>NC_141756.1:131481143-131793398 GCF_982258835.1 Parasteatoda tepidariorum | reverse complement strand
AGGAGCGTAACGATATAATACACCTTGTGACTATAACTGGTCACGCAATTCCTTTTCTTTGCTTTCAAAGCAATCTTTTTTTAATTCTGCATCGTTCAATTGTGCCTCTGCCTGAAAAATCAATTTGGACACGTTTTTTCTTGGTGCTCACAGACTGGGCGACTCAAGAGACATTTCCTGGGGTGTACTGGATATTATAAGATTGTATTTCTAGTATCCATCGAGCAAGTCTACCGGTTGGAGGTTTAACACTAAATAGCCATTTCAAAGGTTGGTGGCCACGATAATTTCTGATCCTTCCACGAAATTTTTTGAGAGCCCATACAACCGCTTCTCTTTCAGTTGTCAGGCGTTCAGCCTGAGAAAGTAGTCGACTCGCATAGGGTGTTCGTCGGATCCATTGCCTTGAAGTAAAACAGCTCCTACAGCATAGTTACTGGCATCAGTTCGGACAATGTACGGCTTTGTACCATTAGCTTGTTTTAAGACATTTTTTAAGTGTTTCGAATGCCGTCTGCTGTTGAAATCCCCAATTCCATTGAGCCTTCTTTTTTGTGAGGTCACTGAGGGGTCGTGAAACCTCAGCAAAATTTTGAATGTATCTTCTAAACCAGGAACATGTTTGAAGAAAGGATTGGATCTCTTTAACATTTTTCGGAGGTGGAATGCTCTGGATAGAGGCCATTTTTTCAGGATCAACTTCTATTCCTTTTAGGGTTATTCAAAACCCTAAATATTTCACTCCAGTAGATGCAAAGCAACATTTTTGTCGATTGGCGCGAAGTTTGAAACGTATGAGTCTTTCAAACACACTCTTTAAGTCGGAAATGTGTTTCTCAAAAGTCTCGGACAAAATAATTATACTGTCCGCGAGAGTTAGAATGTCTTCCAGACCATTACGGGAACGGTCGATCAATCTTTGAAATGTTGCAGGGGCATTTCCAAGTCCAAAGGACATACGTTTGAAACGATAAGTTCCAAACGGACAGCAATTTTATCTTGAATTTGGTAGTAACCAGATTTCAGGTCAATCGTCGACATAAAGGGTTTAGCTTCGTGCAATAAATCGTCTATTCTTGGTAATGGGTAGGAGTCTGGAACTGTAATAGAGTTAAGCTGTCTATAATCAATACATAAACGCATTGTTCCATTTTGTTTTGGGCCTCTTCAATTATTCCTTCTTTTAAAAGTCTTAAAAGTTTTTTGTTAGTAGGTGACATCCTATAAGGCGTAAAGCAACAGGGTTGCCTATATTTATTTTGTGAGCTATAAAAGGGGTGGGATCTCCCCTTGATTGAAAGCATTTTTCCAACAAGGAATTTAGTTGCTTCCTTCGCTGTTCTGTAAGTTCTTTACCTTCATCACTTCGAAGCGTCATAGTAGATGATATTCCAAGAACTTTAACTTGATTGAATAATTCTTCATTCATTTTCTCAGAGTTAGTACTGGATGTATATTCTGCATTCTTAGGAGGAACTTCATAGAAAGTATATTGCATACGTGGATTTTCATGGAAATACCATGTACCATTAGGCACATTCAAAACGATTCCCGCAGCTTGGAGAAAGTCTACGCCTAAAAGCGTTTTATTTCCTTCGGCTTCAGGCAAAACAATTAGTTCTGTTGGTACCACTTTGCCTTCTACGTTAAAGTCGACAACAGTAGTCAAAGCATCTACGTTGTTCTTTGTTCCATCAGCAAGTACCAAAGATATGATCTTGGATCTAAATTTCACTTCTCGTAATCGATGATATAACTTCTCTCCAGCAATTGAATGAGATGCCCCAGTGTCAGCACAGACAGCAGCATATGTTCCAAAGATTTTTAAGAAACAGGGTGGTGATGATTGAAATACATACAAATTAACATTATTTGCAGATACTTCTCTTTTGGGCTTTGAGCAGGTAGGACATTTTGATTTAATAACACCGACAGCTCCACACAACCGTAGCAACTTAAAGGGTCTTCTTCAAGTTTATCTCGTCTTTGGTTTTTATCAACATGATGAAGAACATTTTGAGCAGGTGTTCTGGAATATCTTTTATTATGGTTTGAAACTCTGGAAGATCATATTTGTACTCATTCTGTAGCCTTTTGCAATAAAATATCTTGTAGGATGCTGATCAATTCTATTGGGCGAATATTTCTTATGAGTATCTGTGTTACCTATCTGTATTTCTTTTTTGCTTCTTCGCAAATTGTCAAATGCATCCATTTTATCAATCAAATCGTCAGGTGTGAGCCCGGTAGACCACACGTCCATAAAATGATCTCTTGCTTCTCGAGGAACTCGTTTTTTCATTTGATCCAAAAGCATCAAGTTTTTTAAACTTTTGAAGTCCTGAGCATTGGATTCTGATAACCATCCTTCAAAATAACCTCCGAGTTCAAAATGGAAGTCCTTCCATGTTTTATCGGAAGCTTTTCTGTGCGTTGCAATTTTCTCTTAAAATGTTTTTTTTTTGTGCTTTAGTTTCATGCTTTTGTCAATCTCTGCCCCTATGTGATTCCTCATTTTGAAAATTTTAATCACTTGTGTTCCTAGAATTTTTATATATATATATATATATATATATATATATATATATATATATATATATATATATATATATATATATATATATATATATATATGGGGACGGCATGAGTGGTCGTCTTAGAATAAATAGGCACTGTTCTTATACAAAAACATATATATTGAAGATTAAATTTACATAAGGACGGACGATTTACAATTAACGATTAAATAACAAAAAATAATAAATGAGTTTGTCTTTTCGACCATAACTCCTCTTTGGAGTCCATCTCTGTCTGTTTTCGTTCGTTCTCCACCCCGCTCTCCCTCCGGGAAATCCCCACTGCTTCCTCGTCGTGCACAGGGATCAGCTTACGGCTTACATTGACTGGCGGGACTTCTAGCTTACGGATCAGCTTGCAGCTTTGTCTACAGGACAGGAACCGGCACTACATATTTTGGCACAGAAATATCCGCTATGCTACGAACTCAAAGTTTCGAGTTGGAATGAATAACTTCAACGAGCACAGTATCTCCTAAGGCAGGGGTGGCGAACCTTTATACACCAAAGTGCCATTTCTTTCTAAAAAAATTGTTTAATGAGGTCATAGACGTGCCGTCAAATAATTTTGACTTCGTGATTATTGGGAATATAATAGTACTAAACACTATCAACTCAAAACTCTCTATTTACATTGGAAAAAAAAAATTTGCAATGTCTCAGTTATACGCGTTATTCAACTTAAAGAAACATCAGTGTGACTTCTGTTGTTGCAGATTAGAAGACAAATAACATAGATTATTTGTCTTCTAGTTAAGATGTTAGTTTAAGCAGGACTGTTAATTTTTTTATGCTAGTTATTTATTGTTAGCTTGTTTTTTATGGTTATTAATTGCTTTTTTAGCATTAATTGTAAATTTTTTTATTAATAATTGTTTATTATTTTGTATGCTTTTTGCGAATTTTAATTTAATTGTTACATATGCTTCATAGTGTAATAACAAATGTGATCGGTGCCGTGCCCAAAATATTGTGTTGGGTGCCATAAATGGCACGCGTGCCATTGGTTCGCCATCCCTGTCCTAAGGTATTGTTACTGATTTCTTCACTAGTCGAAATAGTGGCGACGACGGGTTCGGTGATTGAATGAACTTTTTGTTAAGACAAAACAAAACAGATTTAGCGACAAGCGGCAGAGATAACTCGTAGTCTGACTAACTAACTCCACTAGCTAACTATTCAAGTTTTATCAGAGTACCTATCCAGTGTTGAATATCTACTCTTTTATCGCAATAGGAAAATAAATTGGTGGACGGGAAGGGGGTGCTGCGTTAACAGTAAGTTAAATCTCATAATGTACAACAGTTGAAAATCAAAATTCAAGTCTGGGTTATACATAACAATAAAATCGCAATTTGATACATAGTAATAGAAACAATTGAAGATAAAAGAAAATTATTTACACTATATACAAGTAGTAACTCCACTATCACGTGAATTTGGTTTCAAAAGTACAACCCTATTATAGTAAATGTTTTCTCAGTATTCTGAGAAATACCGTGAGGAAAAAAAAAGTAGGCATAAGGCAAATAAAAATATATAGTCTTAAAAATTAGCCCATAAATTTCTACTAAAATTTTTATTTTTTCCATTTTGTCTGAGCTCAAGGGGGGTGTTTAGACCCGTAAGCCCCTCCCTTGCGTACGCCACTGTTCTCATTTATCCATGAATTTATATACTTCTTAAGAATTAATGCGTAGGCGATAGAAAGTGAAACTTTCTAACTTTACGTCGCAATCTTTAATAAATATTCAATAAATATAAAAATATTTTTCGAAACTAAATATTTGCTTTTATCACTTTTATGAAACAAAAAAACAGTTGTTACCTTACTTAACAAAAATTATAGAATTCGGGGTGAATTCGTAAATGGGTGATTCTCACGAAACATGAAATTCACTGTCCCTTGCTCCAAAATCTAATACTACTATAATACTAAAAGAGCTTTTTTTTTTAAAAAAAATTATTATTTAATTTATTACAAATATTTTTTATTAATTTATTAAAAATATTTTTTTAAAAATTATTAATTTAAAATGACTTTACACTAGCATTGACTGTTTTGTATACTTAAAAAATTTAATTGAATATCAAAATGTCATTTTCCTGGCATGTCCCAAATAATATTTCCAATAATAACTAGCTTCAAAACTTCCCATAAATTTTTCAAAATCTAATTTTTTTATCTTATCCTATGTAAGCATTTCTGGAATGGAATGTACGCAGAGGGTATTGTTTACTAAAACTGAAAACTGTGAATAATTTGTTTGTCCCATGAAAATCTGTTATTTTCCTGGCTACTTTTATTTAGTGATTTATAACCAAAATAGATAGCGCCAGGAATCAATATCTTATGTTAATAGATTGATTAGATACCCTCCTATCTGAACATGTCTTGCTGCATGAATAAAGAACCAAATTTCTGGCTCAAAATCTATTTCAAAATTTTTTTTAAGAAGAGTAGGTTTTTATGCTGACATTTTCCTGGCTTCTTGAAATCGTTAAAAACAAAAACTACATAGATTTATCTGAGTTATTTTACGAAATACTATTGTTTTCTGCAGAATATGAACGTCTTCGGCCAAAATATTAAATTAAAGTAAAGTTATATGCTATAAGATAGCGAATTTGTCATTATCCTGGCTGTCATATTCCTGGCTTATGAATGCCAGGACATTGAAGTGTTACCAGAAATTTTTTTTAACTGCTAATACTGTAAAGAAGGAAAGCAAATATTAACATAATATCAAGTTTATGTATGATTGTAATATGCCTGGATGTAATCAAAGTTATTTATTTATCTAATGATTGATTATTATGTATAATTTTATTCTGTACATATCAGCAACAAAAAAAAATTTTGATACTTCCTACAGTGGATAAAAAGAATTAATTTAAGCAATTTATGGTCCATCTAACATAAAGGCTTAAGTTGAGTTACTAACTATTAACTTAAAATGACTGTTTATTTAAACTTCTAAGGTAATATGTCATTTTCCTGGCATTCAAGATTTGGTGAATTTCTATTTTATTTTTTTTCTCGAGCAAATGTCAATAAACTACACTGTTGTCTATAAGATATTAATTAAGTGTAGCTAAAGAAGTATACAAAACAATTTCAGATTATTTTGAAGACTTCAAATTTGAAGAAATTTTTTGGTCCGAATCGTCATGTTTCGTGAGAATCACCCAAATACTTATGTACTTTTTATAATTAAAATAATGCACTTATATTCAGAAATACGTAAACAAATTTTAATCGTGTAAAAAGTAACTGCGCAATAAAAACAAAATAAAGCTCGGATGAGCGTTTGCAATTTACTATCTTATTTTTCTTCAAAGTAATACACATATATTATAGAGCTTTGGATAAGCTCTTTAGAAAGTACTAAATATATATAATTCAAATCTTGATAATCATCAACATAAGTTTCGCTTTCGATAACATGGTATAAACACTCTTTTAAGAAGAAAAATTCAATGCTTAAATATTTAGATTGCAGTTTCTAAGCTTTTGCACAATCATGGGCGGATCATGAATTTGTGGGGCCCTGGGCTGAAACTACTTAGGGGCCCTAATAGCCATTTTGTTTTCTACAGTGATGTAGATAAGTATATAGAAAAAAATAGGACAATAAAATAATTTTTTTTAACTTTTATTTGTGCATACCAACAGCAACTGTACAACATTATTGTAAAACAAATCGACAGGTTATGTGTAGTTATGTTATATAAATTATAAAGCAACCTTTCTGCATCTTTGTCCTGCAAATTCCTTTATTTGCTCATCACATTGTAAATCCTTCGTTAAATCACAATTTATGGAAAGAACTGAGAAATGATTTAGTGGTTCGAAATTGTTGTCCTATATTTGTTTTCTATAGATGACATCCTGGAGAAAGAGCTGTGTGTGTGTGTGTGTGTGAGAGAGAGAGAGAGAAGGGGGGGGGGAATTAAAATAAAGCATACAACATTTAACCATTTCATGAATACATTCACGATAAATACGAAAATAAATAACTGAAAAAAATTTCTTTGTCCTTTCTGATGTTAAACTCACGACGATTTCGGCAAGAACAAAATTTTAATAATTATTACTCTCTTTGCTAACTTTTTGATACATTCCAATTAAAATATTTTTAATTTTAGAAAATTTCCTTAATAATTCACATTTAATTTTCATCAAAATCCTTTTACTAAAATACATACATAATTTCAAATGCATTTAAAATTTTCGAAAATGTAGCTTATCATTGCTTCACAACAAGTCAAAGCTGTAATAGAAAGAATTTAAGTTATCACCAGGGCCGGATTAAGAACCTCAGAGACCCTAAGTACTTATATTTTTGGATGCTCCTTATAATTAAGAAGATCAATATAAATAAAAAAAAAATATTTTTCTTAAAGGAAACTAAAGTAAAGTTCGCAAAAATAAATAAATATATGGGTCATTCTCACAAAAACAGTCATTTTCATGTCCCCAGTATATTTTATGTTTGTTTCACAGCTTACGAAAAAAAAAAATCAGGGAAAGTGTCCTTCAGAATGCAAGCTAACAAAAGAATAAAAATAAAATTATCAATTTTTATTTTTTATTTATTTTAGGTAATTAAAATATACCAATATGTCATTCCCTCACTTGTCCCCACTGCTGATTTAAAAAAAGAAAAAAATTGTTTCTGAAACAAATTTTTTTTTTTACAAATTCGTGTTTTTTATTTCAGAATACTGAAATATAGAATTCAGAAAATCAATTTTAAATTTAATTTCTGATAAAAATATTAACACAGCACTACTTTAAACTTTGTCCCCAGTGTTTTGCGTCATTCCCTCACAACAATGTTCTTAGCACCTGCAATCTTCTTAGAATAAAAATATTTTAATAAAAACTTCAGAAGTTAACAACTGGCATCATAGAACAAAATTGCAGTATGTTTCCATCTTCCACTTAAAGAAGCTTTGCTGTGGAATAAATTTGAATGAATCAAACCAGGTAAAATTTTTTACATTTGTCATTCCCTCATGTCATTTTTTAGAGTAAAATAAAATACAACTTCATCGAGAAAGTGGATAATTATATGTTGCCTTCTTGTATGAATATAATTGTATGTGATTGACTTCAGAAATTAATTAGGCCTAACTGTTATTTTCAAATTTTATTGAATTCGTCATTCCCTCACTAGTGTATAAAGTGAGGGAATGACGCTGAAGTGAGGGAATGATTCAAGATGAGTATATTATTAAATTTTTTTTGTTCAATCGTGCCAGCCAATTTTATTTCTCAAACCTGTAAAAACTATTTAATATATAAGACTAAATTATAATAAATATTAGATATACTTAGTATGTTATCATTTTCAAACTTTAGGTAGATGTAACTTAGATAAAAACATGTATTAAAATAAAATATCATTCCCTCACTATTAGTGTCATTCCCTCACTTTTTAAATAGTGAAAATAATTAATTTACTTATTAATTAATTTGAAAAATAAATTGAAAAATTAATAAATTTATTTATTAAATTAATTTATTTATTTATTAAATTAATTAATTATTAATTGTTATAAATTAATTAATTATAAATTAATTATTTAAAAAATTAATTAATTTAAATATTAAGTATAATTTATACGATATATACTTTCTTTATAATGCCATTACATATTTCTATTCATATAAATAGTTTCAGAGCTTTTTATTCACTTTACTTTTTTGGAATTTTATGAACTGAAAAATGAGTTTTCGTGAGAATGACCCATATATATAACTGCCAAATTTAACACTTTTTGCAGAGAATCTGGCGGAAATCAAAATTTTTCAATTAACTCTGTGAATGTTTTTTAAGACTAATCACGTATTCTTCGATTTTAGAGGAAAATTAAAATAATTTCGACATTCCTAGTATTTCATTCTTAAAAATTCATTTTAAAAATTTCCTGACCCACAAGCTATTTTCCCCCCTTTCAAATCTATAAAATATAACCATAACCTAATTTTGTTTTCAAACTTTCCGGGTGTTATGTAATGTTTTCGAATATGCTTTTTAAATTTTTACTAAAAATATTTTCACTGTGGGTGTCAAGTTAATATTCACGTAAAAAGGAAAAAAAGTATCGAACTTTAACCAATTTTTATGGAGAATACAAAAGGTTATTTCAGTATATAAACGAAATTAGTAATTAATAAAAATAACAAACAACTTTTTTTTTTCTATCTCCTAGAGTGTCGAGAAACCTGAGACAGTTCTCCATGAATTAATAAAAGATTTCTTATTATCTACCGCATTTATTATTATAATTAATCCAACTATTTCGCTTTTTGCGTCAAAATCGGTTTGTTTCCACTCCTTTGAAAAACGTAGTGTTTATTTTATTTTACATTATTATTTTATTCATAATAATCCTTCAAAAACATTCTATACATTTAATGTGTTTAATGTAAAACAATTTAAAGTTCTGAATTAATAATAAACTTAATTTATAATTAAACCGTTACATGCTGCTTCACTTTAATTTCATGTTTGTGAAAATTAACAACAGAAAGTGAGTTTTGTATATAAGTGATAGTGTGATTATTTTAGAACGCACAATATGCTATCATATTGAATTGTATTGAACACTAATTTAACGGTAAATTCGCAAATAGTCTAAGAAACAGCTTAACGAGAAAAATCTAACTCAGAGTCAAACTGTAATATTACATAAGGAAAAAAACACTGAAATAGCCTAAAAAAAATCATGGTTATACATAAAAATAAAATAATTAACTAAATAAAATATTTTCCATTACAAGAGTACAGAATATGTACTAGCATTAAGAATGTATGTTATTATTATGTATTAATGCAAGTTATGCCATATTTTAAAGGTTTATATAGCCTGTGTTATGTATGATGTTATAGCTTTTGAGTAGTAAATATATCGATATATCAAATTTCTTCCTCCTCGGCAATGCATAACATATTTATTTAAAATCATGTACTTTTCAATAATAAGAACAAAAAACAAATCCTAAAAATATTTATTGATTTTAATTTTGAATAGTTTATTTTGATATTCATTTCATTTTAAAATAATTTACTTAAAAAAATGCTTTTCGTCTTAGATTACTTGATATTATTTATGTATATTTGATAATACCATACGTTAAAACTAAACTATAATAAAGAAGCTGAATCCTTAAATTTAAAATGTTTATCTACACTGTTAAAAATTTCTTTCCAAAATTACGGTAAAAGGAATGGCAGCAGTCTGTCCATCCGATCAACCGTAAAGTTTACGGTTGAGAAAAGTTATTTACCTTTACGGATTTAATACTGTTTACAACGAACACGGTTAAAAAACAATGTTAACAAAACTAAACGGTTGTACTACTGCATACACCTAATACAGTTAATTAACCAGGTCTAAAGAATTTAATTGCTTTATAACCGTATAGTTTAGTATTGTTTAATAACAGTAAATATAAAAGTCTATGGTTTAGAAACTATTTACAACATCTCGGGCTAAAGAGATAACTATCATTTATAACAATAAAATAGAATAATTGTTTCATATGGAATGTCACTGAATATGTATGGAATCTTTACGATTTATTTTCTAATTGGAACTAATACAGGTAAAAAAAATTAACATTAAGCCGTTTATAAATTTATGAGACTAAAACATTGAATTACGATCAGAAGATGCAAACAGCTTATTAAAACTGTTTAGTAAATTGTTAACTCTATAATACAACTCCAATTCAAAATATTAGAATAATGATAAATAAAGCACATAGTGGTTTGAGATATGCATTTATTTTGGTAAAAATGAATACCTGAGAATTTCGAAGTGTGTTATCACATTCTACATGTTTTGTAGATGAACATAACATAAATAAATTATTATGTTATTGCAAAAGTTTTTACAATGAATTTTTTCTAAAAATTCAAAAAATTAGAATAATTTTCACAGTGGTTCAAAAAATTAGAATAACATGAACAAAAATAGCATAATTCATTTAAATGAAATCTGCATGAATAGTTAATACTTAGTGGCATCTCCCTTAGCTTTAATAACGTCACGCAAACGATTTTGCATACGATGCACTACTTTTTTGCAGTCATCTTTGCTGATAGTTGCCCAAACGGATTTCACGCTTTCTATGAGTTCACTTTTGTCCTTTGGAGCTAAATCCTGAAGGCGTTTCTTCAGTAAACCCCATATATTCTCGATGGGCATCAAATCGGGTGAATTGGCCCGTCAAGGAAGTAATTTGACTTTATTGTTAGTAAGCCAAGTAGTGGTGGCGTTTGACGTGTGGCAAAATGCAGAGTCTTGTTGGAAGATAAAGTCATCCTCAAATAGATCTTTCGATGACGGAATCATAAAATGTTCAAGTACCTCCTTGTATACTTCAGAATTTACCCTTCCTTTCAAAATGCACAGCTTTCCTAAGCCCTCAGCACCCATACACCCCCAAATCATTACAGAAGTGCTAAACTTCACTGAGCGTTTCAAGCAATCTGTGGTAAAAGCTTCTTGCTTGCAACGCCAAACACGGACACCCTGATGACCGTGGGAAACGCAAAACATCGATTCATCGCTAAAAAGTACGTTATTCCAGTCCTGAATACCCCATTGCAATCTGTCTTTGCACCACCTCACTCTGGCTCGTTTTTGCTTGCGTGTAAGTAGCGGCTTTTTCTTGGGCACACGTGATTGAAAATCAAATTCATGGAGTCGTCGTAGATGTTGAGGCATCCACTCCTTGTTCTCTCCACTTATGAATCTCAAGCTCTTGAAGCGATTTTTAGTGCCGACACGTTTCAGCATTCTGTCTTGTCTCAGTGTGGTTATTCGTTTACGACCACTATTTGAGCGATTATTTTTAAAACTTTGATTTGTAGAATAATCTTTTAAAATTTTACTTACAGTTCCTTGAGAGCAATTCACTTTTTTGGCAATCATTTGTTGACTAATTCCCTCATTGCGTAGAGTCACAATCGCTGTCTTGGTAGTGTCCGGTATGTCTTTCGTTCGACCCATTTTAACTCCCAACTAACTAAATCTGATTTTCAAACGAGACTTTAGACGCGTACTAGCTCTACAGTGGCGCAACTTATGCAAATTTTATTATTAACGTTGACCAATCACACAATTTTATAGATATTCTAATATTTTGAATCGCCTCTGGAAATATTTTAATATTTTGAAAAATTTCAATGTTTTTTTATAAAATCTCTAATACTTCTTTAGGCGCGTGTGAACAATAATATCATACGTCAACTAATTGTGGACGGTTAATAATTTTTCAGTTCGCCACCGTTGTTTATTTTTAAAGATATCACGCATTTTATAAGGTAATACAATGCCCTTTTTGGTTATTCTAATATTTTGAATTGGAGTTGTATTAGTGACCAAGATTTCAGAAAACAGATTAGGTGCTGAAATAGTATAAATTTTTCTAAGAAATATGAAAATAGTTCGCAGCTATAAAATTACACTGGCGGAGAAACTTAATAAATTTAATGGTAACCTAAGGCCTGTCGGGTGACCATTTTCTTAACATTGCTTGTCTACCTGAATAGGAACTATACAACAACAGGGTCCTTATTGCTTGTTTGGCCTAAGGCCAGTAAGAATGAAATTTTCAACAGGTTAGATACTGAACTTCAAGATATATCATTTAATGTATACGAAAACAGAATATAAATGATAATTAGAACAATTTATACCACAATTTTTGAAAGTTAAGTTATTCTCAAAACTAAACTAGGTAATTCTAACATCAACTGTTTAAACTTTTTAGGTAAAATAAAGTTTTTTATTAAAACTTCATAAACATGTTGATAAATTGCAGATAATGAAAAGAAAACAATTACAAATAACAAAAATGACTTTATTAATTTCCACAGATCATTTCATATAAGCAAAATAAACACCTTTAAACACTTTTTTAAAATGTTACACACCCTGTGAATGAAGGAAAGAATAAAAAATTGACGAATTTATTAATGTCGACAATCTTTCACCCAACTGTCATAGATAGAAAGCTTAAAATCTTGGGTGAATTTCTGATAAACAATCTTTTCCCTTTCTACTTTGGAGCCAGACACTGGATTTATTCTAACAAAGCACCTGAAAAATATGTTAAAATTAGTAAAAAATAATTTCATGTGCATCAATTTTCTTGGGCTTCATAAACAACTATAATTATGATAAAATTCAATATAATAGCAAACTGACTTTTTCTATTGAAAATATTGCAAGACAAACATTGCTGATATCAATATTCCAAATACTGATTTTTAAGAAACAAATTTAGCCAAAAAAAAAAACTTTGCCACACCATATCTCAAATCTCGTATTGTGGAAAATTAAAAAAAAAAAAATCCACGAACGAAGTCAAAAATATTTTCAATACTATTTTAATACCAAGTTTTCATGGAGAATCCTTTTATTTAGAAACGCTCAACATACACATATGTAAGAAAATAAAAGCAAAAAGCTAAAAAAATGGCTATCAACAAAAGCAACTGAAAGGCAAATTAGAAATTACCATAAACATTTATACAAATTGACAAGTTTATTATTAGTTATAGACTGTTAATTATTAGAGAAACCAGTTAGTTGTTAATAAACTCAGCACAGAAAGGTTGACAAGCCAAATGCAACTTGATGCAAAAGTTAATGAACAAATTTATTTTATTACCTCGGAACTAGATTAAAAAAATGCGTAAATATGTGTTATCTGTAGCAAAAAGAATCTATTCTCAATCAGTATGAACACTCAATGAATAAAATTGATGCATAGCAAATATTCAGCAGCTTTTTAAGCTCTTAAAACATAATACAACACTACTGTTTTAGTGACAGCCTCATTTTGTTTAAAATATTTTACTAACATAGGAATTGTAACTTTCAGTTATTTCTAACATTTTAGATATGACATTTTCACATGAGAAAGCAAACAATTATAGAATATTGGAAAGTCACATACATTTGTTTAACAGACTTAATCTGCAAACATTTTTAAATTAATTTAATCTATTAAGAGTAGAGCATAATAAAAATAAAAAAAAAAAGGCGAAGGCACATCCAAGCAGAATCCACTGTTAATTTGTATAACAAAATATTTAAAATTTCTCATAATTAAACTTATTTATCATAATATTTGATTTCAGTAAAAAAAAAAAATCGTGAGTTAAATCAGAGCTTCTAATCTTTAATCAGGGGTCTGTCCAGACATTTTGTGAAAGGTCCGTTTTTGTAAAATTGTGAAAAAATTACTCGTAATTTGTGAATATAAAATAAACAATAAGTCACATTCTTTCAACCAGGGTCCGTTTTTGTGAATTTGTGCAAATAGGGTCCGTTATTGCAAAAAAACTTTTTCAAGGAGTTTTTAAATTGTAAAGACATACAAGATTATGCTTAACACTGTAAAATTATAATAAATAAAAAAAATTACATTTTCAAAAATAAACAGCAATTGCTGCAACTAAATGAGAGACGCAACATACAAATATTTCGTATTTAGCCTTTACTGCTGAACGCAGAATATTTATTTAGGACGAATAAAGGAAGAAGCGTCTGCCGAAGACAAAACTTAGTTTGTTTACATCTGTCTTTCTCTCCCCCCCCCAGGAAGGTTTTATTCGATTAGCAAAACAATAATGAAGATAAACAAATTTGTGAAGGGTCCGATTAAAAGATAAATTATTTTGTGAAGGGTCCGTTTTTAAGTTAAAATATTTTGTGAAGGGTCCGTTGTTATGAAAAGATATTTTGTGAAGGGTCCGTTTTTATGAAAATATATTTTGTGAAGGGTCCGTTAACGGACCCAAATTTCTTCTAAACAGACCCCAGTTAATTTAAGTTGTTTACATTATGGTAAAAAGCACAAAATAACTGATGGATCATCCCTTAACTGAATTGAGATTCATTTGTAATTAGTTAGAACTATTTGAATTAATAATTAAATTTTAATCATAAACAGCAATTCTGATAAGATATTGCTCCAATCATAGGTTTATTTAAAATATAATTGGTTTTAATGAATAATATATTGAAACACACATCAGGTAAATTTTTGTGCAACAATTGGAAGAATGGTATAAAAAGTCATGTTTATAGGTCTTGTGGCATTCTAACGATTTGCTAAAACTTTTTTTTTGCTCAAGAACTTTAGAGCTTAGGAGAAGAAAAGTACAAGAAAAATCAATAAAATTTTTAGTACCTCTAATATGTAATAAGACGCAAACCAAGTTGCTAAAGCTACTGCATCTTTAATTTTGGTGTTTACGGCTATGCCATCCATAGTTCCTCACACCTCAACATTGATGTCCCTAAAATTAAAAAAAAATAATAATAATAATGAGTGATATGAGAAAAAAAAATACATTATCTTATAAATTAATTTATAATTTTCACAAAATTTTAAATTTAAACATTTCTGAAAACATACAAATGCTAAGACAACAAAAATTAGATATAGATTATTTCAAACGTGTGGAGATACATCTCCCAGCAGTGAGAAATTTTTTAAAATTCTAATTAATTTTCTCAATTATTAATAAAAATATCTTACAACATTTATTCCCATGAAATTCAATATGCAAGTTTAAATAGGGAGAGAAATATCCCAGATGAATTATTTTAATTCTTTTAATCATTTTTCTCTTTTTAAACAATAGCTAAAATTAAACAAAAAATATATTGACATTTTTAGTCAATGGCAAATTGAAACTCTATGTCTGTGGATCACACAATTACCTAAGACATGGATGCTTTGGTAACGATTGCAGATCAAGTGGTTTGAAGACCTGAAAGAAAATTAACTATTTAGATGTACCTACACTAAGTACATACTTAATAAGTTTGAAATACATTTATATTTAAATAAACTTATTAATAGTAAAATAGCAAATTAATTTATTTGCAACTAACGAGTTACACTTAAACTTAACACGGAACTCATGTCTATGAGTTGACATGTGGAGATAGTACACTCTAGATGAGTAACTTACATAATTACATATATTGCAATTGCAATGATACATTATAAATTTTGTTTTTAAATTATTATTCATCACATTTTCAATTTAGCCTACATTTCACTTTTGCAAACTGTAAAAACATATAGCACCTTGCCTCATTACATTAAAATAACTTAAAGTGAATTTAAGTAATAAAAATGAACACACTAGATATGTTGTAACAGCAATTAATGGGATAAAAGCTAGAAAATAAAGACTAAATCATGAATATGAGAATTTTAAAAAGGAATTAAGTGTGTAAAATTACTAAATACACTACTGCACTTTACAAAAACAAATAAAAACTAGAATTTTTTTTTTAATTTGACTCTTTTTTCAATACTTAGGTATGTTCAGGTTTAGTAGTCGGCCTGAAAAAAAAACACAATAAATAAATAAAGACATTTTTTGTACATAATGGATGTACCAGACTAACTATAACTGAAATAAAAGGCTGGGATAGCTTGATCGATAGGGCCCAGGGCACATGTCCAAGAGTTCGTGGGTTTGATCCATGCCAGCCGAAGATTCCATTTGTAGTAAATGGTGACTGATGAACATTAAATCTGTCTCTAAGTCCCTCATGATTTTATAACAAATCAATACTTCTGGGAGTTTTCTTGTCTTCTGGATTGGTTCAAAATTACAAGGCTACGGAGTTGAACATTTGTTGTCATAAACCCAAAAATTGGGTTGGCTGTTCAACAATGGATATAAAATAAAATATAACTGAAGTATAATTTGCTCCACTAAAGTGCAAGAAAAGCAATTTCAACATAAAAGAAAGAAAAAACTATTTTTAAATTCAAAACCTACTATTTTTAATTATTATTTTGTTTAGAAGAGAACACTTTTAGAATTTCCAGTATAATTTTGTCAATATTGTACAGTATTGTGCAAAATGAACAGTCACCACCTACTTTATGGCACTAAACATAACAAATGGCAATTCGCTAGCTAGTTGTCACAATGTCACTTTTTTCATAAAAAATATGCCTTTTACTACTATTTTAATAAATTGGAATCATTAAGAAGACTTTATAATATTCTGAACTTTATTTTACGGTTAATTCGCAAACTATCAACCAAGGTAGCATTAACCTCTTTTGCTGTTTCAATCAGATAAACATTTAATATTAATTATTACCAGTCAATTTTTTTCTCGATAAATTTATTAAAGCAATGAGTTTTTGAGTTCGTTCATACTATCAAAAGTAACCAGAATGTCATCAAGTTCATTTTAATATTTAGTATAGAACAGAACTAATCAAAACTTTTCATTTATCACAAGGTCAAATGTTAATTATATATATTGAGGTAAAAAAGACTTCTTAAAATAATTTAGGGAATAAGTACATACAAGGATCTGTGCTGCCACTATCACCAATGTGCCAAATGAATTTCAAACTACCAAATTTAGGATAACAAAATAAGAATCAGAAAAAAAATACGATACAATAATAAAAAAATACTACAAAAATACAATAAATTCTTAAATAATTGCAGTCAATAAATATTATGTGACTTAAGGATTTTTAAGGCGACAAACCTGAAATGAAGTATCTGTTTACAGTCGATGGTAAAGCATTTGTGAGTTATTTAGCCAATATCTTTGAAAAACCGAATATATTAAATAAGAAACTCTTGTTGATGCAAAAACGAAGATATTTGGCTTCATTACCCTTATTGAGTTATGTCAGAAATATATTAACAGCAAAAACTTTGAACAGTTTCATTGGCTCCAAAAATGTGAAGTAAATGATACCGCTTTACTTGTTATTGTCTATCATCTGAAAATTCTATCGGCTGATTTAAGAGAAAGATATTCTGATTTAAAACAAATTTATTTTCCAACATGGATGTTGCAGTCCATGTTAGTGGATTTGTCTGATATATCAAGAACTTGCAGAAATGGAAAATGATTAGTCAGTTAAAACTTTATTTAATATGAAATGAGTGATGTCATGACTTCGTGAGGAAACAAAAAACAAATACCCAAATTCAATCAAATGTGCAAGAAAACTATTGTTACCGATTCCTTCTTCATATTTAGCTGAATGTGGATTTCGTGCTGTAAATGATTTCATTGGTAAAAAAAAGAAATCGTCTGGATATAACACAATGGGGAGACTTGAGACTGAAGCTAACCAAATTGGAACCTAAGATAAAATCTATGTGCAGCAAGCATCAAGGGCAAGAATCTCACTAAATTAAAATATAAAATTATTATAGAAAAATCTTTATTAAAATTATTTCGAATTTGAATTTTTCATTATATGTTTTGAAAATTTACTTATTTTGTTTCGTTAACAATTTCCTAAGTTTCTTAAATGAACAATTCGATTTTCTTGTATTAAAATTATGTATATGTTACATAGGGGGGAGGGGGCTTAAGAATTTTAGAAAGGCTTAGGTGGGGCATGGTACAGAAAAGGTTGGGAAACACTGTATTAGACTTTCACGAATAATATTTCTTATGCAATGAATAAACTTTAATAGTTATAATATATTTAATTCAGAATTGTGTTTTCATTCGAAAATCAAAGTTCATTGCTAGTAGAATATTGAAGGGCAACAGCGTTAAATTAAGCACATTATGAAAATATTACAGCATTAGCGATTTAAATTTTAAGTTTTTTAGTAATAATATAACGATCAAAACAAATTAGTTGCTGTCAGAAAAAAATAACTTATCACTTGACACTGCATAAGAACATATGTACTCAAAATTACATTTTTACGAGGGATTCAAACTTAAATACAATATATAATAACATGAAATAATTGATGATGAAATACTTACTTTTTGTATCTTATTAGTCTTGCTCGATGGTGATGGAGATCCCATGCATCCCATCTAAGCTCACGCGATATGGAATAATATTTATATTTCCATTATCGCATGAGCTTTGAGCTTCTAACGCTTCTCTATGGCGAAAGACCTAGATGGCGCGAATAAATTTACTGTTGTTTTAACGTATTTGGTTAAAATAATCAATCAACGGTTTTTCTCAATGTTAACTATTTGAATGCCATATTTTTTACGTTTATTCTACTGTTTTGGAAACTATTTTTCTATAACTATTTTTCTCAGAAATTTCTAACAGTGTAGGTTGGCTTAGTTGGTACGATAAAATTCTGGTTGTTTGACCATATTATGTGAAAGCAGTGAATTAACGATTTTTTTCACAGTCAACAGTTTGATTACCATATTATTTATGGTGATTTGACTGTTACGTTTGAATATGGTGAAATAACAATGAAATAAATTGTTATTTAACCATCTTTTCCTAGAAATTTCTAACAGTGTATATGAAAAAATTGAGTAAAAATATAAGAGACTAAAAGAAAATGAAAGGCGAGCGAACGAATTTAAGGATGTTCAAAAGTGGGTGAGAAATGTAAAGAAACTTTTTCTCCTTATCTAAAGGAAAGTGAGACCTCCCATAGTGCATCCCATTGTAACTTTACTCTTTCTTTTGAAGAAGTCCCCCATTCTTAAACAAGAAAAGATTAAAAGAAAGACCAGAATGCAGAGAATCCATGATCCCTGAATAAATTTTTATTTTCTTTATTTTTCCACTACCACAAGCAAAGAGAAAAGAATTTGTTTCTCCTCTTCGTATCACATTACAAGATTGCAGTCCTTCTAAAAAGGCAATTAACCAGGGAACCCCTTCAGACAGAGATAGATCTTTGGTGATGACCAGAGGACAGAGAAATGTAAAATCCATAGGGTGTCTCATGCTTGTAAATCTTCAGTTTCATCAGGGGTTAAAATCGCTTTGAAAAACATTTTCTGGATCTGTTGATTAGATTTCAAAAAGAACCCCTGCTGTAAATTAGCGTAAATCCTTCCAAAACAGGAAATATTTGTCATCCATGGTGGGAATCACCTCCACAAAAGTGTGAAATACTAAAAATGGGAGGTGCTTCTGTCTGGCTCATCAACTAATTTGAACCAATGAAGGGATTTAACAATGAATATAACCCTCTGTTTTGAAAAATAAAGACAGACGTAATTGTAGGTTGTTAGGTGCTCACACTCCAATGAACAATTCTGCTCATTCTTGTTGTTATTTCAAAATTTAATTCAAGAAAATAAATATTTATAGTCTATTTTGGAATTTTATAATCTAATTTGATAGGTTACATTTTTTTCAGATAGGTTTTAATTCATTCAACTATTTAAGTGGTAAGATTTTTTTCCTTGATTGTAAGTAATCATTTCCTAAATATTTAAATAAATGTAATAATCTGATATTAATAATTTGTATTAATAATTTTATATTGTATAATTAAATATTCGTTAATGCTTTATTAAAATTAATATGTAATTAAAAAAAGATAAATGTTAAAATTTTAAACGTTATTGGGGACATAATTTTTTAAATTTCCTGAAAACTTATTGCGATAGGTAAATAATTTTGTATATATTAAGTAAGTAACATTCTTAAAGTAACATACTTTTCTTTTTATTAGATATTAATAGATAAATTTTGAATTTAACCACTTGTAAAAGTTTGATCTTTTTTTTCTCCTTTGAATGGTTAAGAAGCATATCGTCAGTTGATGGCATTTTTTTTTTTTTTTTTGTACTCTTAAGTTACAGAAGTATATTCAGTCACAATTTTAAATATATTTTAATGCTTTAAATGTGAATTGCAATAATCCTTCTACTTGCAAATTGAAATTCTTTCATCTAATTTTAAAAGACATGTTTGTTTTTAATTTTTTAAACTATATTCAGTTAATATTTATCAAACTGTCTTTGACTTTGAAATTGAATCAACTTCTTCCTTATTTCTCGGGCACAAAATTTTGCAAATCTTTCTCCTATATTTTTCCTTTTTTTTCAGATTGCCATTTTCTTCCTTTTTAAAAAAAAAAAAAAAATAGATTAAACAAATACTACTTTTTTAATTTTATATAAATACTATTCTTTTAATTTTTAAGTGTTTAACAATATATATCACTTACATTACATTTATATCACCCCATATCACATTGCTTGAAAAAAATTGGTATACTATTTTTAAATGGGTTTATAATGTGTCCTCCATTTATATATTTATTTCTGGTAGCAAAATAATATTAATGTTATAATTTGTTGTTTATAACCCAATCATTACAAGAGTTTAGTAACCTGAAAGAAAAAGTTATCAATAAAGTGATAATCACAATAATATTTTTTCATTAAATAATTATCTTTATTTTAAGAGTATATATAAAAAAAAAAAAAACAATAAGCATCTAATGTATTGAAAAACTAGAGCCTGTTTAGTTATGAAGGCTAAGCATTCTTATAATGTATTTTCATAAAGATGCAAAAAGTCATCTTCTCGAATATTTCAATGATTCATATTTTTCTTTTTCCATAAAAACAACTTAATTTACACAAGTATAAACGACCTTTATAATTGCGTAGAATTTTTTTTCACTTTGCTTGAAAATCTCTCTAGGTACTTCTCAGATTGCGATTATCCCCTAAATTTTGGGATCCAGAAATCCAAATCCGTCGAAAAAATGGCATGTATAAACAGAAACTTCAGAGAAAGTACATTTTAGTATCTGATTTCGTAACTTAAAATATCATACCTGCACCCAGGGTTGGCAAGATTTTGTCGCAGGTGGAAAAAACCATGGTAAATACCGTCCTGGCAAAAACAGGTTTTTGCCAAGCAATTTGGCAAAAAGTGGCAAAAACCTATATTTTCCAAGATGAGAGGACAAAAACATGTTTTTGGTACAAAATTATTCCTAACATTGAAATACAAAAAAATTAACAAAATTATTATTCCATAATTAAATCATAATGTAATAATATATGATTTTAGTAGTTTAAAACATTATTGATTGGAAAATTTGCGATCATTCTCTTTTTTCCAGTGAAATGAACTTATTTTAAATTAATATAACTATAATTTAAAGCATAAAATATCTATCAAGCTTATTGTACAGATAATAATTTTTTATAATATAATAATAATAATAATATACAAATAATAATATTTATTTATTTGTAAAAAAACATTTATTTAAGGATTCTAAAATGAAAAGAGGTCAAATACTTTAATGTTTTAAAAAATTATTGTCTTTATATTAATTATTAATATGTTAAAAATAATTCTTTCATGTAATGTATCAAAATTATTATTCCTTATGATTGATTTAAATTTGTTTCAAGTATTTTGTAATAATATTTTATCAGCAATTTAGATAATTTGGTTTTTGCCGGTTTTTACCAGTTTTTGCCGGTTTTTACCACTGTCCTGGCAAAAACCCCTTTTTGCCGGCAAAAACTCCAACCCTGCCTGCACCTATTAATTATCATATTTTAAGTCACCCCTTGAACCATTGAGATGAGAAGAAAGTGAAGATCTGATCATTAGATCAAAAGTTATCAGGATGGTTCGTTGATTTATATTTTTGCGCACTGAACGTCTAAAAATTTATAATTCAAATTTGCTTAATATTTTGCTTTATTTTTAATTTGTGATGCGAAGAGAATTTTTCATAATTTGTTTTTATTTTTAATTAAATATGCTAGAATGTATTCTGGTCTATTTCTTTACTTTTTGCCTTTTTTTTACTGTTAGCAAAAGAATTATTTCTAGATATTCTTAAAACTAATCGTCAACTTCCCCTAATTTATTTCTCAATAAAGAATGTATTATTGTCGCTATTAAGTCTTGTTTTGTATGAAATTGTGTGTATAATTTTTCTAATTATCTGTTATTATATAATGATTGTAAAATGTAATTATATTAAGAGCATTGGTTTTTTATTTTATTGAACAGTAAATAAACTAATCAAAACATATCTTTTGATTGTAGCTATTTTATTCGTAATTATCATAACAAATTGTAATTATTTACACTGTAATCTTTAATGAATTTATTATATCGCGATGATTTTATTGTTTTGATGTTAGCAAAGCGTGATTATTTAAAAAAAAATCAATTTCCTTCAGTTTTAATTTTGAAAATGTTAGGTAATCAATGTTCTTCTCAGAGCTACATTTGTTGTGTGTACATAATTTTATTAACAAATTATATTTATAAAATATAATTGTGCTTAATTAAACAACTTCTTAGAATTTTTATTGACAATTGAAAAAACACAGTAGAATCTTCTATATAAATGTGATAAAAAAGCCTATCTTAATTTCTTACCGATGAGGATTTCGAATACACGTGAATGCATAACAATTAAAAAGAGATAATTTTATTGTAATATTTATTCATTTATCAATTTTTTTTTAATTCAATTCAATCTTTTTGTGATATTGTCAAAAGAGTTAAATACTTCAATCAATGCTTTTATTTAGTATTGGATAAAAAAAAAAAAAAATATTAATATTTTAGGAAGGGCGCCAGTAAGAGATTTGCCATAGACGCTTCTTTCCATAGATACGCCTCTGATCAGGGGCCCTACCATGAGCTACCAGGAATGGAATGAAGATTCCTGGCTGGAAAATGAAACTGGGAAAGTTTGGTTCCATGAATGTTCAATACCGTAGGTACCATGAACACTCCCTTGGAATCAGACATTCCATGATAACTCTCTCTCAGGGCGTGGGTAAAATTTAACCAATCACACAATTTACTTTAGATTTTCTTTTCAGGTTTGACAGCATTAGCATGAGTAAAACGAAATGAGCCTCTGCTATTTAGATAGTATTTTTGACTACTTATTGTTTTCTTTTTATAATGTTTTTTGTTTTCACTAGACTAAAAAAACATGTACTGCGAATACTTTGAAATATTCTATAATTTATTATACATATAATTTTATTAATTAAAAACTGTCATATTTATCATGTATAATTCATAAAATAAAATCATTTTTTCATAATAAATATTTCTGATATATCCCTTAATATGTTTTATTATTTATTTTAAATATTTTTTAAAAAGTACAGCTCTTAAAATAATGATCATATTTTAATGAAATAAGACTCAAATTTTCATGCCTGAGAACTGCATGTAGATAGATTACTAATTATACTAGTTTCTAAATCAAAACTAATTGCCAGAAAGAATTCAAATTTTATCAGACAAAAAATTAACGTTTACATATTCTCTTTGAAATTAATATAATTTCAGAAAAGTTCATTAGTTTTCAATTAAATTTGTAACAATATGAATGACTAAAGTTAATACTTTGCTAATTACTTTATTTGTTACATTATTAAAGCGACTGTTTTTACTGACAGTTAAATAATTATGTTCAAAAGAAATTAATTTATAGAACTGCGTAAATTTTTTTTCGTGATTTGTAAAATCATTTTACGCATGAAATACTTAAAACTTATAGTTCAGGGAACTACTTCCACAGCTTTTATAGTATATATATTTTAATAGAAGAATGAGAATAAAAATTTTTAAAATGAATAAAAGAAGAATTAAGTATTACATATTTCATAAATATTTTTTGAAACGTTTTTATTCTTTTTTCTTTTCCCATTATTCTTTTTTGAATTTCCTATTATAAATAAATTGTTTACTTTATAATACATCATGCCTGTAACAAATTCCTTTAAATGTGTTGCATCGGTGTATAGTATAAAGAACTATCGTTCGGAAGGAAGTTAAATACTGTTGAATTAAAAGTTTCTTCGAAAGGAAATTAAAAAAAGAAATTATTGGTACTTCAAAAAAAGGTATTGGCCAAGTAATATATCCCAGGTAATAATAACATAGAAATAGTAACAATTATCATATAATGAGAGCATAATTCTACTTAGTTTGACGTAATTTCTTAGTTAACTCGTGAAAGTATCTTTTCGTTCACACATACTAATGAAACAAAACATTTCTCTTTTAATTATCGTCTTGAAAATGGCACGTTTATCTTTTAGAAATTTTGTTATCTTCTCTTATGAAATAGAAAAAAGACATTCATCGGCGAAATATCGTATTTAGTCCTCAAAAATTCCCTCCCAAGAATGAGGATTCTGGGCAGTAGACAAGTTTCTTACCAGCTTCCTGGAGAGTAAAAAGAAATTCCTGCTTTACATGACATCATTCCCTCATGGTAGGGTCCCAGAGGGTGGAAATCGGGAATGTAATAGAATTGCACATGAGAGTGCAATAATCTCACCAAACCTAGCTCCGTAGACAAACATGCAGACTCGCAAATATTTCATCAAACATGTAAAATGATTGGCGCTTTCATGTACTAAACTGATGGTACGTCAAAAGGGATTATGGTAGAATGAATTGTGAAAACATTGAACAGACTATTGTGAAAAGCACTAGGGGTCTGTCCAGACATTTTGTGAAAAGTCCGTTTTTGTAAAATTGTGAAAAAATGACTCATAATTTGTGAATATAAAATAAATGTTAAATCACATTCTTTCAACCAGGGTCCTACTTTTGTGAATTTGTGGAAATAGGGTCCTGTTATTGCAAAAACCTTTTTCAAGGAGTTTTTAAATTGTAAAGATATACAAGATTATGCTCAACACTGTAAAATGACATTTTAAAAAATAAACAATGATTGCTGCTACTAAATTAGAGATGCAACATACAAATATTTGGTATTTAGTCTATACTGCTGCAGCAGAATATTCATTTTTGGACAAATAAAGGAAGAAGTGTCTGCGGAAGACAAAACTTAGTTCGTTTGCATCTGTCTTCCCCCCCCCCCCACCTGGTAAGGGTTTATTCGATTAACAAAACAATAATGAAGATAAACAAATCTGTGAAGGGTCCGATTAGATGTTGTTGTTAATTTACGTCGCACTAGAGCTGCACAATGGGCTATATGGGTCCGATTAGAAGATAAATTATTTTGTGAAGGGTCCGTTTTTAAGTTAAAATATTTTGTAAGGGTCCATTAACGAATGCAAATTTCTTCTAAACAGACCCCTGAGCATGTTTTTGCAAAATACGTGGAGAAAATTGAAATGGTAAAGAATAAAATCTCATTCTCGAAAAGGGAAAATTTAAAAACTCCCAATGAAAAAAGCACCTTTAAGAGATTTTGAAAATATGCACCTTCAAGTACTTTTTAAAACGCACCATGCTGATAGTAGGTACCAACCTTTATCTAGTTTCAACTTTTTAACAGCAACTTGAGTCCAAGAGCCAGGTGCAGCCCCGCAGTC
The DNA here is from genome assembly GCF_982258835.1 of Parasteatoda tepidariorum. NCBI lineage: Eukaryota > Metazoa > Arthropoda > Arachnida > Araneae > Theridiidae > Parasteatoda > Parasteatoda tepidariorum. The sequence goes on along the minus strand of NC_141756.1, from coordinate 131,767,686 downwards.
AACGACAGAGTGACCAGGCTTTAATATGTTATACTTCTCATCTATTTCTAATAATTTGTAAGCACTCCGACAACGATATCGATCATATCTACTTTTTCTAACGTAAACATCATTTAACTGTCTAGTAAGCCAGTCATTAGAGCCTTTATTAGGCGTAAGTTTCGAAAAAGTAAAGCTAGTGAAGAAATTTCTCACAATTCGAATATCATTCCAAGAGTTTGTCATAATACGAATAAATTTCATATTTTAAAACAGAAAATAAAATCGCGGGATTATTATCATAACTACGGCAAGGCCAAGTGTCGCCAATTTTTTGGCGACCTATTTAGATAGGTCGCCAAGGGGTAGGAGGAAAAAGAGAAAAATCGCATGCAAAATGTAAACAGTGAAAAATCTGGGTTTTAAAGAAAGGTAGTGTATAGCGTGAGGATGCCTGTGAATCCTCAGGAAACAGGATGACCCTTCCAGGCATGTTTTCAAGCATGCGCAGTATACTAATCATAATGAGTAACGCCTCCTCCTTGTCCTTCTTACAGACGTCTACAGAACAAAAAATGGCGCGCTCATTTCCAGAATCAAAACTCATTTCAAATCAAAGCTTATCAAGAAATAATAAAAGATTATTAAAAGGGTATGTAATTATATTTTATTCGAAGTATTGATTTTCTGCCTTTTCATTAGAAATATGTATTTCCTTAATTGTTGAATGATCATCTTTTTTAATTAATTAATGAACGTTGAATAAATAAAAAGCTTTGCAAGAATCTATGTTCAGTTTCTTTCCTATTTTCTTTATTTGATGTTAAATGTACAATGTAATGACTGGTGATTAAGACGTTAAAATGCAAAAATTGCGAACAGAAATCCGAATAAATTATTTATAGTTTGTAAGTGCAAATATATTTATACAATCCTTAGTATTTAACGATCATTCAATGTAAAGAAAAGGCAGTGTTTGAGCTTGTTATGTTGTAGCGAGCAACGCCCTCTAGTTTAAAAGAAATTGTAAAGTAGTTGTAGTTTGTCGTTCGAAGCATTCGAACCTATCGTGTGTTCAATGTTTCATTTTGGATTTGAAATTGTTTCGTAATAATAAAATTGTTATTTGTTTATAAGAACCAGCGACCTAGTTATTAGATAGTACATTTTGGCCCTTGAGCCGCAGGGAATTTCGTTATTTCGTTCGTTGCATCTGCAAATAATACTTTAGAATGGCTACAATAGTAGCGTTAAATAGAAAAAAAGGTTCGCTTAAAGCGCAACTGACTCGTTTAGAAAGTGCCATAACTGATGGTACAGTTATTTGGACTAAAATAAAATTAGAAACAAAACTAAAGGCCCTTGAAAAGATATCCAGTACTATAGAAGAACTCAGATCGGATTATTACACTTCTGTACCGGAAGACGAGGACATGACAGAAATCGAAAACTCGCTAATAGAATTGGATACTCGCATAGAAGAGCTAGAGGTAAGCTTTAATCAATTATTAATAGATGATGCTAGTAATTCATCAGAAAACACTAGTAATTCATTAGAAAACAAAACTAATGTTTGTAAAATTAAGCTACCTGAAATTCCACTTCCGCTATTTAATGGTAAATATGAGGAATGGAATATGTTTAAAATAGAATTCGATAACATTGTAACAAATAATAAAGATTTGTCTGATGTACAAAAATTGCATTATCTTCATTGTTGTGATAATCAATTTAGGCAGACATAATAACTTAATAAAGCTTTAATTAGCAAAATTAGGCTAGCCGCTGAGGACTACGTACTTATAAACATAAATAGTAAAACAATTGAAAATCAAGCACAGTTACAGTTAAAACAAGATGTTAATAAATATCACCACATTCACCCCGAGCTATTTTAAGAGTTCAGGGAGTGACTTGAAATCAGTCAGTAATAAAGTCTGAAAGATAAGCAGGTGGTCTTCGTATTCTGGATGTAGTAGGAGGCAAAGTCTCTTCCTGTTTTGGTCTCAAAAATGAGTCAGTATTTTCCGAAGAACAGGTCTCATCAAGTGAGGATTCCAAAAGTTGATCATCAGTAGCTTCGTGGGAGCTGTCAGCAAGTGGGGTTTTTAGTAGAGGGGTTGCTAGCATATCTGCATCAATGGCCTTTTCAGGAAGTAACCCTCTAGGAGCCAGGTGACGGACATTAACAGTAGTTTCCCTGCCGTCAGGTAACCTGACATGAGCATATCCCGGATTAGCCTCCAACAGCTCCACTTCTTGAACCATGGGCTGATACTTATTACTACGATTGTGGTTTTTCATTAGAATTGGGCCAGGAATGGTGAGCCATGTAGGTAGAGAGCAGCCAGTGTGGGAGCGTCTCGGATGTGCAAACATTCTTTCATGAGGGGTCTCATTAGTGGCAGTACATAGTAATGATCTAATCGAGTGGAGAGCAGGTTGTAGCATGGCTTGCCATTGATTTGTTGGAAGCCCTTCAGATTTAAGAGCCAGCTCAATAGTTTTCCAAATTATGCCATTGTATCTCTCGACCTGGCCATTACCCGCTGGATTATAGGCTGTTGTTCGGCTGGTAGCAATTCCTTGAGCTGTCAGGTATGATTTTAGTTCGTGAGACATGAAAGAAGTGCCCCTGTCTGAGTGGATATATGCAGGCATTCCAAAAAGATAGAAGAGAGTCTGCAAACAGGAGATGACAGTTGAAGTTGAGATATCGGAGCACGGAAAAGCAAATGGGAATCTGGAGTATTCATCAACAATTGTCAAAAGAAATCGATGTTTAGAAGAGGATGGTAAGGGGCCTTTAAAATCTAAGTTGAGTCTTTCAAATGCTGAGGTTGCTTTGATGAGGACTCCAGAGTTTTTGATAAATTTTGGTTTCAGTTCTCTGCAGATGTGGCAATTGTTGACAGTAGCTCTCACATCAGTGATTGAGTATGGTAAATTTTTAGAACGGATCCAGTGGAACATTCTGGTAACACCTGGGTGACAAAGAGAAAAGTGGAGGTCTTTAAGGTCAGAAACCTGAGGGACAATAGATGCGGACACTCTGGACAAAGCATCAGCAGTCGAATTCTTGCTTCCTGGGCGGTAGACGATATCAAATTTGAAGCAGGCAAGCTCAAGACGCCATCGCAGTATCTTCTCATTTTTTATTTTGCTATTGTGTTGTTGATTAAACATAAAAGAGACTGAGCGTTGGTCGGTAAACACCTCAAAGTGTCTCCCTATAAGGTAATGCCGCCAATACTTCAGAGATTCCACTATAGCATATGCTTCTTTTTCAATAGATGAATGTCTTTGCTCTGATTGATTTAGGGTACGTGAAAAAAGGCTATAGGGCGACCAGCTTGGCTCAATGTTGCCCCAATGGCAAAGTCAGAAGCATCCGTTTCTACACGAAATGGAATGTCATTTTCTATTGCAGCAAGAGATGCATTGGCTACATCATCTTTTACTGACTGGAAGGCTGTGGTAGCTTCCTGAGATAAAGGGAAAGAGTTGCAAGCCAAGAGGGGACGAATTTTTTTTGAGAAAGAAGGGATCCACCTTCCATGATGGGCGAACATTCCCAGAGCACGTTGCAATGAAGCAGTATCTTTAGGGACAGGTAGACTTAAAAGTGGCTTCAGACGTTCTGGATCAGGTTTAATATTTTTATTCTCAATTATGTAACCAAGTAGGGATATAGATTGAGAAGAGTAGTTACATTTTTCTTCATTTAGTGTAAGATTAAACTTGATTGCAGCAGATTTGAACCTTGCAAGATTTTCATCATGTTCCTGTTGGTTTGTACCACAAACAGTCACATCATCTAAGTAAGGGTAGGTATCTGTAAGACCTTCTTCTTGTACAATTTTATCAATTGTTCTTTGAAAGCATGCCACACCATTGGTAACTCCAAAAGGGACACGTTTAAACTGAAAAAGCTTTCCGTCTGCCTCAAAAGCAGTCATGTGTTTTTCAGAATCCAAAATCGGGAGCTGATGATATGCATTTCTTAAGTCTATTTTACTAAACACTTGGTAGGTAGCAACCTTAGATATGAGTTCCTCAATTTTAGGTAGAGGATAAGCATCTAACATTGTAAATCTGTTGATTGTTTGAGAGTAATCGATGACCATCCTAGATTTTTTGTTTTCACCTTTCACCACAAAAGCTTGTGCTCTCCAAGGAGAGTTGCTGGGCTCGATGACCTCTTCTTCAATGAGTTTTTGTATCTCTGAGGTAATAAACCGTTGATCTTCTAGAGGGAGACGTCTTGACTTAGTTTGCACTGGTTTGCAATCAGGAGTCAGGTTAGAAAACAATGATACAGGTTGAATTTTAGCAACAGCTAATGAGCAAATTTGGAGGGGCGACTTGCTGCCGTCAAAATTGATGACCAAGGAGGAATGGAGTTTAAGAATGTCATGACCAATCAGAAAGTCAGCACATAAATTCTTCATAACCAGTACTTCAATCTGTTCATACTTGTGATCTAGAAGGTCAAGAGTTACAGTTGCACGCCCAACCACACTTGAGGTAACAGCAGAGTTGGCCATAGTGATAGTTCCAGAGTATGACTTCAGTTGAAGATTGCATTTCTCAACATGTTTATAGTTTAAGAAACTGAGTGAACTCCCAGTGTCTATTAGAGCAACCAATTTTACACTATTTACTGTAACAAATGTGAGGGATTTTTGGAGACAACCAGGGGCTGGCGACACAGAAGCAATTAGATGAGCAGAGGCAGTAGTATTTATTTTATGCCGAGTTTTCGCTCTACACACACGTTGATAGTGACCTTTTTTTCCACACGAATGACAAACACTGTTTCTAGCCGGACAGTTACTTCGTATATGATTATCACTATTACCACAGAAAAAACATGATCCACGAGGAATTGCTGCAAGGGTTTCTTTTTCAAAAGCATCATCAGTACAGTCTAGTGCAGCAGAAGGCATAGGTTGTGAGTTAGTGAGATATGAAGCAGAATGAGCTTCAGCCAGTTCAAGAGCACGGGCTTGGTTGACTGCATTGTCTAAAGTGATTGTTGTATTTTCGAGCAGACGCTCCCTAATGCGGGTATTCCGCAACCCTCTAATGAAAGCATCACGTATATACTCATTTTTATAAGTTTCAGCCGAGACTTGTGTGAAGTTACAGTTTTTACTTAGTTGCTTTAAAACTTGAAGAAATTCGTTAACAGTTTCATTAGATAGTTGGTTTCTTGAGGCCAAGCAATGACGAGCGAAAATTTCATTCCTCTTTACTACGTAGAGTGCATCCAAAACAGAGATAGCGGCCGAGTAGCTGGTGACTTCACTTATCGACTGGAAAACATTTGCTGATACATAATTAATTAGGAGTGGGAGTTTATTATCTTCAGCAAGATTAGGCACCTTTGACAAAAAGTTTTCGAAAGTTTTCTTCCAATGTAGCCACTTATTTTCAGCGTTAGCACACGTGGGGTCGAAGTCGAAACGTTCCGGTTTCAGAAAGTTTTCCATGACGATGAATACCAGTACTCACATTTATCAGAATATCATTTTGCTAATTAAATTGTTGTGATAATCAATTTAGGCAGACATAATAACTTAATAAAGCTTTAATTAGCAAAATTAGGCTAGCCGCTGAGGACTACGTACTTATAAACATAAATAGTAAAACAATTGAAAATCAAGCACAGTTACAGTTAAAACAAGATGTTAATAAATATCACCACAATGCCGCATTGAGAAATGAAGCTAAGTTGTTAGAAACACCAGAAGATACCTTTGAATCTTTGTTTAAAGCATTAAAAAATAGATTCGAAAATAAAAGAATTATGGTAAACATTCACCTTAAATCTATTTTAGAATTCGAAAAAATAATTCGTGAATCCTCTATAGATCTCAGACGTTTAATCGATGTCATAAATAAAAACATTAGAGCTTTAAAAAATTTAGGATTAGAAAGAAATGATTTATCGGATATTATGTTAATAACAATAATATTAGAAAAACTTGATAGAGAATCGAGAAAGCAGTTCGAACTTTCTATAAATACGTCTGAAATTCCAAGTTTCGATAATTTAATGGCATTTCTTGAAAAAAGAAGCCAGACATTAGAAAGTATAGTTAAAAATGTGTTCTACAAATCAAAACAGCAAAGCGAAGCAAAACCAAAATCATTTCTCCTTAATTCGAATAATAATGATAAAAAGTGCGTTGCTTGTAATTTGCCGCACCCACTTTTTAAATGTACCAAATTTATTGATATGAATTTTAGTGAAAGATTTTCTGTTGTTAAACGTAATAGACTATGTTTAAAGTGTTTTTCTGGTAAACATTTTACATCAAATTGTAAGTCGCAATATGTTTGTAATATATGCAAATCGAAATCGCATCATAGCTTGTTACATCGAGGGGAAGTATTTACTCCAATTAATAATGAATCATCGGCGCCTCTTCCCACGCACTTGGATGAAAAACTGCAATCTGAAGCTGTTGAGGGGGGAGGGAAGGAAACCTCTCTTCATATATCTAAACATCTTTCGAATTGTTTTATAACCTCTAATAAATCTGTGGTTTTGGCTACTGCTATAATTAAAATAAAAGCAAGAAATGGTGAATTCATTGAAGGACGGGCATTACTCGATAGTTGTAGTCAAATTAATGCCGTATCTAATAAATTTTCAAAACATCTGGCTTTAAAGAAAATAAAAGTTTCTGCTCCTATTTCCGGACTTAATGGAATCACTACTACTCTGGAATATAAAATTAGGTCAACAATTACAAATAAGGAAAGGGATTTTATTAGGGAACTTGACTTTTTTATTGTTCCAAAAATAACGGAAATAACTCCAGCTATGCCAATTTGCATCGATGAAGCTGAATTACCTAAAAATATTTCTTTAGCTGACACTAACTTTAATGTACCAGGGGAAATTGACTTGTTATTAGGAGCTGAATGTTTCTTTGATTTATTAAAAGAAAACAAAATTCGAAGCGCTTCGCATAATTTACTGTTCCAGGAAACGCAGTTTGGTTACGTGGCTAGTGGTGTTGTTAACTCTTCTTCTGAGTTACAGTACTGTGGTTTAATGACTCAAAACAAACAATTGGAAGAAACTTTGCAAAAATTTTGGGAAATTGAGGGTTTTGGCGAATCTGGCATTCTTTTGAATAGGGAAGAAAAATTCTGCGAGACGCATTTCTTGGAGACCTATTATCGAGAGGTTGATGGACAATATGTCGTTAGCATGCCTATGGAAGATCCCGCTTTATTGGGACATTCAAGAAAATTGGCGGAAAAAAGACTTGACGGCATTTGGGAACGTCTTGATCGGGATTCGAACTTAAAATCGCTCTATTCCGCATTTATGGAAGAATATAAATTTCTTAATCATATGGAATTAGTTGAAGATGCAAAAAATAATAATGACTGTTATGTTATCCCTCACCATTCTGTGTATAAACCAGAAAAGAGTAGCACGAAGTTACGCGTTGTATTTAACGCATCGATGCCTACGACGTCAGGTTTGTCGTTGAATGACATTCTCTTAAAGGGTAAAATACCGCAACAAGACTTATTTTCGATTATGGTTCGCTTTCGGAAACATCGATATGCATTTACTGCAGATGTCCAGAAAATGTATAGAATGATTCAAATAAATCCGTTACAACGAAGATATCTTCGAATTTTGTGGAAGAATAGTTTCGATTCTTCTGTGGAAACATATCAGTTAAATACGGTTACTTATGGTACATCAAACGCTCCTTATTTGGCTACTCGTACACTGAAACAACTAGCTCTTGATGAATGCAACCACTTACCTCTAGCATCTTCAGTCGTTCTAAATGATTTCTATATAGATGACGTTCTTTCGGGTGAATCCACAATCGAAGGGACTAAACTTCTTCAGTCTCAACTTGTAGAATTGATGAAACGAGGAAAAATGAACTTGCACAAATGGGGTGCAAACCATCCTGAACTGCTTGCTTTCGAAAATAAGGGCATTACTGAATATAGTTTCAGCGATCAGCCAGAATGCGAGTCAGTTAAAACTTTAGGTGTTCTTTGGAACACACTTACAGACTGTTTCTTGTACAAAATAGAACTACATGAGAAGGACTCTTACACAAAACGAGATGTCCTTTCTCTCATATCAAGAATATTTGATCCCCTTGGACTGATTGGCCCTGTTATAACAAAAGCCAAAATTTATTTGCAAAAACTTTGGTTACTAAAAATAGACTGGGATCAAATGTTACCAGACTGTATAGAAAAGAACTGGATTGACTTCGTTTCAACGCTCCCAGAATTGAAAAATCTCGCAATTCCGAGGTATGTCTTTCGAGAAGAAAGCATTGTGATTCATGGCTTCGCTGATGCCTCTCTAATGGCCTATGGAGCAGCGATTTATGTGCAATCGATTCCAACTGATGGAATACCTACATCTAGACTTCTTTGCAGTAAATCTAGAGTTGCTCCTTTAAAATCACTCACCATCCCACGCCTGGAATTAAGTTCCTGTCTTCTGCTGGCTCAGTTGATGCACAAGGTTTTGCCTTCATTGAAAATTGCAATTGAGAAGGTGATCTTATGGACAGACTCAATGATTTGCCTAGCATGGATTGGTAAATCACCGCATGTTCTGAAAACTTTTGTGAGTAATCGAATAGCTGCAATCCAAGAACTTACAGAATCGTATGAATGGAGACACATTTCTTCAGAAGAAAACCCAGCAGATATAATATCTCGTGGATTAGATGCCAAAGACATTTTGACTTGCAAACTTTGGTGGGATGGCCCGAGTTTCCTTCGTGAAGAAGGCCCACCAGATAAGAACAATTCAGTTGAACTAGACTCCAACAATGACTATATTAGTGAATTTAAAACCACCATTGACTCTAACTTTGCCACTCTCAACTCTAATTCCTTCGTGAATAATTTTCTAAATCTAAGCAATAATTATTTGAAATTAATTCATGTTCTTAGTTTTATTTTCAGATTCATAGAAAATGCTCGTAAAGATCAAATAAGGGTTGTAGGTCCCATTACCTTGGAGGAATTAAGGAGGGCGGAGCTATTTCTGATTAGGGAGGTGCAAGGAGGTGAGTTTTTCTCGGAAATTGCATCCATTAAGAAAGGAGCACAAATCTCCCCCAGAAGTAAACTAAAAGCATTAAATGTTTTTTTGGATAAGGATGGACTTTTACGCGTAGGTAGTAGAATCGCTCATGCTCAGGTAAGTTATAATTCTAAATATCCTATCATTTTACCTGCTAGACATGAATTAACTCGGATGATTATGCTACATCATCATTTAAAATATTTTCATCTTGGGTCTCAAGCTTTACTGAACACTGTGAGACAAAAATTCTGGCCGGTTAGCGGCAGAAATCTCGCAAGAAAGATTGTACATGATTGTGTAATTTGTTGTAAACAAAGTCCTGTACCAGTAACTCAAGTAATGGGTAATTTGCCAATTGAAAGAGTAGTACCTAATTTTACTTTCAATAAAAGTGGTCTCGATTTCTGTGGACCATTTTTTATAAGATCAAATAAATCGAGAAAGGGTTCGTATCAAAAAATGTATGTTGCAGTATTCGTATGTTTTGCAACTCGTGCAATACATTTAGAAATCGTATCTGATTTATCTTCCGAAGCATTAATACCTTGTCTAAAGAGGTTTTTTGCTAGAAGAGGAAAATGCTCAACCATCTTCAGTGACAATGCTACAAATTTCAGGGGAGCTTGCAATGAGCTAAAGAAATTATTTAAACTTGTTAATTCTCAAGAACCTCAATTATTAGATTATTTACTGTTAGAAGAAGTGGAGTGGAAATTTATCCCTCCACGGGCACCTCATTTCGGGGGGATCTGGGAGGCTGAGGTAAAGGCATTCAAAACTCACCTTAAGAAAACTATAGGAGATTCAAAATTGACACTCGAAGAATTTTTAACGCTTGTCACTCAAATCGAGGGAATGCTGAATTCCAGGCCAATTACTCCCCTTTCCTCAGATTCCAAGGATTTTAACGCATTAACGCCAGGTCACTTTTTAATTGGCAGACCGATCATTGCCCCAGTAGAACCCGATATAAGCACTGAAAAGGATAATCGCTTAACTAAATGGAAAAGAGTAACTAAAATGGTCCAGAACATCTGGAAAAAGTGGCATAGAGACTACTTATCAGAATTGCACGAAAGATCAAAGTGGCAATTTTCAAAAAATAATATTGCAAACGGCACTATGGTTCTTGTTAAGGAGGATCGCTTACCTGTTTGTCAATGGGTATTAGGTAGAATTGAGGAAGTTCTCCCTGGTTTAGATAATTATGTGAGGGTAGTTAAGGTAAGAACTTCCAAAGGTCTTTTTAAAAGAGCTGTAAATCGATTAAGTATCCTACCCATAAATATTGATTAATTGAACTTGATTATTGTATTGTTTATTGCTTATTGTGAAATTGGTGTATGTTTTAAGTTGTTGTGATATTGCATTAATTTCAATTGTTCTTTTTTGTGAATTGTATTTTTATCTTTAATTATTGAACAAAGTTCAATGGGGGCCGGAATGTTTGAGCTTGTTATGTTGTAGCGAGCAACGCCCTCTAGTTTAAAAGAAATTGTAAAGTAGTTGTAGTTTGTCGTTCGAAGCATTCGAACCTATCGTGTGTTCAATGTTTCATTTTGGATTTGAAATTGTTTCGTAATAATAAAATTGTTATTTGTTTATAAGAACCAGCGACCTAGTTATTAGATAGTACAGGCAGCATTTCATGTATTGAATAAAATATATTTAGTGCTCATAATAAGATCTCTTTTGTTCACTCGCTTTTCATTGACTCAAGAGTCTTCACATGATTATTTAATAAAAAATACAAAAGAAATATTTCATAATCATAACAAAATGTGATCCAAGCATACTCGTGATACAATTGGTGTGACTAATATAAAGCATGTTTCCTTAATTAGACTAAGCAATAATGTAAAATTTGAGGCACTTATTTATTGAGTGTAGGTAAATTTTCCGTCATATTTGAGGGGAGTATGAGTTCATGACAAAGTAATGAATTTAAAAAGTTTGGGCCAATATTTTTAACTTCAATGCGAAATAGAATAGACTAGATTAAAATCATCGACAAAATAAGGAAATTTTTGCATTAAATTGACTAACATAATTCGAATTAATTAGCACATAATTTTTGTATTCTTTTCCCAAACTCAATGTGTTTAATTACAAATTTACACAAATCATTTTAAAAATTTCTTATATTTCAATAACGCCTCTGTAGATGGCACCACCACTATCTAAACTTTTTTTCAACTGATGCTTCCCTTCCCATCACTAACCTTTTGAGATGAACGAAAAACTTACAAAATAGGCTGTTTACTCGACAGCTGGTAGCAATAAATTATGAAAGATAAGATGATAGAGAGGATCCTAAATATTTCAGATTAGAGTTAAAAAAATTAAACTTATAAGCATTCAAAAATGAAAAGTATTTAGGTGCACCTAAAAAAAGCAATCACAGGACGTAGCATAAATAATTTATGTAGTTTCATTATAAATATGTTTTGTGATAAAAATTGTTTAAGATTTTTGCCCTATTGTTCAAGTAAACAGCTGAGTTTGAAAATTGAAATGAAATACATGAACAGTAAGAATAATTAATAAGTTCGAAAATAGGTACAACAGTTACAGTTGAAATATCAATATTAAGTTTTATTGTGATAATAATGTTGTTCGACTAACACATTTATTCTTTAAACTAGATTGTATTTAATAATTATTTGCATTTTTTTCCACGTTTTATTCATTAAAAGTGATTAATTCTTACACAGTTGAAAATTCAAATGTAACGTAATCTTTAAAAAAAAAATTCCAATACAAATTTTACAATTTGTTTTCAACTTCAGAAATTCCATTTCCATCCATCTGTACACATGCCACATTTATATCAAAAATAATTTTTCCATTAAGTTTTGTTTTACTGATCAAAAAAAATTCCTATTGTCCATATTTTCTTGCTTCTCAATTACATTCATTATTTTAAAGTTTTGATGTGAAAAAATTCAAAATTGATATACTTTTCTAACAGGTATTTTTGTAATGGAAATGTTTACATCCTGGCTTAAAGACTGAGAATTAATATTATTTGATTATGTTTTAGACTTAGGTGCGCCCCCCCCCACAGCAAAAATTATAAATGCACTCAATCTTAGACTAAAAACAATTTTTTGAAAAATATATTATATGAGACAAGAACACTGTGAAGAGATAATCGGGAATTTATAGTCATTCATTTTATTTTTAATTTATAATCATTCATTTTATTCTAATTTATAAAAATTTATAGATTTTAATTTAAATTATTTTTATATGAATTAGCAAAGAATTAATAATCGCGATGAAAAGGCGAAATTTAGAAAAGTACATTGTTACTGAGTAACAACATTGAATTCATCTATAGTAGAGTGCACTACCATTCTGAATGAAGGGCTACGTTCCAAGTATTTGAATAGATTAGATATAATTTTAATGTAAACATAAGTGTTTTACACACAGCTCTTTTCATCAGTCACTAAGTGATAAATTTCTATTAAATTAAATTCTTTTAAATAATTATAATTCTTTTTTATTATCTTAATTCATTCAACTAATTCTTTCTTTTTTATCAGTTAGCTTTGTAATATATTTGCATAAAATTAAATTCTCTTAAGCATTAACAACTGAAGAAAACCAAAATAATACTCTCATAAATAAAAATATTTCCTTTTTATCAAAAATAAATGAATAAATAGATAGATTTATCGAAAAATATAAAGATGGGGAAAAAGTGACGGTTTTATATCACATCAAGTAACATAAAAGTATAATTTAAAATCAATTAACTGTAATGTTCTTGAATGAAAGTAAAAAATAAAGAGATAAATATTTTTTGAGAACATAACTGCAAAGTAAATATTTTAAGTAAAGAAATCGTATGGGGTAATTTAAATTTTAAAATAAAATTTTTAAAAAAAACACGCATAATTGCTCAAAATAAGATTTAATATTAATTTAGGATTAAGTTCTATATATTCTTAACCTTAGGACATTGCTAATTAGTGAATTATAAGAGATTTCATGAATATTAAATCATAAAAGTTTTTTCTTCTTATTTTTTTAAACTACCAAAAATTAGAAATTAAGCTCAAAAAATTAAAAACGCATTAAATCCTACAGTCGAATTTTGCGTTTTGTAATAATGTTATTGTGTTGAAAAAATCAAAAAAGGGAAATATTGGCTATTTTAAAAGAAAAAAAAAGATTGTAAAATAACATGCTGGATGGACGATGAAATCGGCAGTAGTAAAACACATCAAAATTAATGATTAAAATGCCTCGAAAGTTGCAAGTCGTTTTATTGCCGGATTAAAAATAACAGGATTTTTGAAACCCTGTGGAGAAGCCTAGCAATAACAGTTGAAAGAACAATAAAAAATCTCTTAGATTTTTGATGAATTTGGCGCAAATCAAGTGCATATTCGCGATTTAGTGTCGTGTTAATATATATTAAAAGTATGGTATTTTCAAAACCATGAGAAAATGCGTATTGCCGAAAACAAGCAATGGAAAAATAGCCTGTTTTTACGATAAGACTAACATAAATAACGTACTTCAAAAAAGAATTTTACTTGCCCGATTTGAAAGTCTCGAGCCGTTATAATATTGCATTTAAGAGATCGGACAAGAAACATTTGGAAATCCGACTCAGGGGGGTGGGGTAGCTCTTGAAAATTTTACTTCCGATAAAACGCGATCGAAAATAACTTGGATTAACTTTGAAATGGACTCAAATAAAGAGCTTTAAAAGCATTACTAAAATTCGAAATTCACGCATTAATTCTGCCGAGGTAAAATTATCGGGATTTTAAAAACTATGAAAATTTGTAGTAGAAAACAACGAAAATAGCTATAAAAAAACTACAATGATTTAGATTTGGCGCGTTCAAAGACTCATTTGCAATTTAAAATTCCTAATCTTTTTTTCTTCCTTATTTTTTTCTTCCTTTTTTTGTGAAAAAAATGTATAGTTTTTATTTTATTCATGTTTTTATTTTATTTATATGTTTAAGAAAGACCGCAGGCCGTAGAAGGCTCATCAATATAGATGAAATTTATTAATTCTGGAATCGTGCGTCCTTTAAACCTCGTGTAATCTCCCCCCGCACCGCGGTGGTAGATGAGGTGTTATTAGTTAAAATAATTACTATTTAAGAACATTTGTTATTTTATTTCATTTACTGAAGTGTGTATTTGCATAAAACAAAAACGGTGGTTTATTTTTTTTAAAGATTTGACAGCTGCAAAGAAAATGCCATTTAGAATGCTTTAGAACATACAAGAGCATTTCATGTACTTTTATTTCTTCTTCTTTTTTAAATTCTCTTTGGCGCCTGGGGTCCCAGGCAATCAGGGGGGGGGGGATTAGCTCTTGAAAATTTGAGTTCCAATTAATTGTATTAAAACAAAAATCTACGAAGAAACACATTGCCTTGTAAATCTTTTAAAATAAATATATTATACTGAATAAATAGTATATATTTTTTTCTTTTCTCAAATTGTGATACTCAAAAAGTGACCGGAAACCAAATTCTCTACATTTCAATGAGGTGTTTAGGCACTCAACTTTCATTTCCTTTTCAATTTGCTCCCCTCTTTTCCTTTGATTGTTCGCACTTCCAAAAACATCGTGAAGTCCCAGGGGCGCCCTTGGGCAAGTAAAAGGAGCACGGACCATAAATTTTACTAGTCTAAAAGGCTATTTATAGAAAAGCGTGTCTAATTAAAAGAGTTTTATTCGATTGGTTTCTGTTAGTTGATTTAAGACTGTTGGCATCGTTTTTAGCTATAATCTACATCCATGTTAGTTTATGGGAGAAGTAATTTTCACTTTTTCTCAAAAACTTATTACCGTCTGACATCTTAATATACGTATCATATTAAAAGATCTCATTAAAACTTAATCACCTAATGTTTCAAATTATTTTAAATTGTTATTATAAATTTTTAGAGCAATATCCATGATGTGTTTATGAAGTTATTTTTTTAGCTATTCATGAACTTGAAAAAAAAAACATAACACAAAAAAACATAAATACATAATTGATTTCTGTTGCCTACAATAAGAAAAAAAAAAAAACTTCTGTGACTGAAAATTACCACATGAGCACTTAGGGTGCCTTGGGTGAAGTAACTTTGGGATATCTAATTTATAGTTTTAAAATCAACTAAAATACATTCAATTCTAGAGCATAGCAAATTTTTTTGATATCAAATATAGACAAAAATTTTAAAAACATCCCTAGAGATTTCTGATAGAAATTATTTGTAAAAAACATTTTTAGAAGGGGAATAAAAAAAATCTGAAATCAATTCTTTAGCTATACTATATAGAAATTTCTAGCTAGAACTTATAGCTATATTAAGTTCTAGTTATAACAGTTATAACTCAGATTCGCTGATTATTATAAAAAATGGGGACTTTAATGAGATATTTAATTCTTTTGCAGTGTTATTTTATGTATTTTTATGAAATATTTTCTTTAACATTTCTTGCAACGTAAATCATTTTAACGATAAATTTTACAATATAATAATTACTTATTTTAGTTTGGGCATTTTAATTTATCGTTTTAGTTATGTTCTAATATATTAAATGACATTAAAAATATTAAATAATGCATGAGATAATTTTAAACTATTTTGTAATAATATATTGATCAATATTTTACTTTATTCTAAATTTAATATTTGTTTTAGTTTAATTTTTATGAAATTTATTTTGCTTATAAAGTTTACTTTAGCTATAGAACGAATAGTTCAAAATTCTCAATCATGTATAAAAAAACTACTCTTGACGTTTACTTATTCACACTTTTTGCTTCGCTATATAGGGGCTATCTGAAGACATTAGATACATTTTTCGATCTAGTTTTTCATGCTTAATTGCATGAGATAAAATTCAAGTGTGTGGCATAATTGGTTTTAAAGCTGTAAGAAGTTTCTTTTAAATGAATATACTTTATAAAAAAAAAAACGCATTTTAAATATTAGTCCATTAGAATAAGCAAGAAAAAATGCATTGGGAACAATATTTATAATTAAATACGATTAGGAATAAGCAATGTAAAATGCATGAATAAAAACTTAAAACCCTCTATTCGATTCCTGTTACATATCTCATTCTATTCAACACACATAGGAGGGGACATCCTTTTTTTCTTCTTAGAAAACTGCTAGTTTATTTTAAGTATTTATGCATATACGTATGCATACGCATTCATATTTGTATATCTATACACATGTATACATATTTATGGATACGTAATATGTTTACGAACGTAATATGTATACGTATGTATATTTATATATAAATGTGTTTATAAAACTTAAAGTAGACAAACAGTTTTCTAGAAACAAAAAGTGTGTAAAAATTTCTTAAAAAAAAAGGTCGATAGATAATACCCTTTTACAATTAATATTTTCGGAGATATCAATAGTTCCTTCTCAATGTAAATATTTTTTAACTTTTAAATAACTATTTTTTAAAATAATTTAAAATCAAAGATCAGGAACAGATAAATTCTAAAAAAGAAAAAGCGAAACGAATGACGCCAACCGTTACCAAAAATTCTAATTAAATAGCATTACATAAGCTGAAACGTAATTTGCCTTTTTCAGGCAGACACTGCAATTGTCTATCCATCGACGTTGATCATTTATGTTTTGACGTATAATGCGGTTTTCGGAATTTTATGTTATGCAATATTTAATTTAATTATGAGCATACGATTATTTTAAGAAATTTCATATTTAAAATTTTTTATAGTATTTAATTTTTTAATATTTTAGAATTTATACAAGCAGAAATTCAAATTTGAACCATTCGAATTCGTGGCTTCAAAAATTCATCATTTTACAGCTAATATTTTCACGTTCAAAGCAAATAAAAAAATAAATTTAGAGTTAAAATAACTCTTATAAAACTTATTTCCGCATCAATAACACTTTCAGAATATTCCTGATATATTTCACTAAAATGGGCAAATTTTCCTATTTTACTATACCCTTGTTTCTCTACGGGGGCGGTGGGAGTATGCTGAGGGGCAGGGAACTTGTTTTGGGCTGTAGGGGGGCGTTGGATATGTTATGGGCGGTAGGGGGGCAATGAGCATGGTTAGTCATTCAAATTTAGTTTTAAAACTCCCAAATAAAATTATTAAATTAAGATTAATTTAATAAGTAAAATAAATCTTAAATTAATATTAAATGAAAAAATAAGAATATTCGATACATCATTTGCACCAGCAATAAGACGAACTTGTACGACACCTTTTCTCCGTTTCGAAACAGTATTGCACAGCGCATGAGTCATTTATTTTTGCCTCTGACTTTTTCAAACCATTTGGCGTATGGTTCTAACTCATTTAAACCGTTTGGCGAAAATTTGATTCATAAATTTCTTATTTCTGGAAACGGCTTATTTATTTTGAATAAAACTTTTTTTTTTTTTTTTTTTACTATCGAGCAATAAATTTGCGGTTTTATTTTCATCAAATTTAGACTGGCACAGACCTTCGAGAGTTACATATTCATTAAATCTATTTTTAGATTTTAGTGCGGGGTGACTACTGTGTTCTGAACTATTGGACGGATAGGCGTCAATTTGATATTCATATTCGCTTAATAACTTTAAATCGAAAGTGCTATGCTGTTTAGTTTTTTTTTTAGAGTAAAATCATTATTAGAACGAGAGGAAATTATTATTATTTTTTTAAAATTCGAGTGTATTCCATTTTTGCTTTATTAGGATCCTCAAAAATATTAGGGGGTTATTAATTCACAATTAAGATTTTGGCAGACAGCTGCCGTTACTGTTATCGGATTTTCTAAGACTGTCTCCTATAGCTCTGACTCATTCAAGCCATTTGGCGAAATTGAAGTGCATGCTCTTTTAGTAAGAATGTTTGATTTGATCAGTATTTCTTATGATCGTTTTCATTCACTCCTTTCAGTTTTTTCCCAGGTTTCAATTCGATTTCATTATTTCTTTGGCCAGGTACGTGTGTGAATTAGTTTTTCATAGTATATTATTCATTAATTTTAAGAAATAGTTATTTTTTTTTTTCATCGTTTGCATTTTGTTGCCGCCAACAATGTCATTTAACAAAAAGAAGTGTCGTCAATACAATGCCACTTACTGGAAGTTTGGATTTGTTTAATCACCGTCGAACTCTCAACTACCTATGTGTTTACTTTGTAACAAAGTTTTATCGAATGAGGCCATGAAACCCTCTCGTTTGCAGGAGCATTTGCAAAAAATTCACCCTGACAAACAGAATAAAGACTTGTCATTTTTAAAGAACATCAAGGACAAGTTTCTGAAGGCACCTTCGGTCTCGGGCTTACTAGCAGGGTTGGGTTTTTGCCGTCAAAAACTGGTTTTTGACATGACAGTGGTAAAAACCGTGTTTTTACCGGTAAAAACTGTCAAAAACCTACTGTTTTCTTTTATTTATGGCATATGGTGGACAATATATTATTTTCACATAATTGCCGTTATAAATTAATGTTGTAAATGATTGCTATTGATTTTGCAACTACATACACGTATTCTTATGGAAGGATATACATTCATACAGAAATATTGTAATATACTTATTGAAAATAGTGATACTTACTTTTATCATTATAGCTTGATTTGCAAAGGATTCAAAATTTTGCACTTCTTAATTGTTAGAAATAAACAAACAAACAAAAAAGCTTGGAACTATTAATAAATTCAGGAACTAAAATGAAGAATTTAAAATTTGGCATTTCTTAAATATTAGAAATAAGCTAAACAAAACTTCTAACTACTAACAAACTCTATGTCAAGAATTACTGCTATTTTGTCAAGTTAAAAGCTTTTATTCAGTTGAAAAAGCACATTAAACAAAACTTAATTACAAACAAAATTATATGTTCAGTAGTCGGGGTCACTGTGCCGAAGCATACGATAGCAAGTGACTAATTTTGCACATTTTTCATTGCCCAGTCGATTTCTGAGTTTAGTATGAATGAGTCTGAAATTCAAGAATAATGAGGATTCGATATCATTGAGGATAATGATAACAAAAGGTTAGTGCAATGTTGCAAGGAAACTCTAAAAGGATTTCCCAGGCTTTTTCATGTCTCATTTCTGTGTAAAATATTGAAAACAAAAATGATAAGAAAAGTTTTTTTTTGATGAGGCTTTCTTTTTATGTGTACATGTGTTTCTCACAGCAAGATTTTATGAATGAAAGTAATCAATCTTGACATTCTTTAGTAACGTAATATGCCAAACAAAATGATGCTTGGAAATGTTGAAAATTTTGATTAGTATCCTAATATTTTACTTCAAATAGTATGTTTTGATATAATCATGTTGGGGAAAATGCAGAAATCTGTTCTTAAATATCTTTTAGCAACTTTGTTTTAAATTTTATTGCCAAAAAAATGAATTAATTTTAAATTATAAGCAGTTAAACCCAAATAAAAATACAGTTTTATCCAAACTATGGGTTTTTGACAGAGGGGTTTTTGACATGACGGTAAAAATCATGGTAATAACCGGTAAAAACCGTCATGTGTCAAAAACTTGCCAACCCTGCTTAACAGCAACCTCGTCCCAAAAATGCGACGATGGTCTGATAGCCTCTTATAATATATCAAAATTAATTGCCAAATCTGGCCAAGGCTCATACCATAGGCGAAGAGTTGAAACTTCCATCTATTAAGGAAGTCTTAGAAACAGTTTTACATCATCCAGCCGCATCTAATGTAATAAAAAATATCCCATTAAGCAACGATACAGTGCGGTGACGAATTGATGAGATGGCGGAAGTCGTTGAGGATTCCTTATGCAAACTTTTGATATCGAATGAATTTTCCCTGCAAGTTGATGAATCAACTTTGCCAAGTAATGAGGCTTTATTGTTGGCGTATGTCCGGTTTGTTGAGGAAGGAGAATTTTTTCTAGATAGGCTCTTTGCACGAAGCTTGATTATAGATACCAAAGGAGAATCTATTTTTAACACTGTCAAAGATTATTTTAAAGAGAAAAACATTACTTTTACGAATATTATGTCTGTTGCCACTGATGGAGCTCCAGCAATGGTGGGTCGACATGGTGGGTTTATCGCCTTTTTGAAGAGGGAGGTACCAGATATTTTAGCTATTCACTGCGTGATTCACAGACAGCATTTAGTTGGAAAAAATCTCAGTGACCGCTTGCATCAGTCACTGCAATACGTTATCTCTGCTGTGAACAAAATTCGCAGTAATGCTCTTAACGATCGATTATTCAGACAGCTATGACCTGTCTCAATAGGTTTTGAAATCTTTTCGACTCTGTGCTTGAGTTCCTGGAAGACAAAGATGTAGCTCTGAGAGACAGATTGCTAGAATTTAAGATAGACGTTGCCTACATGACGGATTTATTTGCAAAATTTAATGGTGTTAATTTAAAATTTCAAGGCAACGAACTCAATTTGATCACTTCAAAATCAGTTATTTCTGCCTTTCTAAAAAAACTCATTTTGTGGAAGCAGAATTTTGGTAGGAATGAGTTTAGCCAATTTCCGATCTTATCGGATCTTAAAAAGAATGGTGAAATTTCCTCTGGTGATATACAGGAATATTGTCAACATCTTGAGTCTTTTTACATGGGCTTTTCTAATCGTTTTAAAGATGTGTTGACCCTGGAAGTCCCTCAATGGGTTATGAACCCTTACGTGAATATTGAAGCAGCAGAGGTTCATATTCAGGAGGAATTGGTCGAACTTTCAACTTATGAAACTTTGAAAGCTAGCTTCCAGAATGGTGATCGTCTCACAGAATTTTGGCTTCAAGATAACATAAGTCGTCTCTACCCTGGACTGTGCTGTGACGGATCTAGTCACAAAAAAGAGAAATCGACTCGAAATCGTGCAACGAGGGGACTTGCGTCTTCACCTCACTGAAAATATTGAACCGAATGTTAAGAAACTAGCTCTGAACCATCAAGCAAAATCATTCCACTGACATAGTTACTTGATTGCTTGGTTGATACCACGTTTCAGTGTAAAAAATTATTTTTGATGTTTTTTTAATTATCTAATTAAGTTTAAATAACTCTTTTTAGCATAGATTTCTTTGTTTGTTTTCTCATTACCGTATTTATTTTGATTATAATAAATAGATTACCTGTCGGGAGAAAAGTATCGAGTTAACGTTCACACTACTTTTTTTTAAAAAACCAAACAATGTTAACGCGTAAGAATATTGCTTAAAAATGTTACCTCTTATAATTCAGCTCACCCTATGCTCCAAATAACTGAATTTTCACAAAAGGGGCGTTTAAACTTTTTTTTGTTCCTTATGGGGGCGGCAGCGTTAAAAAGGTTGAGAACCTATGTACTATACCATAGTTTATTGCTTTTGACATGAAGAAGAGTTAGATATTCCTCTATGGGCTGTCGCGCCACTGAGTTCAGTTTTTAGTACATCGTGTAACATATCATGTAAACAAGAAAAAGAAAAAAAACCGAGAGCAATATTATTTTTTACCAGATAACTGCCTAATTGCGAGGACATTATGGTCATGGATATAGATCCATAATGTTCGTTACGACTCAGTCTTCATATTTCCCTTCTACAAAACAAGCATGAATTTAATGATGGAGCCTAAGTGGAGTAATAGTTATTTAAAAAAGCAGTTAATAAGTAAAATTATATGCAATTTTTTAAGTAATAGTAATTATTGAAAAATAATAGAGTAATAGTTAATCACAATTTAATTAAAAAGCAATAGTTAGTAGTAGGACTGGGCGATATTAGAAATTATATATCGTGATATATCGTCAGTTTTGCATCGCGATATAGCGATGTATCGCGATATAGTATTTTTGAATTTCATTTACTTTAAGGCACAGAAAGTCAGATTTCTATCAAGACTTCATACGCATATTGATTTAAATCAATTTATAAATTTGAAAATATATATGTTTTGCTAAAGAAAGATATTAAATAAATTGACTAAGATGTACAAATCTTACTTAAAATATTTATTGAAAAAATGTGTGTAGATACAGAATGAAATATTTGCACTTCTTTATCGTTTATAAGGTATAAGCAGTCTTAATTTAAGTTAACCCCTAAAATACCCTTAATGAAAAAAAATATTGTTATTAAACAAAAGCTGATTTTAAAATTTCAAAATATATTTTAATTAAAATAAAAGTTAGATTGACTAAAAGCCGAAGTTTAAAATTAAAAGTGTTCGAATTTTAAACTAAAAAGTAAACATAAGAATTGTAATAATTTCTTAAAATTTTCGTTCTCTGAAGGATTTCTCAGTTTAAAAATAAAAAGGGAATTTTATAAAGATATCTAGCTGAAATTATTGAAAGAAAATTTAAAAAATTAAAAAAAAAGTTTGTTAAGAAATTCATTATACACTTAAAACAAAATGTTAAAAATATTTTTTTTTTTTTTAAAAAAAGAAACTTTTTTTAACAAATCAATATTTGCTTGTACTATTATGCGTAAATAATTACAGAATTATTAAGTTCGATCGTAATGTTCAAATTCTTAATGAAGAAGTAAACACAAGTTTTGTTATATTTTCTAAAAATGATCAAGCAAATAACAAAAGATTTTTTAGTTTAAAAATAAAAAAATAAATAAAAGTGAGATTTATCAATATATTTACCTAACAGCATAGGAACAAAATTTAAAAAATAAGTTCGTTAAAAAATTATTTGTATGCTTAAAACAAAGAGTTAAATAAATTTCAGAAAAAAAATGCTTCTTAAACACTATTTTTATTATTATTTCATATAAATAATTAAATTAAATTAAATAATGAACGAACGAAAAACAAAGTAAGGCAAAGTTTCTTAATTAAATTCTTAAAAATAAAAACAAAAGAATTGTGATATTCGGTAATATATTTAGCTAATTAACTAATAATATAAAACGAAAATTAAAAAAAAATAATGATTTTACTCTCTAATAAAACGAAGTAGTAATTGATAAAAAAAAAAAAAAGAAATGAATAAAATTCGCAAACTTTTCAAATTCTTTTGAACAAATAAAGTTTATTGACTTATGTCCAAAGAATAAGTTTAGTTTTAACTTTATTTCTAAAAATAAAAACAACTCAAGATTTATAAATTTAAAATCAGTAATAGAAGCCCATTAAATTATTAGAAGTTTTATCCGAAAGGTTTTTAATAAATTAAAAGAAAGTAAAAAAATAACCTAACAAATTTATTTACTTTGTAATTTAATTCCTTATGGGTGCCTTAAATTAGATTTCCGATAATTTTCACATTTAAAAATATAAAAAAGTTTTGTCAGAAAATAAATAAAAAACTTACCTAATTAATGAAGAAACTTTTCTTTATAAATTCTTTTCAATAATAGATTGCGTTCAGAACAAGGTTACGACGGCGATCACGAAGTTAATCCCATTGAAAATAATCTACAAGAAACGATTTCAAATCGCGAAGGTGCGAAAACGAACATGTGATATAACGATATAAGGTCTCAAAAGTGATTCTGATTCTACCGCTCATCAGTCAAGGCCGTCTCAACATAACGAAACAATATCGTCTTCCACAGCGCGTGTTGGCATCGGAACGTAAGAGAATCCTTGTGTGTATCGCTATATTGCTATATCGTTATATCGTCTTCTTCACTCGACGGCTTAAATCAGATTTCTGATGCATCGCTTGGAATGAAAGTTGCTGTATCGGTTTGCCGATATAGGCGTTAAATCGATATGTCGCGATATATCGATTTATAGCCCAGTCCTAGTTAGTAGTTATTTAAAATTTCTATAGAAATATTTAAGGTTGTCAGGAAAAAAGGAGAATGTAATACATTATAAAACATCCCTTTCTGTGACCTTGCTTTTTATTGATCATAAAATGAAAATAGTGGAGATAATGATCATGAGAGTAATAATTTTCTCGCTTTTTCGCTGCATTAATTTGAATTTATTCAACCCCTAACTGAAAATACTGTGGAATGACTCTTCCAGGTGACAATACTGAATACAAGCAATATCTTTGCTGTGCAATCAATATTTTGCTTACACCATAATTAACAAGCATTTCAGCTGACTAATTTATTGTGCTTATTCACATACTTTAAAAGAGCTAAATAAAATAACTTTTTTAATACAGTTTCAATAAACGTTGTTTCGTTATATAAACATTGCTGTTCTATATTTAAATTTGCAGATTTCATTTACAATAGGAATTTTAAATTACATTTGAACAAACCAGTTATTAAAGAATAATAATGAAATTGAAAAAAAATATTTTGCTGGAACTTTCCAAAGATATCATTTAATTTTGTAAGCAATACAAAATAGATAACAAAAGAAACACAGAAATGCAAAAGAGATAATATTCCACGGCAGATAACAGTCAGGTGAAGAGTAGAAGGTTAAACCCTTTGACGTAGAACTTTCATTCAAAATATTTTTTATTACTTCGTAATAATTAAAGTCAAAATAAGTAAAAAACTTAATATTTTGAATTATAATAATTTATGGTTATGAAATAGAGAAAACTAAATGTAGATAAGGATACAAGTGTCCATTGCGAAGCATGGACTGACGGCGCACTTCCAAACAATGCCTTTCCAAATTTGCACTTATTTGTAATCATTTAAACATAAGGGAACATAAGTAATTCAACATGTAAATTTCTTTAATTTTCAAAATTAATTATTGATAAATTTTTGAATGTAAATAAAAAAACATTTTTTCAAACTACTTTTTTTTGGATTTTAATAGAAATATAATTCCGATAATCTAACAGATTTTTTTAGTAACTATTAGACGGTTTCTTATGTATTTAAAAAATAAAAAAACCATGTTTCTATTAGTAATTAAACTGTCTGAAAAAATATATAAAAGGGACGTCGCTCTTTCTTTTAAACTGTGTGCATCTTTGACGACAAATGAAGAATCATAACTTAAAAAGTGTATTTAAAAACCAACAAAAAACATATTTATAACAAGATAACATGCTAGCAATTAAGTAACAAAAGATTAGCTGTAAACATCTATTAGTAAAGTCTTTATAAGGGAACATAAGTAAAGTCTGGATCGGTGAGGCAGCGCCGCTGTTCGACTGTCGTCATTGATTTGTTCAGAGCCGTTTTTATGTTTTTCGGGGCCCTGGGCCTGTCGTTATTTGGGAGTCCTTTATGATTAATTTTAGTATAAAAAATTTTTAGCTTAAATCATTTTTAAAAAATTATTTTACTTTAAGGTTGAAAAACAAATACATTATTATAAAAGCGTTAATACATAATTAGTATTGAAAGTTTAAGGTAACAGTACTTTTCATGGTTTTTGAGAGTCTTCTGTCACATCATTAAAATTCATTTCCTGCCAGACATCATATTCAATGCTCATGATTGACAAATAATTAAATCTTTTTTAAATCAAAAAAAAAAAGAAGTGTATGAAGAAGAAAATATAAAGGGATAATAGCTCAATGCCCTGAAACCTTTTGTTTTCGAAGCACTACTCAAGTATTTCGTTCAAGCACTTTTTTCACATTGAAAATGAAAATTTAAAAACTAATTGTACTACTGAACTCCAAATTATCTTTTTCAGTTAAAAGTAGAGAGAGTGAGAAAGAGAAGCTAGATGATTTTTCGTGGGAAAATTAAAAAAAAAAAATGAAGAATTTGAATCAAGATTGAAGCTTTAATTTTTTATAAAGGATAGGTTGGGATAGAATTTTTGTTGTTTACAATACAAAATTACTTCATAATTTTCTTACAAAAACTAGTTTTTCATTCACCTGTTATACCATCTATTTACATGGAAGTATTTGTTTTAAATTTTTTTTTAGTGTTTCAGTCTCATAATTCCTTCATTATTATTCTTTGAATTTACACTAGGGAGAATTTCATTTAACAATAATATATTTTCTAAGCAAACAATGTCATCGTAAAGGAATTTTTTTTATTTAATAATGATATATTTATTAGTAGCTATAAATTTTGATTTCATAAATGAATTTTTGCAATATAAATTTAGAATTATCGTTAATATTTTTTTGTTCGCTACATTTAAAAATTTTAAATTTATAATTGCATATTCATAATAATTATTTTAATTGTACAAATAATAATTTTGTATTATTTTTATATAAAAGAAAAATATCAATTTACTAATTTCGTTTTTTAAACTTGCTTCTCAAAAAACAGGTGTGGTCAATACATTTAAGAAAACAAGTATTATTAGAAACACATAATTCAAATTTTCTGTCATATAAAAATTTTAATTTTTTAAAAATAAAAAGAAACATAAAGTATGTTCTATAGTATGTATAGAAAGTATGTATGTTCTATAGTATGTATGTATGTATAGAAAGAAACATTTGTATTGTTCTACTGTTGTTGGCTGGCATACAAAAATCCCCTTTCCAAGAATTGTATAGCTGGTGCAGTAATTGAGTAAAACAAACCACCCCTTTAGAAATCAAGTTTCGAGTCCCCTTCTACAAGAACGTATTAATTTAATCATTTGCCACATGCCTTGGGCCAGGCCCATCCTTAAAAACGGCTCTGGATTTGTTAATAATGACGGAAAGTGGCGTCGGCTGGCATCACTACAGCTTCGCCAGCGCCAGAGGGTTAATGATTTCTCTCTTGATGGGGAATTAGGGAAACAGAGAGCATCTCTGAATTATCCATATTTCAAGTTTCAATATTATATGTGCAGTTGATTTTTATATATATAAAAAAATAATAAATGAATAAAACGTTATAATATAAATTTTTTTTAACAGTTTGAAATACGTTTTACTGTTAAAGTTACAATGAGTACTATAGATAATGAAAAGAGTAAGCAAAACATTTATCCAAAGTTCCTAAATCAGATTTTTTTCTCAGTTTGCATTATTATAATAGTAAAAAGTAAAATTATGGAAATAAAATCACTATAGACTATTTTAAGAAATTTTTTTCGTGACTCATCGAATTTCAGTAGAAGAAAGAATGCAAAAAAAAAAACGAAAAAATAATAATAATAATAATGAATAAATAATAAATGAAAGTACTACGTGCAACATCAAATGTTTTCAATTGGAGAAAATTGTGAAATATTTTCTTAAATAAAATAAACAAAGGTTTTAACTCTACGATGAATATTTATGATACACTGATGTGAAACAAACATTTGCTGTGGGTGGACTAATTCTCATGCATGTTAATTAAAAAAATATAACAAACATAAAGAATAATTTTATTAATAAAAGGTTCATTTTCCAGTTAATGATCCTTTACATCATTATCTATTAATTTTATAACCAAAAGATAATATGCTAGTGCTTTTATTAATGAAAAATCATAGCAAAAATCTAAGGACAGAAACATGTGAAATGAGACATCTTAAAAATTTAGATACAAAAAGTACGAGAAATCATTCTTATATCCTTGCTAAGTGTTCCGAAAGGAGTAAGAGGGAAAAACGGAGAGAAAAAAAAAGAAGAAAAAACTATTCCCACTAATTTAGGAGCATCCGTCAAACATCCCCTCCCCTCCCACTAGATTTGACAGTCCAGACAAAAAGTAAAATTCCAATGTATCTCAGTGCCATCTTTTGGCGATACACGTCTCCACTAACTAAAAAGAAACTATTATTATTTATTTTAAATAACTGGTGCAGCCATCTATTAACAGAATAAAAAATATATAATCCACACTAGCAAAGACTCTGTTTTATGATTTAATTCAACTAAATCTTTATATTGTAACATATTTTGTTATCAACTGAATGAAAGAGTATAAAAACAAAATATGAAATGAAATTGATAAATTTGAGTAAAAAACAAATGCATTATGAAGATTGAAACATTTTTAAATACTTGAATTAAAATTTCAAATGTCTCTTAAGAAGTTATATTTTTAGATTAAGGTAAAATTAAAAGGTATTTTTTTTCAATATTTATTTGGATTTTTTGTTTTCGGAATTAAAGTAAAAATTTTAAAGACATCAATTTGCATATTTTAAAGTTTTATGAAGTAAAATTAATGAAAAAAAAACCTATATTTTTATATATAAATATTTAATTTCAAACGAATTTTTGGGAATAAGAAATAAACTCTGAAAATTTAATGTTTTTTATAAGAAAATAAAGTATTTTTTTATAACAGTGAGTAGAAGTTCATTATTGCTTAAATAATATATTGCTTTGATGAAATGTTTTTTTATTTATTTTTCTTATGTCATTTATGGCAATCTTATGAATATTCTATTGAGTCAATGAGTGAACAAAAGGGAACACAGTATTATGAGTAGTAAATATATTTTATTCTATATATTTATTGCTGCCTTTTCTCTCTATATTATTAAATGCTCGTTAAATACTATTACAAAGGATTGCATAAACATATTTAAATTTAAAAATCATTCTCTATTCGGGTTTCCTCTGGTAATCCACCAGTCATTGCACATTTTGACTTCAAATAAAGATTTTCGTTAGTCAAATATTTTAAAGAAATGATCATTCAACTCTTAAGGAGGTATAAATTTCTAGTGAAAAGGCAGATAATAAATATTTTGAATAAAGTATAGTCACATACCCTTTATGTAATCCTTGATTAGTTTTGGATAAATTTGAAGTAGTCACATTTTTGAAATGCCATTTCTCGCCATTTTCTATCGCGTAGTCATCTGACTAGGAAGGACAGGGAGGAGGCGTTACTCATTATGATTAGTATACTGCGCATGCTTGAAAACATGCCTTGAGGGATCATCCTGTTTCCTGAGGATTCACAGGCATCCTCACGCTGGTACAAGGATAACGAAGTAGAAAATCAAAGATAAACATAAATAAACACTTACTTATGGAAACTCTATTCAAGTAGGCTAATCCAATTTTAAATTGTTAAGTTTTAACTGTTAATTCTAAATGGAAAGTTTGGCAAACGTAATAATTTTTATATTTATTGCATATTAAATACTATGCTTTCCAGGAAACGTTCTTAATAAAACTTTATTTATTTTTATTTATTTCAAATGGCAGAGGTAATTGACATGAAAAAGCAAAAACATAGGAACAAAACAAGAAAGTAAAAAGTCATTTCCTTAGGAGCGCTCTTGCTTCCCAATATCGCTCGGTAGACGACGACCCGCGGAGGGCCCTGCAGCACAGGATGTGTCTGCCATCCAAAACAGCTTGGCTCATGCATAGAGAACAATAGGGATCAGGTGCCAGCCCTAAACGAAACAGGTGCGCGGCAAGGCAGTCATGTCCGGTATGTAGTCGAAACTGAGCCACCGCTTCGCGGCGCGGCCAGTCTGGAATGGTGTTCTGTCGAAGATCTCTCCACACTTTGGTTTTTACCCTTTCTGACAATTGTTGGTGGAAATCCCCATGGATTTTCGATCTAATAATCCTTTTTAAAGCTGAGAAGGGGACTGGGCTACTAAGAGCCTGGAGAATTCTTGTGCCTCTCTTTGTCTTAATAAAACAAAACTAATTTTTTTAAAATAATTAATTAAATTAAACTTTCCCTCAGAAATTTCTAATTAAATTTCAATTTATGGTTATCGATTTCTAAAACATAAATTTTAAGCAAAATCATACTAACTTTAAATTTATATTTACTTTTTTAAAGAATTATATTAAATTATAATTATTAAAACTGAATGCATAATACTTTTTCTTCCAATATTTAAACATTATAATACTCTATACAATTTTGATCTTATTTAAACAAATTAAGCAAAGTAAATGGTGTTTTTTTTAAACATAAATTTTAAGCAAAATCATACTAACTTTATATTTACTTTTAAAATTTATATTTACTTTTTTAAAGAAACAATAATTAGTAAAAAATAAAGATGCATTACGTCTAAATTATACACTGTAAAATTTTTGAAATACAGGGAAAGAAACTTACTTCATTTACAAATAAACGTCGAGTCGGAAGAGAAGGGGGGGGGGAATAAACAGTAATTTTTTAATAGCAAATCTTAAATTAACAAAAAAAGGAGTTTGAAATTAAAAAATAAAATTATATTTATTGCGAATTAGACAATTTCAATAAATTATTAATTCAAATGAAAACTCTTACAAAAAAAAAAACAGTTTGCGTAACTTTCCACACATCCATATTAAAAGAAAAGAAAAAAGAAGTGCGCGCTTTTCTATCGAACCAATCAAAACGCTAGTTTGGCGTGTTCGGCGGGAAACTTGCCAAAGTATCGGGTGATCTTTTTCTTAGAAGGCATTCCTCCCACAGCTGCACTGGGGGAAAAATTCATCAATGTCAAAGTTCCTCTTCTAGAAAGGACCGCTCTCTTTCTATTCAACTGAGCAATCTGAAATTATCCCACCCCCTTCAATGGGACTTAGAGGAAATTTATTACCATTGCAATACTGAAGTTATGCTTTCATTACTGAAAAAATATTCCTTATAAACTAAATTTTTTATAACTTAAATTATTTCGTAATACTTATAACTTATATAATAAATAGTAACTTCTATCAATAATTAGGGTGAATAAAATTCAAAATAAATTACATTTTTTTATAATAAGAACATTCCATCAAGTAAAAAAGTATGTATTACGACAGCGTTTCCCAAATTTTTTTCGACTATGAAACCTAAATGATCCAACTTTTTTCGACGGACCTCCGATTTTGTAAATGTAATAATTTTACGCATGTAACAATTTAAAATGCCTTATGTAAACATTTAATGCATTGATATCCACGAACTAATTTTCAGAGGCACTAAATAGTTTAAAAATTATTGAACTCCTAATAATTAACATTTCAACATATTTTTCGCTCAAATAATTTCTCGGTATTAACTTCTGTTTCGAACTCTACAAATAACACTTATAGTCTTCAATTAATTATTAAAAAGAAAATGTATCTAGTGTCAATAGAAAAGGGTTAATGGGTTCAATCATTTAATCTTTTTTTTCATGGTTTTTCAGAAATCTAGATTCTGACATTCTTCAGCCTCGGGGGGGGGGGGGCAGGAAGGAACTGCCATGTAATGAATGAATTATATGCATTTGCCTTCAATAAAATTGACCCAACCTAATATTTATTTCTGAGTTCAAAAATTTATCTCAGAAATAAATATTGGGTAGGGTCAATAATGTTCATATAATAAACTAGTTTTAAAGTCCTGTTTTCACGAATTCGCCTCTCCACTTCTATGACTTCTCATTTATTTATTCCATATAGCGGATTACGACCTTAAAGGTTTTTATCAAAAAGGATGGAAATAGTGCACTTAATCGTCGTTGAAGATTGATATAGTTGCTTACCAATTTGCAGTGGACGTTAACCCATTTTTATTACATATTAACTGAAACTGGAAAATAAAATTAAAAAAATTTCTTTTTTATTATTCACTTTCGAATAAGGTTTCTTAGTTTAAGAAATTTTAAATTGCTACTTTTATACATGTAATATAAAAGAAATAAATGATAAAAAGTCATTAAGAATGGTGAAATATGATTCCTCTAAATTTTGCTCATCAATGCCACAATTTCAATTGAAAAATTCTGATGTCGGTGAAAATCTTCTTGTTTTTCGCATTTGATAAGTTATTTATTTTCTGGTTGTCTTTCTTTGAACATTGAAGTCTTTTGAATTTTCTATTTTGAAGAATTCAAATAATAAAATCAATAATACAGAAAGTTACATTAAGATTGAGAAGAAGAACACATCCATAAAATGATATTAAAAAAAAAATTAATTTTTGACATAATAAGCTTATTTCGGGAAATTTTATTATTCGTGCTTACATAAAACTGAAGCATAACGGAATAAAATTATCTATTGGTAACGATGCAATATGTTCAATTTCTCTCCGGTTGAGTTCCCTTACCGTCAGGCTAACAATGGACGGTTTTTCTCTTCTCCCACGAATACGCGTTAGTTTTAACTACAAAATTCTTCACGAAATCGAATTTAGTCGACTTGATAAGGTTGCTGGGCTTGACTTAGGAATCTACTTATCTTCTAGGTGTAGTTGAAAATTACAAGGTTTAACATTAACAGCTGGAAATGCATTAGGTAGCTCCCATCGTCCATAAGTTACGTCTGTAGTTTATACATATATACACCTAGATTTTTTTTTCTGTTTAGTTTTGAATAACTGGACCCAGCCAAATTTTAGAACCCGCTACGTATTATTAGCATTTAATTATTATCATATTATTAGCCTAATTATTAGTATTTATTTATGATGTGCTTAAACTTCAGATGTAGCCAATAATTCCAAAACTCTTTGTTTTTCCAAAATGAAAAATACTGAAGCTGAATAGATTTTCCCGAATCGACAAATTGTTTGGTTATTTGCGGAACGGATCAAAATACCGTGTTTTTTATTGCTATCAAATCAGTAATAAGTTCTTTTAATAGCAAGTCGACTCCAGAAGTTGATTTTCTTAGATAAAAATATTTAAATAGTATTCATTACATCCTGCTTCACTTGTAATCTTTATTATTTTTATTTTGTCACACTTTATTAACGCCATTTTTTGATCAACGTATCTACACGCACTGTAAGATAGCCTAGTTCGAATCTTCTGTTCTTATGATATTAAACTATACATTTATGATTTAAATTAATCTTAGCAAGTGTTATTTTTATAACCATAAGTTTAATGACTACAATGAAGATTTATAACATATTTTACCCAATTGTAAAAATATAAAATTCTGTATATTGTATATATCGGTATATAAGTCGACCAACTATATTTTTGACTGCGCGCTTGTAATTTTTAGTATCTCAGGTGTATAAGTTGAGTGCTGAAAAAACCAAATATGAAAATTTTTAAAACGAAAAAACATGAAAAAGAAATTATTAAGTCTAGAAAAAAAAAAAAACTATTAAGTCTAGTATCTGCAAAATTTTATTTAGTTAAAAATATTCCACTTTGTACTCACTCGCATTTATGTTACATAAAATGCTTTGTAATTATTGTAAAATCAAATAAAAAATGTGGAATTTCGAGTTCTTTGGATGAGGATGGAGAAAATTTTATGTGGAACTCAGCTGTTTCAATTTGAAGCTTTATGGTATTTTTTTAAAAGTTTTTCATTGTGTTATATTTTTTGAAAAAGCTTCTTTTATTTAAATTTTTCTATCTGAAAGTAATTTAAAGTACGGCTTTTGAAAAAAAAAACTTTATAAGTAAAATTTATTGGAAGCATATTAAGAATAGTGTTATAAAGGGCAAATTGATACAGAGTTATTCATATCTGTCTCATTGAGTGAAATGCATGGATATTTCGTGATCAACGAATGTCCGACTTTATTACTGGTGCATAAGTGCCTGATTTACGTCAAATTTTGAAGGTATGAAAAGCCTTATTTCTTTTATTATTATTTCTAACTCTTTGTTTTATTATATTTTATTCTTATTTCTTTTATCATTATTTCTTCTATTATTTATATTTTTTCAACCTTATTTTTATTATTATTATTTCCACCATACAACTAAGAATTTTCTATTAAATGATTATTATTAAATTTTATATTAAATGAAACTCCTACAATGTCAGATATTAGATTATTCAATATTTCAAGGTACTTCTGCCATGGGGATTTATGCACCTTGAACTCATCCTCGACATAAGAAAAAAAAATTGTGCCAGAAACATACAAAATAAAACGCCTTTAAAAAATAAAAAAAACTGGAAAAAATAAATGAGTGATAGCTAAAATTTTTCAAGACTACTGAAAAATGCTTAAATTTATCTTTCATTCGTAAATTCGATTCTTGAGTTATTTTTTCCACCAATATGTATTTCCTTTAAATTAAATATTTTTTAATTGCTTAAAATATCTAGTTTTATCTCACATTTGCGACCACTTTGAAAAAATTTCCAGATCGTGGGAACCCTGCAGCAAGTAAAATAAAATTTTATGCATTTTTTTTCAACTTTTTTATTTTTTAACTTTAAGCAACTTTAAAACAATTATTGACTAACATAAAGGAAATGAGAGATAAATGTGCGAAAGATTTTAATAATAAAAAAAATTGAGAAAAAATGCTATTACAGTTGACCGTCTTAATAGAGTATACTACAAATAAATTCCTTAATATAAAAAAGTCGATTTTTTTATCAATTATATTTTTTAGATATTTTAACTCTTCTTTCTTCTCAATATAAAGTTTATTCTATTAATAATTTATGCTTTTTCCAAAAATAAATTTAAAAAACCCATGTAGGAATTTTTAATACATTTTTTTACAATTAATCGTTTTATATATTTAGTTTATCTTTAAAACAGTTTTTCATATTTTTCGAGCCATAGTTGTAGAGTTGGTAGTTGAAATTTTCAACTTCAAATTTTTCAGAAAGCCAATCACCGACCTATAATATATTGAAATTTTCATTTAATCTTAGATTCAAGATATGCATTTGTAAAAAATATTAATGCACAATCACGCATAACAAATAAATGTCTTAACCCAAGCTGATTCTTTAATAAATATTGAAGGAAACTAACCATGATACATTAAATTTAATTTTTACCTTTAGAACTTAGCTTAATAAATTTGACTTAGGAATTTTATGAGCTGAAGGATACCTTATTTGTTAAATATTTAATTAAATAATTTATAAATATGTATTATTTGCTATAAAAATTGGTGAAATGTTAACATGGATTGACATAAAATCATAATTATAAATACATTTTTAATTATAAAAGTGTATTAGGATGTAATTATTTAAAAAGTAAGTAATTTTACAAAAAAAAATATGTTTAATTATGCGTCAATGATATGAACCTATCAATCTAAAAGATATTCGTTAACTTTATTATTTGTAATGTATTTATGCTTTTAGAAATAATTACAGCTCCATAGACAATATTAATTTTAAAATAATCCAAATCAGGAATTAAAGTTTGTAAAAATACGAAATAGTTTTGAAAGATCGCCTTGAAGGTGAAAATAGAATGAATTACAAAGAATAATAAAAGTAACCGAAACATTTCGTTCCTCTTTACAATTTTCTTTCTATTTAAGTTCCCCCCCCCCTCCTTTTTTTTTTTTTTTTTTATCTCAATGGTGATTTATATTTTCGCAATTAATATTATTTATTTTCATTTAATCATAACGTTTTGCCGTTTCCAGAAAATCAATAGCTAGATTGTCCCTCAGTCTCAATAGCTTTATGTGTACTTTTTTAATATTTTAGTAAAAGAAAAAAATAGGCTCAAAAACGTTTAAAGATTATAAATTAATTTTGTACTAAGTAATAATTTAAACGATTGTAGTAAGATTAATAAAAGTAATATTTCTATCCTCATGATTATAAACATTCGTCTAAATCATTTTCATAATCGGAGTTGGGCTAATTTTTTTACAATTCCGATTTATAGACATGATTATTTTGAATGCAGAATTTATTGAAAAGTTAGGAAACGGTTATTTAGTTTATTTTATTTAATTGAGTCAGATTACAAATTCTCTCTACGACCCAGCTCTTATTTGATTTTTGCATTTATATTTTAAGAAAAGCTTTTTATTTTATTTTTTTTTTAAACTTTTGCAGCTAATTTTGCTCGATTTGAAGATTTAATTGATTACAGCAATAAAATATTTTTCCTTGAACAAATTTCAATAAACTACACTGCGGTCTGTAAGATATTAATAAATGCAACTAAATAAATATACAAAAAAAAAAGATTATTTTGAAGATTTTAAATTTTTTCTTCTTCCAATTGTCATGTTTCTAAATAATCACCCATATAACTATCTAATATTAACATTTCAAAAGTTACCTATGCTTACATATAAATCAAATGCCTTTAGTCTGAATCTATTGTCTGCTACTGGATCGCAATATTATTAGGCTTGATTAATTTTTAGTGGGATGATATGTGGTTATGAGGAAAGTTTGAAATAAAAAATGTATGATAGAATTTTTAAATAAAAATGAAAGCTTAATGCAAGCATTACTTTTTATAAGCATTTATGGAGAAAAAAAATTTGCTAAAGCTATGTAAATTATAGGAAATTTTGCTATTTATAATGGACATTTTAAAGGAATTATTAAATATATTGTAAGAAATGGTGTATTATATTTAGATAGTATTTGACTATTTCATAACCAAATCTTATCAATGAACACACAAGAAGGCCTCCCATCCATTAATCATATGGTACTAATCCCCGTACCATGACGAAAGTGCTACAGCGGATGTTAGCAATAAAGCCCTGACCTTGGAATTGATGGTTGTTGGTTGATAATATATTACTAAAAGTTCAATGTAGATTGTTAAAAATTAAATTTATAATTATTATATAAGATTACAAATGAGATTATCTAAATTATAATCATTAAGATATATAACCTGAGTTTCTTGTCAAAATTACTGATTTAACTAAATTGCAAGTTGCATTTTATTTAATAATAAAAAATACTATTTTCGACTATTCGAATTATTTGTAAACATAGCATAATTTCTCTTATTGTTTATTATACTTTGCTTAGTTCAAGCCTCTATTTCAGTGCCGTAGCGAGCTTAACTCGCGCCCGGGGCACAATACCTTTTTAGCGCCCCCCCCATTCGAAATCCATCTAATATTATAAGTAAAATATACTCGCAAAGTAATAAATAAATAAAGTAGAATTAATAAAGTCATAGGCTCAAGTTAGGCATTAAATTTGAGACAAAAAATGTAGTTGAGAAAACAAGACTAGACTTTGAAATGTATATGATCATCTAGAATTAGTTCATAAGATACCTATTATTTATTTTACATATTTATAAAGAAATATTTTAAAAACACGCAGTTTTAAAACAATAAAAAAGTAAATATTTATTATCTCTAAGGAGATACATATATTTAATAATATGATTATAATACAATTATAAAACTAATTACTATGAGTAAATTTTCCGCTTTTGATGAAGCAAATTTATCAATAATATCATCAAAGTTTCAAATTTTTCTCTTTCCACACTTAAAAATGCCAGGTCACTTAGGTGATCTTGTCCCACCTTTGATCGTAGATATGTCAAAATTAATTTTAATTTGCTGAATGACCATTCGCAGCTGATACTGAGATAGTATTTGAAGTGCCACTCTCAAGTTTGGAAAAACATCTTCTCCATACGGGATTATAAAAGTAAGAAATTCTAATGGAGTTCTTTTCTACAAAGGAGTAACATTTTACAGTCACATTCTTTGAGTTCTATTCCATTGAAATCTGTATTATACACTGTACAAACATACAAACGATTTTTGTACAGTGCAAATATTTGGAGATAATGTATGTAACCACACAGCGTAGATGCCATAAGGAAGTGCTGACAGATACAGGTCGAGTCAGCCAGCCATTAGAAAAGACGTGTCATTTCTATTATGAATATATTATTACAGTTTGATTAGTGTTCCTTTTTATTTACGAATTAACATTTATTATATTTCACTGGCACTAAATTTAAAATATTTTTTGCAGAAATAAATTATAATAAAAATAAAAATTATCCAACAATTTTTTTTGTTTTGCTGACCATTTGGCGCCCCTTTGTGAGTAGCGCCCGGGGCATGATGCCCCCCCCCCTTGCTCCCCCCTCGCTACGCCACTGCTCTATTTACAAACTATTTAAATTAAACCCCTCTCCCTCTCTCTCTTTCCATTAAATTGAAAATAATACAGAGATGAATGTGCTCCGGAAAAAATCCGGGTTTCCAGATGTTTCGCTATTTGCGATCAGGAAATCCACAGTCCAGAAGTTTACAGAAATCATCGATCACATTTATGTATAAAAATTCTTGTATATTTTATTTGAAAATATTAGAACTAGAATTTATTCTTGGCATCTCTTTCATTTGTAAATATTTTTTCTGGTAGAATAATAAATGTGATTAGAGATAAAAGTAAACTAAATACATAATTATTAATTTAAATTATGCTGCATATAATTTATGTAGACTTTCACGTTGTGAAAATATCAATGATTTAAATTTATAAAGATATTAATTTTTTGAAATGCGTCGTTAATGATTTTACTCAGGAAATTTTCAGGATTTTTTAATTGGGCTCACAATCACCCCTGATAATAAGAATAGGGGTGGAAAATAAGACATTACTCGTAAGCGGAATAAAACAAAATTTTTTATTTGTCATGCTGCTCGAGAATATTTCAAATGAGAAGTTAAAAAATTCTGTAGAAAATTAGCTATTAGTTGTGGTGCAGCTACATTTTCTTACAACTCTGAAATCAAAAAATTGATCCTCTTTTGTATTCTTAGCAATTGCAATCGAAAATCTTCTTTTATAAATAATGTTGCTTGCTAGTTGAAGGCATCACATATGATTGTGATTTTTGGAACTTACAATAACACTGTATGGCTAGATTAAAATAAGAGAAAAACAAGCTTAATTTCCCGATACATAGATATTAAATAATTTTTTTATATATATTAAATTGGATTTTTACTTACTATATTGTAGAGTTAATAAGATAGCTTATCCTATTTTTAATGTTTATTAACACATCATTGTTCATTTTAATTGAAAGTTTATAACAGCAAAGATATATTTCATTAATAAAAACTAGTAGGACAAAATATTACTCGTACTAAGATGCAGTTTCCGTGTTTTGAGAGGCACATGCAATTTAATCTCTGCAAATAATTTAATACACGATTTAAAACGAAAAATCATACTCTTTTTTTTCTTACTAAACATTCCTTCAGATTTTTGACTTTATAGCTTGAGACAAAACATTTCTAACATTGACAAAGAATGTTGAGCCATAAATAAAAAGACTTGTATCTTTGTTATATTCGGACTACTCTTTTTGAATTAAAATTTGCCTGGTTTTTGGGAAAGTATTTTCTCAGATTTTTTTGTCCACTCTTTTTGGAAAGACGTGTAAAATAATAAATTATATTGATTTTTGAAAAGGGTTGTTTTAAAAATACAGTGGATACGCAATGCATACGAATCGTCAGACGTCTAGAGTCTTTGATACATCAGATACTGTTCAAGCAATTTTCAGTTTGCTTCTATGTAATAGAATAATAATAAATTCGAACTCATTGAACTTCATAGCTTCGAATTTGGAAAAATCATTTTAGCACATTATTTTACCCAATATAAGATTTTTAAAAATGCAGAAAAGGAACGTTAAAAATACATCAGGGAATAGAAATCTTAAATACATATTTAATATCATAATAAACAAATATCTGTCTAAGAAATGGGTAAATAAAAAATGTTTTATAAAAATAAATAAACTTACCTTCCTCTCTCCTTTGTCATTGTCTAAAAATGAGAAAAAAACTGCTTCTCCCCCCTCTTTTTTATAAAATAGCGGCTGACTATGAAGATTTTATTTATTTATTTATTTTAACGAAAAAAACATCTTAAAATTTCCTCTAAAGAAATGTAAGGTCAAGAGGAATTTAAAAAAGGTTACACAAGTGAATGAAATGTTTCTTATGAAACTCGTCTCTTAAAGAAAAGATTAATATGTCATTAAATATTATTGTTTGAAGTTTTTGATTGTTGGAATATGTCTCACAAAAGTGGGATACTAATTTATTTTATTTTGTTAAAAAATCTTTAATGTTACGAGATGTTTAAAATATGACTTTTAACATTATTGAAAAGAAAGCTCATTCGTTTTTACGGGACGTGGTGTAACGCATGATACTCGTCGCCTCTAAAACATGATCTTATGAAAATGAAGAAAAAAAATTAGAGATAGAAATAATTTCTGTTATAGATGTCAGGAACAATGATAATTACCATATTAGCGACTTGGTTACATTTAAAACGAAAAATTCTTTTGATTTCGGTACTTAGAAAAATTCTGTTGATTTCGGTACTTAGAAAATTTCTGCCTTTTTCGGTACTTTGAAAAGACTCAGAAGTTTTCGGTACTTAGAAAATTTCTGACGATTTCGGTACTTAGAAAATTCTGACGATTTCGGTACTTAGAATATTTCTGACGTTAGCGGTACTTAGAAAAATTCTTACGATTTCGATACTTGATAAACATTCAGAAGTTTTCGGTACTTAGAAAAATTCTGCCGATTTCGGTACTTAGAAAAATTCTGTTGATTTCGGTACTTAGAAAAATTCTGTCAATTTCGGTACTTAGAAAAATTCTGTTGATTTCGGTACTGAGAAAATTTCTACCTTTTTCGGTACTTTGCAAAGTCTCGGAAGTTTTCGGTACTTTGTAAATTTCTGACGTTTTCGGTACTTTGAAAAATTCTTACGATTTCGATACTTATTAAACATTCAGAAATTTTCGGTACTTAGAAAAATTCTGCCGATTTCGGTACTTAGAAAAATTCTGTTGATTTCGGTACTTAGAAAAATTCTGTCAATTTCGGTACTTAGAAAAATTCTGTTGATTTCGGTACTGAGAAAATTTCTACCTTTTTCGGTACTTTGCAAAGTCTCGGAAGTTTTCGGTACTTTGTAAATTTCTGACGTTCTGCCTTTTTCGGTACTTTGAAAAGACTCAGAAGTTTACGGTACTTAGAAAATTTCTGACGTTTTCGGTACTTAGAAAAATTCTGCCGATTTCGGTACTTAGAAAATTCTGATGATTTTGGATCTTAGAAAATTTCTGACCTTTTCGGTCCTTAGAAAATTTCTGACGTTTTCGGTACTTAGAAAACATTCAGAAGTTTTCTGTACTTAGAAAATATCTGCCGATTTCGGTACTTGAAAAATTCTGTTGATTTCAGTACTTCGAAAATTCTTTTGATTTCGGTACTTAGAAAAATTCTGTTGATTTCGGTACTTAGAAAATTTCTGCCTTTTTCGGTACTTTGAAAAGACTCAGAAGTTTTCGGTACTTAGAAAATTTCTGACGATTTCGGTACTTAGAAAAATTCTGACGATTTCGGTACTTAGAAAATTCTGACGATTTCGGTACTTAGAATATTTCTGACGTTATCGGTACTTAGAAAAATTCTTACGATTTCGATACTTGATAAACATTCAGAAGTTTTCGGTACTTAGAAAAATTCTGCCGATTTCGGTACTTAGAAAAATTCTGTTGATTTCGGTACTTAGTAAAAATACTGTCGATTTCGGTACTTAGAAAAATTCCGACGATTTCGGTGCTTAGAAAATTTCTGCCTTTTTCGGTACTTAGAAAACATTCAGAAGTCTTCGGTACTTCGAAAATTTCTGCCTTTTTCGGTACTTTGAAAAGACTCGGAAGTTTTCGGTACTTAGAAAATTTCTGACGTTTTCGGTACTTAGAAAAATTCTGCCGATTTCGGTACTTTGAAAAGACTCAGAAGTTTTCGAAACTTAGAAAATTTCTGACGATTTCGGTACTTAGGAAAATTCTGATGATTTCGGATCTTAGAAAATTTCTGACCTTTTCGGTACCTAGAAAATTTCTGATGATTTCGGATCTTAGAAAATTTCTGACCTTTTCGGTCCTTAGAAAATTTCTGACGTTTTCGGTACTTAGAAAACATTCAGAAGTTTTCTGTTCTTAGAAAATTTCTGCTGATTTCGGTACTTAGAAAATTTCTGTTGATTTTAGTACTTCGAAAAATTCTTTTGATTTCGGTACTTAGAAAAATTCTGTTGATTTCGGTACTTAGAAAATTTCTGCCTTTTTCGGTACTTTGAAAAGACTCAGAAGTTTTCGGTACTTAGAAAATTTCTGACGATTTCGGTACTTTGAAAAATTCTGACGATTTCGGTACTTAGAAAATTCTGACGATTTCGGTACTTAGAATATTTCTGACGTTATCGGTACTTAGAAAAATTCTGCCGATTTCGGTACTTAGAAAAATTCTGTTGATTTCGGTACTTAGAAAAATTCTGTCGATTTCGGTACTTAGAAAAATTCCGACGATTTCGGTGCTTAGAAAATTTCTGCCTTTTTCGGTACTTAGAAAACATTCAGAAGTCTTCGGTACTTCGAAAATTTCTGCCTTTTTCGGTACTTTGAAAAGACTCGGAAGTTTTCGGTACTTAGAAAATTTCTGACGTTTTCGGTACTTAGAAAAATACTGCCGATTTCGGTACTTTGAAAATTCTGACGATTTCGGTACTTTGAAAAATTCTGCCTTTTTCGGTACTTTGAAAAGACTCAGAAGTTTTCGGAACTTAGAAAATTTCTGACGATTTCGGTACTTAGAAAAATTCTGATGATTTCGGATCTTAGAAAATTTCTGACCTTTTCGGTACCTAGAAAATTTCTGATGATTTCGGATCTTAGAAAATTTCTGACCTTTTCGGTCCTTT
The DNA here is from genome assembly GCF_982258835.1 of Parasteatoda tepidariorum. Classification (NCBI taxonomy): domain Eukaryota; kingdom Metazoa; phylum Arthropoda; class Arachnida; order Araneae; family Theridiidae; genus Parasteatoda; species Parasteatoda tepidariorum. Next base: position 131,725,410 of record NC_141756.1, on the reverse strand, counting down.
GAAAATTTCTGACGTTTTCGGTACTTAGAAAACATTCAGAAGTTTTCTGTTCTTAGAAAATTTCTGCCGATTTCGGTACTTAGAAAATTTCTGTTGATTTCAGTACTTCGAAAAATCCTTTTGATTTCGGTACTTAGAAAAATTCTGTTGATTTCGGTACTTAGAAAATTTCTGCCTTTTTCGGTACTTTGAAAAGACTCAGAAGTTTTCGGTACTTAGAAAATTTCTGACGATTTCGGTACTTAGAAAAATTCTGTCGATTTCGGTACTTGGAATATTTCTGACGTTTTCGGTACTTAGAAATATTCTGTCGATTTCGGTACTTAGAAAACATTCAGAAGTCTTCGGTACTTCGAACATTTCTGGCGTTTTCGGTACTTAGAAAAATTCTTACGATTTCGATACTTATTAAACATTCAGAAATTTTCGGTACTTAGAAAAATTCTGCCGATTTCGGTACTTAGAAAAATTCTGTTGATTTCGGTACTTAGAAAAATTCTGTCAATTTCGGTACTTAGAAAAATTCTGTTGATTTCGGTACTGAGAAAATTTCTACCTTTTTCGGTACTTTGCAAAGTCTCGGAAGTTTTCGGTACTTTGTAAATTTCTGACGTTTTCGGTACTTAGAAAAATTCTGCCGATTTCGGTACTTAGAAAATTCTGACGATTTCGGTACTTTGAAAAATTCTGCCTTTTTCGGTACTTTGAAAAGACTCAGAAGTTTTCGGAACTTAGAAAATTTCTGACGATTTCGGTACTTAGAAAAATTCTGATGATTTCAGATCTTAGAAAATTTCTGACCTTTTCGGTACTTAGAAAATTTCTGATGATTTCGGATCTTGGAAAATTTCTGACCTTTTCGGTCCTTAGAAAATTTCTGACGTTTTCGGTACTTAGAAAACATTCAGAAGTTTTCTGTACTTAGAAAATTTCTGCCAATTTCGGTACTTAGAAAAATTCTGTTGATTTCAGTACTTCGAAAAATTCTTTTGATTTCGGTACTTAGAAATATTCTGTTGATTTCGGTACTTAGAAAATTTCTGCCTTTTTCGGTACTTTGAAAAGACTCAGAAGTTTTCGGTACTTAGAAAATTTCTGACGATTTCGGTACTTAGTAAATTCTGACGATTTCGGTACTTAGAATATTTCTGACGTTAGCGGTACTTAGAAAAATTCTTACGATTTCGATACTTGATAAACATTCAGAAGTTTTCGGTACTTAGAAAAATTCTGCCGATTTCGGTACTTAGAAAAATTCTGTTGATTTCGGTACTTAGAAAAATTCTGTCGATTTCGGTACTTAGAAAAATTCCGACGATTTCGGTGCTTAGAAAATTTCTGCCTTTTTCGGTACTTAGAAAACATTCAGAAGTCTTCGGTACTTCGAAAATTTCTGCCTTTTTCGGTACTTTGAAAAGACTCGGAAGTTTTCGGTACTTAGAAAATTTCTGACGTTTTCGGTACTTAGAAAAATTCTGCCGATTTCGGTACTTTGAAAAGACTCAGAAGTTTTCGAAACTTAGAAAATTTCTGACGATTTCGGTACTTAGGAAAATTCTGATGATTTCGGATCTTAGAAAATTTCTGACCTTTTCGGTACCTAGAAAATTTCTGATGATTTCGGATCTTAGAAAATTTCTGACCTTTTCGGTCCTTAGAAAATTTCTGACGTTTTCGGTACTTAGAAAACATTCAGAAGTTTTCTGTTCTTAGAAAATTTCTGCTGATTTCGGTACTTAGAAAATTTCTGTTGATTTTAGTACTTCGAAAAATTCTTTTGATTTCGGTACTTAGAAAAATTCTGTTGATTTCGGTACTTAGAAAATTTCTGCCTTTTTCGGTACTTTGAAAAGACTCAGAAGTTTTCGGTACTTAGAAAATTTCTGACGATTTCGGTACTTTGAAAAATTCTGACGATTTCGGTACTTAGAAAATTCTGACGATTTCGGTACTTAGAATATTTCTGACGTTATCGGTACTTAGAAAAATTCTGCCGATTTCGGTACTTAGAAAAATTCTGTTGATTTCGGTACTTAGAAAAATTCTGTCGATTTCGGTACTTAGAAAAATTCCGACGATTTCGGTGCTTAGAAAATTTCTGCCTTTTTCGGTACTTAGAAAACATTCAGAAGTCTTCGGTACTTCGAAAATTTCTGCCTTTTTCGGTACTTTGAAAAGACTCGGAAGTTTTCGGTACTTAGAAAATTTCTGACGTTTTCGGTACTTAGAAAAATACTGCCGATTTCGGTACTTTGAAAATTCTGACGATTTCGGTACTTTGAAAAATTCTGCCTTTTTCGGTACTTTGAAAAGACTCAGAAGTTTTCGGAACTTAGAAAATTTCTGACGATTTCGGTACTTAGAAAAATTCTGATGATTTCGGATCTTAGAAAATTTCTGACCTTTTCGGTACCTAGAAAATTTCTGATGATTTCGGATCTTAGAAAATTTCTGACCTTTTCGGTCCTTTGAAAATTTCTGACGTTTTCGGTACTTAGAAAACATTCAGAAGTTTTCTGTTCTTAGAAAATTTCTGCCGATTTCGGTACTTAGAAAATTTCTGTTGATTTCAGTACTTCGAAAAATCCTTTTGATTTCGGTACTTAGAAAAATTCTGTTGATTTCGGTACTTAGAAAATTTCTGCCTTTTTCGGTACTTTGAAAAGACTCAGAAGTTTTCGGTACTTAGAAAATTTCTGACGATTTCGGTACTTAGAAAAATTCTGTCGATTTCGGTACTTGGAATATTTCTGACGTTTTCGGTACTTAGAAATATTCTGTCGATTTCGGTACTTAGAAAACATTCAGAAGTCTTCGGTACTTCGAACATTTCTGGCGTTTTCGGTACTTAGAAAAATTCTTACGATTTCGATACTTATTAAACATTCAGAAATTTTCGGTACTTAGAAAAATTCTGCCGATTTCGGTACTTAGAAAAAATTCTGTTGATTTCGGTACTTAGAAAAATTCTGTCAATTTCGGTACTTAGAAAAATTCTGTTGATTTCGGTACTGAGAAAATTTCTACCTTTTTCGGTACTTTGCAAAGTCTCGGAAGTTTTCGGTACTTTGTAAATTTCTGACGTTTTCGGTACTTAGAAAAATTCTGCCGATTTCGGTACTTAGAAAATTCTGACGATTTCGGTACTTTGAAAAATTCTGCCTTTTTCGGTACTTTGAAAAGACTCAGAAGTTTTCGGAACTTAGAAAATTTCTGACGATTTCGGTACTTAGAAAAATTCTGATGATTTCAGATCTTAGAAAATTTCTGACCTTTTCGGTACTTAGAAAATTTCTGATGATTTCGGATCTTGGAAAATTTCTGACCTTTTCGGTCCTTAGAAAATTTCTGACGTTTTCGGTACCTAGAAAATTTCTGATGATTTCGGATCTTAGAAAATTTCTGACCTTTTCGGTCCTTAGAAAATTTCTGACGTTTTCGGTACTTAGAAAACATTCAGAAGTTTTCTGTTCTTAGAAAATTTCTGCTGATTTCGGTACTTAGAAAATTTCTGTTGATTTTAGTACTTCGAAAAATTCTTTTGATTTCGGTACTTAGAAAAATTCTGTTGATTTCGGTACTTAGAAAATTTCTGCCTTTTTCGGTACTTTGAAAAGACTCAGAAGTTTTCGGTACTTAGAAAATTTCTGACGATTTCGGTACTTTGAAAAATTCTGACGATTTCGGTACTTAGAAAATTCTGACGATTTCGGTACTTAGAATATTTCTGACGTTATCGGTACTTAGAAAAATTCTGCCGATTTCGGTACTTAGAAAAATTCTGTTGATTTCGGTACTTAGAAAAATTCTGTCGATTTCGGTACTTAGAAAAATTCCGACGATTTCGGTGCTTAGAAAATTTCTGCCTTTTTCGGTACGGAGTGTCTATTGCACCGATTATCGGCGCAGTAAAATTCATTTTGCTATCTTACCGATCAAATTTTTAACCAATCATAGAGCGTATCTGTCCACGTGACTCTCCGATTTTTTTTTCAAAAATAATTTAGCTCTGTTTATCGTAGTCAAGGCAGCTACAATTTTTGTAGCATCTTGATTTTCTTCATATGAAGAATAACAAATAGCCATTCATGAATTTGAAAAAGAAAAAAGGACGATCTTCTGGAAGAGAGAAGCGAAAACTTTACAAAATGCTTCAAAGAAATTTAAAAAATTTGATAAGGCTCCGCTGGAATTGAAATACACATGGTAGAAGAATTCATTAAAAAAAATGCACAGATAACAGTCGCCAATCCAAGTAAGTAAATTTTGTATTGTTTAATTAATTTTTAAAATGTGTTATTTAAAATGAATTATTTAAAATGTGTTAATTGATTAGCAACATCGTTCCTGATGTCACCATGTCAATAGTCACTATACACCTTGTAAAGAACAATTTAACACTCTTGTTTTATATGTTCTCTGACCTGCTATCTATTATTTTATATTGTGTCTGCAAGCCCTTATAGAGTTTAGTTTATACATTTTTTATACGTAGTTTGTTTAAAAAAAATTTTATTTTCCAGAACCTTTACTCAAAATTGTCCAGCTGCTGTCTCCAGATAAACAATTTTTGCAGATAAAATCAATGAATGAGGATCATGACCATGTCCTCTCCATTGTTCCGTTCTTCGCCTAAAGAAAGCCTGATACCTGTTGAGCACCAAGAGAAAGTTCAAAAATATGTGAATCTCCAAGTATCTATATTTCTGTTCCATTTCATAAAAAAATTTTCCTACATTTACTCTAATTATCTCCATTTTCTATCATAAAATTGTTTGTATAGTTAAGAAATTATTTTGTTACTCAGAGTGATTTACACTGACTTACGTGTGAATATTATAATATCTATTTGAACTTATTGTTGTTGCTCAAATTGTTGTTAATGGAGATTTCTGTATCGTGATCTGCGGCAGAGTAATCGCAAAGTCCAGGAAACTTCCGGGCAGTGACCCGCCAGAAACTAAAAGAAATGTCATAGAAAGGGACTGACTCGTAAGGTATAACTTGTAGTTACCCCTAGGCAATTATCTACATATATTTTTTAGAAAATTTGCAAGTTTAAAATCTGTTTGGCACCTTGGCAATTGTAGTTGCTTCGCCAGATCACGATACGAAATATCCCCTGTTTTTTTACCTTGCCATAATGTCAAATGTATTTTAGTTATATATAAGAGCATAGTAAATTTTCATATGCAGTCCTTGCTTTAAATTTTATGTATCCATAAAATATGGTTAGAAGCAAAGACACATAGAAAATTCAAATTCTGAATTTGTTTTTGACCAAGTAAAATAAGTTTTGAGGCAAATTTAATGTTTGTGTTCTAAAAATAAATTCAATGAAATACTTGTAAGTAAAGCAAGTAAATTGACTTTAGTTATTCAAACTGTTATAACAATATAATTTTTTTAATAATTTAATGCATGACCCTTATAATAGTATTATATTAGTAAACAATTTGTTTCCGATTGAGGAAGAATATATTCGGAGTGTTATTATCATAAATAGTGATTTTGTGCTGACATTTAATATAATTCATATTTCTTTAAACATCTTTATTCACTTTAAATTATGACATAGTATTTTTTATGATAATGATCTTTTTTTTATAAGTTTTTCATCTTGCATTAAAACAATTTCAATTTGGTCAGATTTATTATTTTCCCTTCCTTAGCTTTTCTAACTGCACAATTTAGCAAATGAGATTACAATACACAATTTAGCAATTCTTTCTAAAATTAAAAAAAAAAATCCTTTTTTTTGTTTTGTTTTGCATATTTAAAAAAATATCACTCATTAAATGGCCCAAAAATTAATTCTATTATTTATGCCGGGTTCCCATCGTCCTTAAAAACTACTTTATTTTTATTTTAGCAATTTTTATCTTTTGCAATGATTTCTTTTATCTAGCTTTTTTTTTTCTTAAAATATTTTATATTTTTAGGTTTAACGACAAAAGTTGTTGGTTTGAAGAGGAAGAAAGTTGATAGGCCCACTCCTTTTACAAGAAAAGCAGTTTTGGAGGGGAAAAAATATGCTTATGAACTGCTTTGTAGATGAAGAGACATTATCGAAGACCATAAATAAAGGCATTTTGAAGAAGAAGCTGCTATAGAATGTGGTATAGAGAAGGTTTCTTCTTGTATGGAATCATGTGTTGAAATTAATGAAGTGAAGCTGTTCTTTACTTCTGATGGGTGGCTATTGGTTAAAAATGTGATTTTACAAAATCGAGAATGATGACATGGGAATGTTATTCATGCAAACAAGATTGCGGTATGGTGATACTATTTTGTGCGACTCTTATTCGCAGTGGTATCACTATTCCTGTGTCGGCCCTCTGCAGCCTCCAGAGCAAAAGTATTGTTCAAAATCTAAACTTTTTAGACTTTTTTTTTTTTAGCTTATTTTGATTTTCTTCCTGTGAGATATATTTTGAATAGATATTTGTCATGTGTAAGCCAATTTTGAATAAATATTTGTCATGTGTAAGCCAACTTTATATTTTTTTTAATTCTGAAACAAACTTTATTTCTTAATTAGTAATTTTTATTGCCTTTTTTTTTTAAAAAAAAAATATTTGTTTAACCATTGTCAAATTTCAAGTAAATGTCCACATAAAAACTCATCATTTACCTTTCATTATTAATTTCTGATGGACTTCAATGACATAAATTTTCCCACCAAGTTGTTAAATAATTAAGTTTCTAGGTATAGGTGTTACCTATTTTGATAGAATAGTACTTTACTTTCAATAAATTTGCATTCAGTATGTTCCTTTTAACTGTAATTTATGTAGTATATGTTTCTTTCAACTTTGTGATTGCTTGCTTCTAATCCTAATTGTATAAATTTATATTTAGTTTTTTAAATCTGCTACATTTTTGTCCAATAAAAGTTTAGTTTCTTCCTGCATTTGTGTTTGATGAAATTTTGATAATATACAAGGTTTTGTATTTATAGAAATGTTTCGAGAATAAATTTTTAAAAAATCTACTCCTTTCTTTCCTACACTTAATCTTTAAATATTGATTATAAAATTCCTATTTATCAACTTCCTCTGTTTTATGAAGATTTTACTTTGAAAATTATCTTTTATATTTGATTCTTAATTTAAATAAGTGGAACTTAAAAAATTTTAACCTCCACAACATATGTATAATATCAAACATATATAGTACCAAACATGGTATTACTTTGATACAGGCACTGAAAAAATTAAATCGTATTTAATTCATTTTAAATCTTAAATGACAATACAAATAAATCTGAGTTACTTAAGATTCCAGCAGTTTGTCTTCACACAATTTTATTTTTTAACTTATTTTTGTGTCTACTCCAGGTTAGTGAAAGGACATTTTATACTATGTCCCAGGTTCAAAAAACGAGTGCTTTAAATTTCTCAAGAAATACTTAAAGGATTATTTTGTAACTTTGAAGATGTTTAGTTTTTTGCATATCAGACACAGATCTATAGCAATTCAGTTGAAATTTGAGACTTCTACCCGTAAGGCAGAAAAAATTCTAAGTTTAATTACAATAATTCTCTTAAGTGGTAAAGTGACAAATTTAGCTTTCAGTGGTCCAAAAGTAATCGTAACTTGTTTTGTCAATAGGCAGGGCTGATTACGCTCTGGAAAAATCCCGAATTTTTCGCTCACAGTGATCCTAAGATCGAAGGTTCAGACGTTTCAAAAAATCATTGATCACAGAAGTTTCTGGAAATCAAATTTTCAAAGGCGAAACTTAATAACACAGTTTATTTTATTTGTTTGTAAGGGAGAGCCAGATACTTTATAAGCTTATATTCCTGATAAATATTTATTTTTTATTAGTAAATGGTTATTATAATCATAAAATCAAGAAAAACATACAGTAAAACCTTTTTTTGTGCGTTGGATAGGGACCGCATAAAAGAAATCATACAAAAAAAATTATAAGTTATTACGTATAACAAACAACTTTGTACGATATAGTACCTAAAAAAAAAAATTTATGCGGTGCTTAGGGACCGCATAAAAAAAGTTGGATTTAAAACAAATTCATCAATGATTTATGAGAGAATGCTTTCAATTAAATTAGACCTAAAGAAATTTTAAAAATAATTAATTCTTCATTGTCCATGTACATGGAGAAGTTTTCAAATTATGCGTTAAATAGTTTGCTGCTACTCGTCGTAAGCAAAACGCGCATCTTCTGAAATGGTTAACAATAGCTTGAAGATAGGATTTCAATTGATTTGTTTCTTAGTACCATAAAATCGGTGATCAGTTTTATGACGACGGTCGACTGGTCAATTGCTTGTAAACCTCATGAAGTGTAACTTTAGACACCAAATTGTATCTCAAAAATTTCAGAGTGACCCTCGTATGTACGTAACTGACTCTGCCTTATCAAGAGATTGTTTAAAATAAATGAACAGAGCATCGCGAAGTGCAGATGCATCGTTGTCAAGGAGAGACCACATAATCAGAGTTCGTCCACAACATGTATATGTACATTGATAGGAAAAATTAAACTGGCGCTAACGCCGCTAAGATTCATATACCGCATAAAAATAAATCGCACAAAACCAAAATCGCATAAATAAGGACCGCACAGAAACAGGATTTACTGTATTTGTAAATTTTAATTACTTCTCCTGGTCATCATAGGTATGTATAAAATTTTAAATATATTCTAAGTAAACTAAGAAATATTGAAAAAAAAAGGAAAAATCAGAAATAGACTAAAATTATGAAAGAAAAAAAACTTAACGCTTTTTTTTTTTTTTTTTTTTTTTTTTGCATCCTGACTGAATTAGGAAGTAATATGACCCTTCATCCATTAGTTACATATGTAGTTTTAGTTTAACAGAAAAGAGAAATTCTTGGAAATTGATCATGATCCGATCTAACTGTACAAACAAGTACGCTTTTAAAACATTGCCCCTGTCCCTGAAGCTGATATGCCTTCAACCATCAAGATTAGAAGCAAAGCTATTTTAAACTGAAAATATTTTGCCATAGTAAAAACGAATTGACTATCCTTTAATGGCAGAAAGGGATGTTTGTCCTGAAATGTATCGTAACATACATTCCATTCGTTTTTCAGCCTGGAATGTACAATGCGCAACAAAAGGAAAAAAACAACGAACTGGACCACCCTGAATAACTTTTGATTTGATGATAAGATGTCTAGGACTTGCAAGTCTGTACTAAAATTAGCACATTTGAGGTCACCAATGGTGACCTCAAATGTGCTAATTTTAGTACAGACGATATTTTAAGTGCCAAAATTAAATAGAAATCGCACTTTCTTCCAATAAGCATACCATTTTTGACGGATTTGGATTTCTAGACCCCAAAATATACGGGTAGCAGCAGTCCATGAAATATGGCGGTCAAGAAAGTGCTCCAAAGTTTGGACCTCTTAATGTTAATTTTACTTTACGCATTGTGTTACATCAAAATTTTTTAAGCGAATCGAAGAAAATTTTCACACACTTATAAAATTCATTTATCCAAAAATAATTTTTAGTAAACTTTCATTATTTTTTATTATTATATTCAATTTTGGTAAAAAAAAATTTTGAAAAGTTATTAAGTTTTTTTGCATCAGTTTTTAAATAATATAATTTTACATGGCAAAATACAAAATTTGAGTGAAATCAGTCGAATAGTCTCTTAGAAATTGAATTTCAAAAGGGCTAGATATTTAAACTTCGATCTCTCAGGAACTATTCGATCGATTTCGCTCAAATTTTGTCTTGTAAAATTATAATTTTTAAAATGGGTGCAAAGAATTGTATACCTACTTTTAAAAAGTTTTTCAACCATTATTGAATAAAATAATGAAAGTTGACTAAAAATTAATTTTTTGCATAGAATTATCTAATTTGCTTTAAAAGTTCTCGAGATGTAGCGAAATACACAAAATAGTAAGATTTATTACATTAACTTCTCCTGGCTATAAATTGTTGCCGCTTCCACCTATATTTAGGGGGTTCGTAAATCTGTCTGTAGCCTTCCAAAAATGGTATATGTTTATTCGGAGAAAGTACTTTTTTTTTTGTCTGACTTCTTCGTAACTTAAAATATCGTCGACTCTTATTAATTAGCATATTTGTGGTCACCCATCTCTTGAACCATTAAGATTGAGCCCTAAGCGTGAAGGTCTCTGATCATTAGATCAAAAGTTATTTAGAGTGCCCTTAAGGATAAATTGAGGTATTTTTCAAAGGTAAAAATGAAATTAATATTTAAATATGTCATTAGGTTGAAAAGGGTTCAAATGAATATCTCAAAATTTACCTCAAATATACCTCCAGAGGTATATGTAACAACCTGAGGTGTTTCATCTTACATTTGAGGAGAGGTAGATATTTACTACTTTAAGGTGTTTCTTTTTCAACCTTAGGTTATTACTTATCAACCTGAAATATAATTCTTTACACCTAGCTATGGAACTATTTGTTCAACAACCTTAGGTGCTTCATTTTAACACTTCAAGTTATTCTGGAGCTGCCTAAAGTGTATTTTTTGACAATTGTAAAGGTAATATTTCATTAACGTGAAGTGTTCGTTGCTCTACTCATTACAGATATATCGAGCCTAAAATAGCTATTTTTAACGCAAGTAAGTAAGAATGTTGGGCCCAAGCATTATAAATGTGAATGCACACTTTAAATATTGCCAATGATTTCCCCATCATTTTAAATTTAAAAACATTAATCTGAAGACAAAATGTTGAGTGTAGATATAGATTCCTAAAACACGGTTTCACAAAGTATCTGTCTTTGGATGGAGCTCCCACTCTGCATTTTTGCATTATAAAACCAAGTGAGAGGTTTTCTTGGACGATGGGTTGGATTTTGTCATTGGAATCCGTCATTCACTAAGAATTTTGGAATTAAATGACTAAGCAAAATTAATTACTTTTGATAGTTAAATAAGACAAAAATTAAATTTTTTTGCCATTAAATCCTCGTTATTGGATACATAATTTATTGAAAAAAGTTATTTAATCTTCATTTAATTTATAAGTCAACCACGGAAAATAAATTACATAAAATATATTTGATCAATATGAAGTTAATAACATTAATAATTTATAAGGCAAAATGTTTTCTCTCGCAGTCCCAACAATTCTCTACAAAAATAAATAACTATTAATATTAATATATTATGTTCAAATGCTAGATGTATTATAAAAAGCTGTATCGCAAAACATATTTTCATATATTTTAATGGTATACCATTAATTCCTCTGTCACTTTATGTAGTGTATTATTATTATTATAAAAACAGTTGAATTTAAATTATAATTATGAAATATTATTATTAAAAAATATTTTTCAACCAGACAATTAAGTTTAATATAATTTATTTAAATAACCGTAATAGCTATCGCCCCTAAAACTGTCTCAAAAAATTTATAAATTAAAAGAAAAATAATAATTTCGAAAATTTTGGTACCCTTTGAAATAAATGATAAATAAAAAATAGATATACTTCACCAGAAAAAAAAGTAGGAAAAGACACCTTTATTTGTACTTTAGTAAAAACTTTATTTAAATTATTAATTAAAATATAAATTAGTCGAAAGAAACAATTAATATATTTAAATAAATCCAATATAATGTTAATAAATAATTTAGTTTTTAAAAATTCTATGAAAAATTTTATACGCTTTAAGGAAAAAAGAAATAATGTTCTTTTATTTTGAAATTTTTTGTTGTTGGTGAAACAATGACAACCCATCAAACAATGACAACCCATTACCAATTTCACATACACAGGTAGAAAAGCATAACTTATAGCTTATAGCTATTGTACCGATGAATTAGTTTCTGTAAAGTGGCGCTGTTGTCAACGTCGGCGCGATAGCTCTGAGGCTATCTTACCGATAGTCGGTGTAATAGACACTGCCTTTTCGGTACTTAGAAAACATTCAGAAGTCTTCGGTACTTCGAAAATTTCTGCCTTTTTCGGTACTTTGAAAAGACTCGGAAGTTTTCGGTACTTAGAAAATTTCTGACGTTTTCGGTACTTAGAAAAATACTGCCGATTTCGGTACTTTGAAAATTCTGACGATTTCGGTACTTTGAAAAATTCTGCCTTTTTCGGTACTTTGAAAAGACTCAGAAGTTTTCGGAACTTAGAAAATTTCTGACGATTTCGGTACTTAGAAAAATTCTGATGATTTCGGATCTTAGAAAATTTCTGACCTTTTCGGTACCTAGAAAATTTCTGATGATTTCGGATCTTAGAAAATTTCTGACCTTTTCGGTCCTTTGAAAATTTCTGACGTTTTCGGTACTTAGAAAACATTCAGAAGTTTTCTGTTCTTAGAAAATTTCTGCCGATTTCGGTACTTAGAAAATTTCTGTTGATTTCAGTACTTCGAAAAATCCTTTTGATTTCGGTACTTAGAAAAATTCTGTTGATTTCGGTACTTAGAAAATTTCTGCCTTTTTCGGTACTTTGAAAAGACTCAGAAGTTTTCGGTACTTAGAAAATTTCTGACGATTTCGGTACTTAGAAAAATTCTGTCGATTTCGGTACTTGGAATATTTCTGACGTTTTCGGTACTTAGAAATATTCTGTCGATTTCGGTACTTAGAAAACATTCAGAAGTCTTCGGTACTTCGAACATTTCTGGCGTTTTCGGTACTTAGAAAAATTCTTACGATTTCGATACTTATTAAACATTCAGAAATTTTCGGTACTTAGAAAAATTCTGCCGATTTCGGTACTTAGAAAAATTCTGTTGATTTCGGTACTTAGAAAAATTCTGTCAATTTCGGTACTTAGAAAAATTCTGTTGATTTCGGTACTGAGAAAATTTCTACCTTTTTCGGTACTTTGCAAAGTCTCGGAAGTTTTCGGTACTTTGTAAATTTCTGACGTTTTCGGTACTTAGAAAAATTCTGCCGATTTCGGTACTTAGAAAATTCTGACGATTTCGGTACTTTGAAAAATTCTGCCTTTTTCGGTACTTTGAAAAGACTCAGAAGTTTTCGGAACTTAGAAAATTTCTGACGATTTCGGTACTTAGAAAAATTCTGATGATTTCAGATCTTAGAAAATTTCTGACCTTTTCGGTACTTAGAAAATTTCTGATGATTTCGGATCTTGGAAAATTTCTGACCTTTTCGGTCCTTAGAAAATTTCTGACGTTTTCGGTACTTAGAAAACATTCAGAAGTTTTCTGTACTTAGAAAATTTCTGCCAATTTCGGTACTTAGAAAAATTCTGTTGATTTCAGTACTTCGAAAAATTCTTTTGATTTCGGTACTTAGAAATATTCTGTTGATTTCGGTACTTAGAAAATTTCTGCCTTTTTCGGTACTTTGAAAAGACTCAGAAGTTTTCGGTACTTAGAAAATTTCTGACGATTTCGGTACTTAGTAAATTCTGACGATTTCGGTACTTAGAATATTTCTGACGTTAGCGGTACTTAGAAAAATTCTTACGATTTCGATACTTGATAAACATTCAGAAGTTTTCGGTACTTAGAAAAATTCTGCCGATTTCGGTACTTAGAAAAATTCTGTTGATTTCGGTACTTAGAAAAATTCTGTCGATTTCGGTACTTAGAAAAATTCCGACGATTTCGGTGCTTAGAAAATTTCTGCCTTTTTCGGTACTTAGAAAACATTCAGAAGTCTTCGGTACTTCGAAAATTTCTGCCTTTTTCGGTACTTTGAAAAGACTCGGAAGTTTTCGGTACTTAGAAAATTTCTGACGTTTTCGGTACTTAGAAAAATTCTGCCGATTTCGGTACTTTGAAAAGACTCAGAAGTTTTCGAAACTTAGAAAATTTCTGACGATTTCGGTACTTAGGAAAATTCTGATGATTTCGGATCTTAGAAAATTTCTGACCTTTTCGGTACCTAGAAAATTTCTGATGATTTCGGATCTTAGAAAATTTCTGACCTTTTCGGTCCTTAGAAAATTTCTGACGTTTTCGGTACTTAGAAAACATTCAGAAGTTTTCTGTTCTTAGAAAATTTCTGCTGATTTCGGTACTTAGAAAATTTCTGTTGATTTTAGTACTTCGAAAAATTCTTTTGATTTCGGTACTTAGAAAAATTCTGTTGATTTCGGTACTTAGAAAATTTCTGCCTTTTTCGGTACTTTGAAAAGACTCAGAAGTTTTCGGTACTTAGAAAATTTCTGACGATTTCGGTACTTTGAAAAATTCTGACGATTTCGGTACTTAGAAAATTCTGACGATTTCGGTACTTAGAATATTTCTGACGTTATCGGTACTTAGAAAAATTCTGCCGATTTCGGTACTTAGAAAAATTCTGTTGATTTCGGTACTTAGAAAAATTCTGTCGATTTCGGTACTTAGAAAAATTCCGACGATTTCGGTGCTTAGAAAATTTCTGCCTTTTTCGGTACTTAGAAAACATTCAGAAGTCTTCGGTACTTCGAAAATTTCTGCCTTTTTCGGTACTTTGAAAAGACTCGGAAGTTTTCGGTACTTAGAAAATTTCTGACGTTTTCGGTACTTAGAAAAATACTGCCGATTTCGGTACTTTGAAAATTCTGACGATTTCGGTACTTTGAAAAATTCTGCCTTTTTCGGTACTTTGAAAAGACTCAGAAGTTTTCGGAACTTAGAAAATTTCTGACGATTTCGGTACTTAGAAAAATTCTGATGATTTCGGATCTTAGAAAATTTCTGACCTTTTCGGTACCTAGAAAATTTCTGATGATTTCGGATCTTAGAAAATTTCTGACCTTTTCGGTCCTTTGAAAATTTCTGACGTTTTCGGTACTTAGAAAACATTCAGAAGTTTTCTGTTCTTAGAAAATTTCTGCCGATTTCGGTACTTAGAAAATTTCTGTTGATTTCAGTACTTCGAAAAATCCTTTTGATTTCGGTACTTAGAAAAATTCTGTTGATTTCGGTACTTAGAAAATTTCTGCCTTTTTCGGTACTTTGAAAAGACTCAGAAGTTTTCGGTACTTAGAAAATTTCTGACGATTTCGGTACTTAGAAAAATTCTGTCGATTTCGGTACTTGGAATATTTCTGACGTTTTCGGTACTTAGAAATATTCTGTCGATTTCGGTACTTAGAAAACATTCAGAAGTCTTCGGTACTTCGAACATTTCTGGCGTTTTCGGTACTTAGAAAAATTCTTACGATTTCGATACTTATTAAACATTCAGAAATTTTCGGTACTTAGAAAAATTCTGCCGATTTCGGTACTTAGAAAAAATTCTGTTGATTTCGGTACTTAGAAAAATTCTGTCAATTTCGGTACTTAGAAAAATTCTGTTGATTTCGGTACTGAGAAAATTTCTACCTTTTTCGGTACTTTGCAAAGTCTCGGAAGTTTTCGGTACTTTGTAAATTTCTGACGTTTTCGGTACTTAGAAAAATTCTGCCGATTTCGGTACTTAGAAAATTCTGACGATTTCGGTACTTTGAAAAATTCTGCCTTTTTCGGTACTTTGAAAAGACTCAGAAGTTTTCGGAACTTAGAAAATTTCTGACGATTTCGGTACTTAGAAAAATTCTGATGATTTCAGATCTTAGAAAATTTCTGACCTTTTCGGTACTTAGAAAATTTCTGATGATTTCGGATCTTGGAAAATTTCTGACCTTTTCGGTCCTTAGAAAATTTCTGACGTTTTCGGTACTTAGAAAACATTCAGAAGTTTTCTGTACTTAGAAAATTTCTGCCAATTTCGGTACTTAGAAAAATTCTGTTGATTTCAGTACTTCGAAAAATTCTTTTGATTTCGGTACTTAGAAATATTCTGTTGATTTCGGTACTTAGAAAATTTCTGCCTTTTTCGGTACTTTGAAAAGACTCAGAAGTTTTCGGTACTTAGAAAATTTCTGACGATTTCGGTACTTAGTAAATTCTGACGATTTCGGTACTTAGAATATTTCTGACGTTAGCGGTACTTAGAAAAATTCTTACGATTTCGATACTTGATAAACATTCAGAAGTTTTCGGTACTTAGAAAAATTCTGCCGATTTCGGTACTTAGAAAAATTCTGTTGATTTCGGTACTTAGAAAAATTCTGTCGATTTCGGTACTTAGAAAAATTCCGACGATTTCGGTGCTTAGAAAATTTCTGCCTTTTTCGGTACTTAGAAAACATTCAGAAGTCTTCGGTACTTCGAAAATTTCTGCCTTTTTCGGTACTTTGAAAAGACTCGGAAGTTTTCGGTACTTAGAAAATTTCTGACGTTTTCGGTACTTAGAAAAATTCTGCCGATTTCGGTACTTTGAAAAGACTCAGAAGTTTTCGAAACTTAGAAAATTTCTGACGATTTCGGTACTTAGGAAAATTCTGATGATTTCGGATCTTAGAAAATTTCTGACCTTTTCGGTACCTAGAAAATTTCTGATGATTTCGGATCTTAGAAAATTTCTGACCTTTTCGGTCCTTAGAAAATTTCTGACGTTTTCGGTACTTAGAAAACATTCAGAAGTTTTCTGTTCTTAGAAAATTTCTGCTGATTTCGGTACTTAGAAAATTTCTGTTGATTTTAGTACTTCGAAAAATTCTTTTGATTTCGGTACTTAGAAAAATTCTGTTGATTTCGGTACTTAGAAAATTTCTGCCTTTTTCGGTACTTTGAAAAGACTCAGAAGTTTTCGGTACTTAGAAAATTTCTGACGATTTCGGTACTTTGAAAAATTCTGACGATTTCGGTACTTAGAAAATTCTGACGATTTCGGTACTTAGAATATTTCTGACGTTATCGGTACTTAGAAAAATTCTGCCGATTTCGGTACTTAGAAAAATTCTGTTGATTTCGGTACTTAGAAAAATTCTGTCGATTTCGGTACTTAGAAAAATTCCGACGATTTCGGTGCTTAGAAAATTTCTGCCTTTTTCGGTACTTAGAAAACATTCAGAAGTCTTCGGTACTTCGAAAATTTCTGCCTTTTTCGGTACTTTGAAAAGACTCGGAAGTTTTCGGTACTTAGAAAATTTCTGACGTTTTCGGTACTTAGAAAAATACTGCCGATTTCGGTACTTTGAAAATTCTGACGATTTCGGTACTTTGAAAAATTCTGCCTTTTTCGGTACTTTGAAAAGACTCAGAAGTTTTCGGAACTTAGAAAATTTCTGACGATTTCGGTACTTAGAAAAATTCTGATGATTTCGGATCTTAGAAAATTTCTGACCTTTTCGGTACCTAGAAAATTTCTGATGATTTCGGATCTTAGAAAATTTCTGACCTTTTCGGTCCTTTGAAAATTTCTGACGTTTTCGGTACTTAGAAAACATTCAGAAGTTTTCTGTTCTTAGAAAATTTCTGCCGATTTCGGTACTTAGAAAATTTCTGTTGATTTCAGTACTTCGAAAAATCCTTTTGATTTCGGTACTTAGAAAAATTCTGTTGATTTCGGTACTTCGAAAATTTCTGCCTTTTTCGGTACTTTGAAAAGACTCAGAAGTTTTCGGTACTTAGAAAATTTCTGACGATTTCGGTACTTAGAAAAATTCTGTCGATTTCGGTACTTGGAATATTTCTGACGTTTTCGGTACTTAGAAATATTCTGTCGATTTCGGTACTTAGAAAACATTCAGAAGTCTTCGGTACTTCGAACATTTCTGGCGTTTTCGGTACTTAGAAAAATTCTTACGATTTCGATACTTATTAAACATTCAGAAATTTTCGGTACTTAGAAAAATTCTGCCGATTTCGGTACTTAGAAAAATTCTGTTGATTTCGGTACTTAGAAAAATTCTGTCAATTTCGGTACTTAGAAAAATTCTGTTGATTTCGGTACTGAGAAAATTTCTACCTTTTTCGGTACTTTGCAAAGTCTCGGAAGTTTTCGGTACTTTGTAAATTTCTGACGTTTTCGGTACTTAGAAAAATTCTGCCGATTTCGGTACTTAGAAAATTCTGACGATTTCGGTACTTTGAAAAATTCTGCCTTTTTCGGTACTTTGAAAAGACTCAGAAGTTTTCGGAACTTAGAAAATTTCTGACGATTTCGGTACTTAGAAAAATTCTGATGATTTCAGATCTTAGAAAATTTCTGACCTTTTCGGTACTTAGAAAATTTCTGATGATTTCGGATCTTGGAAAATTTCTGACCTTTTCGGTCCTTAGAAAATTTCTGACGTTTTCGGTACTTAGAAAACATTCAGAAGTTTTCTGTACTTAGAAAATTTCTGCCAATTTCGGTACTTAGAAAAATTCTGTTGATTTCAGTACTTCGAAAAATTCTTTTGATTTCGGTACTTAGAAATATTCTGTTGATTTCGGTACTTAGAAAATTTCTGCCTTTTTCGGTACTTTGAAAAGACTCAGAAGTTTTCGGTACTTAGAAAATTTCTGACGATTTCGGTACTTAGTAAATTCTGACGATTTCGGTACTTAGAATATTTCTGACGTTAGCGGTACTTAGAAAAATTCTTACGATTTCGATACTTGATAAACATTCAGAAGTTTTCGGTACTTAGAAAAATTCTGCCGATTTCGGTACTTAGAAAAATTCTGTTGATTTCGGTACTTAGAAAAATTCTGTCGATTTCGGTACTTAGAAAAATTCCGACGATTTCGGTGCTTAGAAAATTTCTGCCTTTTTCGGTACTTAGAAAACATTCAGAAGTCTTCGGTACTTCGAAAATTTCTGCCTTTTTCGGTACTTTGAAAAGACTCGGAAGTTTTCGGTACTTAGAAAATTTCTGACGTTTTCGGTACTTAGAAAAATTCTGCCGATTTCGGTACTTTGAAAAGACTCAGAAGTTTTCGGAACTTAGAAAATTTCTGACGATTTCGGTACTTAGAAAAATTCTGATGATTTCGGATCTTAGAAAATTTCTGACCTTTTCGGTACCTAGAAAATTTCTGATGATTTCGGATCTTAGAAAATTTCTGACCTTTTCGGTCCTTAGAAAATTTCTGACGTTTTCGGTACTTAGAAAACATTCAGAAGTTTTCTGTTCTTAGAAAATTTCTGCTGATTTCGGTACTTAGAAAATTTCTGTTGATTTCAGTACTTCGAAAAATTCTTTTGATTTCGGTACTTAGAAAAATTCTGTTGATTTCGGTACTTAGAAAATTTCTGCCTTTTTCGGTACTTTGAACAGACTCAGAAGTTTTCGGTACTTAGAAAATTTCTGACGATTTCGGTACTTTGAAAAATTCTGACGATTTCGGTACTTAGAAAATTCTGACGATTTCGGTACTTAGAATATTTCTGACGTTATCGGTACTTAGAAAAATTTTGCCGATTTCGGTACTTAGAAAAATTCTGTTGATTTCGGTACTTAGAAAAATTCTGTCGATTTCGGTACTTAGAAAAATTCCGACGATTTCGGTGCTTAGAAAATTTCTGCCTTTTTCGGTACTTAGAAAACATTCAGAAGTCTTCGGTACTTCGAAAATTTCTGCCTTTTTCGGTACTTTGAAAAGACTCGGAAGTTTTCGGTACTTAGAAAATTTCAGACGTTTTCGGTACTTAGAAAAATACTGCCGATTTCGGTACTTTGAAAATTCTGACGATTTCGGTACTTTGAAAAATTCTGCCTTTTTCGGTACTTTGAAAAGACTCAGAAGTTTTCGGAACTTAGAAAATTTCTGACGATTTCGGTACTTAGAAAAATTCTGATGATTTCGGATCTTAGAAAATTTCTGACCTTTTCGGTACCTAGAAAATTTCTGATGATTTCGGATCTTAGAAAATTTCTGACCTTTTCGGTCCTTAGAAAATTTCTGACGTTTTCGGTACTTAGAAAACATTCAGAAGTTTTCTGTTCTTAGAAAATTTCTGCCGATTTCGGTACTTAGAAAATTTCTGTTGATTTCAGTACTTCGAAAAATCCTTTTGATTTCGGTACTTAGAAAAATTCTGTTGATTTCGGTACTTAGAAAATTTCTGCCTTTTTCGGTACTTTGAAAAGACTCAGAAGTTTTCGGTACTTAGAAAATTTCTGACGATTTCGGTACTTTGAAAAATTCTGACGATTTCGGTACTTAGAAAATTCTGACGATTTCGGTACTTAGAATATTTCTGACGTTAGCGGTACTTAGAAAAATTCTTACGATTTCGATACTTGATAAACATTCAGAAGTTTTCGGTACTTAGAAAAATTCTGCCGATTTCGGTACTTAGAAAAATTCTGTTGATTTCGGTACTTAGAAAAATTCTGTCGATTTCGGTACTTGGAATATTTCTGACGTTTTCGGTACTTAGAAATATTCTGTCGATTTCGGTACTTAGAAAACATTCAGAAGTCTTCGGTACTTCGAACATTTCTGGCGTTTTCGGTACTTAGAAAAATTCTTACGATTTCGATACTTATTAAACATTCTGAAATTTTCGGAACTTAGAAAAATTCTGCCGATTTCGGTACTTAGAAAAATTCTGTTGATTTCGGTACTTAGAAAAATTCTGTCAATTTCGGTACTTAGAAAAATTCTGTTGATTTCGGTACTGAGAAAATTTCTACCTTTTTCGGTACTTTGCAAAGTCTCGGAAGTTTTCGGTACTTTGTAAATTTCTGACGTTTTCGGTACTTAGAAAAATTCTGCCGATTTCGGTACTTAGAAAATTCTGACGATTTCGGTACTTTGAAAAATTCTGCCTTTTTCGGTACTTTGAAAAGACTCAGAAGTTTTCGGAACTTAGAAAATTTCTGACGATTTCGGTACTTAGAAAAATTCTGATGATTTCGGATCTTAGAAAATTTCTGACCTTTTCGGTACCTAGAAAATTTCTGATGATTTCGGATCTTAGAAAATTTCTGACCTTTTCGGTCCTTTGAAAATTTCTGACGTTTTCGGTACTTAGAAAACATTCAGAAGTTTTCTGTTCTTAGAAAATTTCTGCCGATTTCGGTACTTAGAAAATTTCTGTTGATTTCAGTACTTCGAAAAATCCTTTTGATTTCGGTACTTAGAAAAATTCTGTTGATTTCGGTACTGAGAAAATTTCTACCTTTTTCGGTACTTTGCAAAGTCTCGGAAGTTTTCGGTACTTTGTAAATTTCTGACGTTCTGCCTTTTTCGGTACTTTGAAAAGACTCAGAAGTTTACGGTACTTAGAAAATTTCTGACGTTTTCGGTACTTAGAAAAATTCTGCCGATTTTGGTACTTAGAAAATTCTGATGATTTTGGATCTTAGAAAATTTCTGACCTTTTCGGTCCTTAGAAAATTTCTGACGTTTTCGGTACTTAGAAAACATTCAGAAGTTTTCTGTACTTCGAAAATTTCTGCCTTTTTCGGTACTTTGAAAAGACTCGGAAGTTTTCGGTACTTAGAAAATTTCTGACGTTTTCGGTACTTAGAAAAATTCTGCCGATTTCGGTACATTGAAAAGACTCAGAAGTTTTCGGAACTTAGAAAATTTCTGACGATTTCGGTACTTAGGAAAATTCTGATGATTTCGGATCTTAGAAAATTTCTGACCTTTTCGGTACCTAGAAAATTTCTGATGATTTCGGATCTTAGAAAATTTCTGACCTTTTCAGTCCTTAGAAAATTTCTGACATTTTCGGTACTTAGAAAACATTCAGAAGTTTTCTGTTCTTAGAAAATTTCTGCTGATTTCGGTACTTAGAAAATTTCTGTTGATTTCAGTACTTCGAAAAATTCTTTTGATTTCGGTACTTAGAAAAATTCTGTTGATTTCGGTACTTAGAAAATTTCTGCCTTTTTCGGTACTTTGAAAAGACTCAGAAGTTTTCGGTACTTAGAAAATTTCTGACGATTTCGGTACTTTGAAAAATTCTGACGATTTCGGTACTTAGAAAATTCTGACGATTTCGGTACTTAGAATATTTCTGACGTTATCGGTACTTAGAAAAATTCTGCCGATTTCGGTACTTAGAAAAATTCTGTTGATTTCGGTACTTAGAAAAATTCTGTCGATTTCGGTACTTAGAAAAATTCCGACGATTTCGGTGCTTAGAAAATTTCTGCCTTTTTCGGTACTTAGAAAACATTCAGAAGTCTTCGGTACTTCGAAAATTTCTGCCTTTTTCGGTACTTTGAAAAGACTCGGAAGTTTTCGGTACTTAGAAAATTTCTGACGTTTTCGGTACTTAGAAAAATACTGCCGATTTCGGTACTTTGAAAATTCTGACGATTTCGGTACTTTGAAAAATTCTGCCTTTTTCGGTACTTTGAAAAGACTCAGAAGTTTTCGGAACTTAGAAAATTTCTGACGATTTCGGTACTTAGAAAAATTCTGATGATTTCAGATCTTAGAAAATTTCTGACCTTTTCGGTACTTAGAAAATTTCTGATGATTTCGGATCTTGGAAAATTTCTGACCTTTTCGGTCCTTAGAAAATTTCTGACGTTTTCGGTACTTAGAAAACATTCAGAAGTTTTCTGTACTTAGAAAATTTCTGCCAATTTCGGTACTTAGAAAAATTCTGTTGATTTCAGTACTTCGAAACATTCTTTTGATTTCGGTACTTAGAAATATTCTGTTGATTTCGGTACTTAGAAAATTTCTGCCTTTTTCGGTACTTTGAAAAGACTCAGAAGTTTTCGGTACTTAGAAAATTTCTGACGATTTCGGTACTTAGAAAATTCTGACGATTTCGGTACTTAGAATATTTCTGACGTTAGCGGTACTTAGAAAAATTCTTACGATTTCGATACTTGATAAACATTCAGAAGTTTTCGGTACTTAGAAAAATTCTGCCGATTTCGGTACTTAGAAAAATTCTGTTGATTTCGGTACTTAGAAAAATTCTGTCGATTTCGGTACTTAGAAAAATTCCGACGATTTCGGTGCTTAGAAAATTTCTGCCTTTTTCGGTACTTAGAAAACATTCAGAAGTCTTCGGTACTTCGAAAATTTCTGCCTTTTTCGGTACTTTGAAAAGACTCGGAAGTTTTCGGTACTTAGAAAATTTCTGACGTTTTCGGTACTTAGAAAAATTCTGCCGATTTCGGTACTTTGAAAAGACTCAGAAGTTTTCGGAACTTAGAAAATTTCTGACGATATCGGTACTTAGGAAAATTCTGATGATTTCGGATCTTAGAAAATTTCTGACCTTTTCGGTACCTAGAAAATTTCTGATGATTTCGGATCTTAGAAAATTTCTGACCTTTTCGGTCCTTAGAAAATTTCTGACATTTTCGGTACTTAGAAAACATTCAGAAGTTTTCTGTTCTTAGAAAATTTCTGCTGATTTCGGTACTTAGAAAATTTCTGTTGATTTCAGTACTTCGAAAAATTCTTTTGATTTCGGTACTTAGAAAAATTCTGTTGATTTCGGTACTTAGAAAATTTCTGCCTTTTTCGGTACTTTGAAAAGACTCAGAAGTTTTCGGTACTTAGAAAATTTCTGACGATTTCGGTACTTTGAAAAATTCTGACGATTTCGGTACTTAGAAAATTCTGACGATTTCGGTACTTAGAATATTTCTGACGTTATCGGTACTTAGAAAAATTCTGCCGATTTCGGTACTTAGAAAAATTCTGTTGATTTCGGTACTTAGAAAAATTCTGTCGATTTCGGTACTTAGAAAAATTCCGACGATTTCGGTGCTTAGAAAATTTCTGCCTTTTTCGGTACTTAGAAAACATTCAGAAGTCTTCGGTACTTCGAAAATTTCTGCCTTTTTCGGTACTTTGAAAAGACTCGGAAGTTTTCGGTACTTAGAAAATTTCTGACGTTTTCGGTACTTAGAAAAATACTGCCGATTTCGGTACTTTGAAAATTCTGACGATTTCGGTACTTTGAAAAATTCTGCCTTTTTCGGTACTTTGAAAAGACTCAGAAGTTTTCGGAACTTAGAAAATTTCTGACGATTTCGGTACTTAGAAAAATTCTGATGATTTCGGATCTTAGAAAATTTCTGACCTTTTCGGTACCTAGAAAATTTCTGATGATTTCGGATCTTAGAAAATTTCTGACCTTTTCGGTCCTTAGAAAATTTCTGACGTTTTCGGTACTTAGAAAACATTCAGAAGTTTTCTGTTCTTAGAAAATTTCTGCCGATTTCGGTACTTAGAAAATTTCTGTTGATTTCAGTACTTCGAAAAATCCTTTTGATTTCGGTACTTAGAAAAATTCTGTTGATTTCGGTACTTAGAAAATTTCTGCCTTTTTCGGTACTTTGAAAAGACTCAGAAGTTTTCGGTACTTAGAAAATTTCTGACGATTTCGGTACTTTGAAAAATTCTGACGATTTCGGTACTTAGAAAATTCTGACGATTTCGGTACTTAGAATATTTCTGACGTTAGCGGTACTTAGAAAAATTCTTACGATTTCGATACTTGATAAACATTCAGAAGTTTTCGGTACTTAGAAAAATTCTGCCGATTTCGGTACTTAGAAAAATTCTGTTGATTTCGGTACTTAGAAAAATTCTGTCGATTTCGGTACTTGGAATATTTCTGACGTTTTCGGTACTTAGAAATATTCTGTCGATTTCGGTACTTAGAAAACATTCAGAAGTCTTCGGTACTTAGAAAACATTCAGAAGTCTTCGGTACTTCGAACATTTCTGGCGTTTTCGGTACTTAGAAAAATTCTTACGATTTCGATACTTATTAAACATTCTGAAATTTTCGGTACTTAGAAAAATTCTGCCGATT
Source organism: Parasteatoda tepidariorum (assembly GCF_982258835.1). Lineage (NCBI taxonomy): Eukaryota > Metazoa > Arthropoda > Arachnida > Araneae > Theridiidae > Parasteatoda > Parasteatoda tepidariorum. The sequence goes on along the minus strand of NC_141756.1, from coordinate 131,700,868 downwards.
TCGGTACTTAGAAAAATTCTGTTGATTTCGGTACTTAGAAAAATTCTGTCAATTTCGGTACTTAGAAAAATTCTGTTGATTTCGGTACTGAGAAAATTTCTACCTTTTTCGGTACTTTGCAAAGTCTCGGAAGTTTTCGGTACTTTGTAAATTTCTGACGTTTTCGGTACTTAGAAAAATTCTGCCGATTTCGGTACTTAGAAAATTCTGACGATTTCGGTACTTTGAAAAATTCTGCCTTTTTCGGTACTTTGAAAAGACTCAGAAGTTTTCGGAACTTAGAAAATTTCTGACGATTTCGGTACTTAGAAAAATTCTGATGATTTCGGATCTTAGAAAATTTCTGACCTTTTCGGTACCTAGAAAATTTCTGATGATTTCGGATCTTAGAAAATTTCTGACCTTTTCGGTCCTTTGAAAATTTCTGACGTTTTCGGTACTTAGAAAACATTCAGAAGTTTTCTGTTCTTAGAAAATTTCTGCCGATTTCGGTACTTAGAAAATTTCTGTTGATTTCAGTACTTCGAAAAATCCTTTTGATTTCGGTACTTAGAAAAATTCTGTTGATTTCGGTACTGAGAAAATTTCTACCTTTTTCGGTACTTTGCAAAGTCTCGGAAGTTTTCGGTACTTTGTAAATTTCTGACGTTCTGCCTTTTTCGGTACTTTGAAAAGACTCAGAAGTTTACGGTACTTAGAAAATTTCTGACGTTTTCGGTACTTAGAAAAATTCTGCCGATTTTGGTACTTAGAAAATTCTGATGATTTTGGATCTTAGAAAATTTCTGACCTTTTCGGTCCTTAGAAAATTTCTGACGTTTTCGGTACTTAGAAAACATTCAGAAGTTTTCTGTACTTAGAAAATTTCTGCCGATTTCGGTACTTGAAAAATTCTGTTGATTTCAGTACTTCGAAAAATTCTTTTGATTTCGGTACTTAGAAAAATTCTGTTGATTTCGGTACTTAGAAAATTTCTGCCTTTTTCGGTACTTTGAAAAGACTCAGAAGTTTTCGGTACTTAGAAAATTTCTGACGATTTCGGTACTTAGAAAAATTCTGACGATTTCGGTACTTAGAAAATTCTGACGATTTCGGTACTTAGAATATTTCTGACGTTATCGGTACTTAGAAAAATTCTTACGATTTCGATACTTGATAAACATTCAGAAGTTTTCGGTACTTAGAAAAATTCTGCCGATTTCGGTACTTAGAAAAATTCTGTTGATTTCGGTACTTAGAAAAATTCTGTCGATTTCGGTACTTAGAAAAATTCCGACGATTTCGGTGCTTAGAAAATTTCTGCCTTTTTCGGTACTTAGAAAACATTCAGAAGTCTTCGGTACTTCGAAAATTTCTGCCTTTTTCGGTACTTTGAAAAGACTCGGAAGTTTTCGGTACTTAGAAAATTTCTGACGTTTTCGGTACTTAGAAAAATTCTGCCGATTTCGGTACTTTGAAAAGACTCAGAAGTTTTCGGAACTTAGAAAATTTCTGACGATTTCGGTACTTAGAAAAATTCTGATGATTTCGGATCTTAGAAAATTTCTGACCTTTTCGGTACCTAGAAAATTTCTGATGATTTCGGATCTTAGAAAATTTCTGACCTTTTCGGTCCTTAGAAAATTTCTGACGTTTTCGGTACTTAGAAAACATTCAGAAGTTTTCTGTTCTTAGAAAATTTCTGCTGATTTCGGTACTTAGAAAATTTCTGTTGATTTCAGTACTTCGAAAAATTCTTTTGATTTCGGTACTTAGAAAAATTCTGTTGATTTCGGTACTTAGAAAATTTCTGCCTTTTTCGGTACTTTGAACAGACTCAGAAGTTTTCGGTACTTAGAAAATTTCTGACGATTTCGGTACTTTGAAAAATTCTGACGATTTCGGTACTTAGAAAATTCTGACGATTTCGGTACTTAGAATATTTCTGACGTTATCGGTACTTAGAAAAATTTTGCCGATTTCGGTACTTAGAAAAATTCTGTTGATTTCGGTACTTAGAAAAATTCTGTCGATTTCGGTACTTAGAAAAATTCCGACGATTTCGGTGCTTAGAAAATTTCTGCCTTTTTCGGTACTTAGAAAACATTCAGAAGTCTTCGGTACTTCGAAAATTTCTGCCTTTTTCGGTACTTTGAAAAGACTCGGAAGTTTTCGGTACTTAGAAAATTTCAGACGTTTTCGGTACTTAGAAAAATACTGCCGATTTCGGTACTTTGAAAATTCTGACGATTTCGGTACTTTGAAAAATTCTGCCTTTTTCGGTACTTTGAAAAGACTCAGAAGTTTTCGGAACTTAGAAAATTTCTGACGATTTCGGTACTTAGAAAAATTCTGATGATTTCGGATCTTAGAAAATTTCTGACCTTTTCGGTACCTAGAAAATTTCTGATGATTTCGGATCTTAGAAAATTTCTGACCTTTTCGGTCCTTAGAAAATTTCTGACGTTTTCGGTACTTAGAAAACATTCAGAAGTTTTCTGTTCTTAGAAAATTTCTGCCGATTTCGGTACTTAGAAAATTTCTGTTGATTTCAGTACTTCGAAAAATCCTTTTGATTTCGGTACTTAGAAAAATTCTGTTGATTTCGGTACTTAGAAAATTTCTGCCTTTTTCGGTACTTTGAAAAGACTCAGAAGTTTTCGGTACTTAGAAAATTTCTGACGATTTCGGTACTTTGAAAAATTCTGACGATTTCGGTACTTAGAAAATTCTGACGATTTCGGTACTTAGAATATTTCTGACGTTAGCGGTACTTAGAAAAATTCTTACGATTTCGATACTTGATAAACATTCAGAAGTTTTCGGTACTTAGAAAAATTCTGCCGATTTCGGTACTTAGAAAAATTCTGTTGATTTCGGTACTTAGAAAAATTCTGTCGATTTCGGTACTTAGAAAAATTCCGACGATTTCGGTGCTTAGAAAATTTCTGCCTTTTTCGGTACTTAGAAAACATTCAGAAGTCTTCGGTACTTCGAAAATTTCTGCCTTTTTCGGTACTTTGAAAAGACTCGGAAGTTTTCGGTACTTAGAAAATTTCTGACGTTTTCGGTACTTAGAAAAATTCTGCCGATTTCGGTACTTTGAAAAGACTCAGAAGTTTTCGGAACTTAGAAAATTTCTGACGATTTCGGTACTTAGAAAAATTCTGATGATTTCGGATCTTAGAAAATTTCTGACCTTTTCGGTACCTAGAAAATTTCTGATGATTTCGGATCTTAGAAAATTTCTGACCTTTTCGGTCCTTAGAAAATTTCTGACGTTTTCGGTACTTAGAAAACATTCAGAAGTTTTCTGTTCTTAGAAAATTTCTGCTGATTTCGGTACTTAGAAAATTTCTGTTGATTTCAGTACTTCGAAAAATTCTTTTGATTTCGGTACTTAGAAAAATTCTGTTGATTTCGGTACTTAGAAAATTTCTGCCTTTTTCGGTACTTTGAACAGACTCAGAAGTTTTCGGTACTTAGAAAATTTCTGACGATTTCGGTACTTTGAAAAATTCTGACGATTTCGGTACTTAGAAAATTCTGACGATTTCGGTACTTAGAATATTTCTGACGTTATCGGTACTTAGAAAAATTTTGCCGATTTCGGTACTTAGAAAAATTCTGTTGATTTCGGTACTTAGAAAAATTCTGTCGATTTCGGTACTTAGAAAAATTCCGACGATTTCGGTGCTTAGAAAATTTCTGCCTTTTTCGGTACTTAGAAAACATTCAGAAGTCTTCGGTACTTCGAAAATTTCTGCCTTTTTCGGTACTTTGAAAAGACTCGGAAGTTTTCGGTACTTAGAAAATTTCAGACGTTTTCGGTACTTAGAAAAATACTGCCGATTTCGGTACTTTGAAAATTCTGACGATTTCGGTACTTTGAAAAATTCTGCCTTTTTCGGTACTTTGAAAAGACTCAGAAGTTTTCGGAACTTAGAAAATTTCTGACGATTTCGGTACTTAGAAAAATTCTGATGATTTCGGATCTTAGAAAATTTCTGACCTTTTCGGTACCTAGAAAATTTCTGATGATTTCGGATCTTAGAAAATTTCTGACCTTTTCGGTCCTTAGAAAATTTCTGACGTTTTCGGTACTTAGAAAACATTCAGAAGTTTTCTGTTCTTAGAAAATTTCTGCCGATTTCGGTACTTAGAAAATTTCTGTTGATTTCAGTACTTCGAAAAATCCTTTTGATTTCGGTACTTAGAAAAATTCTGTTGATTTCGGTACTTAGAAAATTTCTGCCTTTTTCGGTACTTTGAAAAGACTCAGAAGTTTTCGGTACTTAGAAAATTTCTGACGATTTCGGTACTTTGAAAAATTCTGACGATTTCGGTACTTAGAAAATTCTGACGATTTCGGTACTTAGAATATTTCTGACGTTAGCGGTACTTAGAAAAATTCTTACGATTTCGATACTTGATAAACATTCAGAAGTTTTCGGTACTTAGAAAAATTCTGCCGATTTCGGTACTTAGAAAAATTCTGTTGATTTCGGTACTTAGAAAAATTCTGTCGATTTCGGTACTTGGAATATTTCTGACGTTTTCGGTACTTAGAAATATTCTGTCGATTTCGGTACTTAGAAAACATTCAGAAGTCTTCGGTACTTCGAACATTTCTGGCGTTTTCGGTACTTAGAAAAATTCTTACGATTTCGATACTTATTAAACATTCTGAAATTTTCGGAACTTAGAAAAATTCTGCCGATTTCGGTACTTAGAAAAATTCTGTTGATTTCGGTACTTAGAAAAATTCTGTCAATTTCGGTACTTAGAAAAATTCTGTTGATTTCGGTACTGAGAAAATTTCTACCTTTTTCGGTACTTTGCAAAGTCTCGGAAGTTTTCGGTACTTTGTAAATTTCTGACGTTTTCGGTACTTAGAAAAATTCTGCCGATTTCGGTACTTAGAAAATTCTGACGATTTCGGTACTTTGAAAAATTCTGCCTTTTTCGGTACTTTGAAAAGACTCAGAAGTTTTCGGAACTTAGAAAATTTCTGACGATTTCGGTACTTAGAAAAATTCTGATGATTTCGGATCTTAGAAAATTTCTGACCTTTTCGGTACCTAGAAAATTTCTGATGATTTCGGATCTTAGAAAATTTCTGACCTTTTCGGTCCTTTGAAAATTTCTGACGTTTTCGGTACTTAGAAAACATTCAGAAGTTTTCTGTTCTTAGAAAATTTCTGCCGATTTCGGTACTTAGAAAATTTCTGTTGATTTCAGTACTTCGAAAAATCCTTTTGATTTCGGTACTTAGAAAAATTCTGTTGATTTCGGTACTGAGAAAATTTCTACCTTTTTCGGTACTTTGCAAAGTCTCGGAAGTTTTCGGTACTTTGTAAATTTCTGACGTTCTGCCTTTTTCGGTACTTTGAAAAGACTCAGAAGTTTACGGTACTTAGAAAATTTCTGACGTTTTCGGTACTTAGAAAAATTCTGCCGATTTTGGTACTTAGAAAATTCTGATGATTTTGGATCTTAGAAAATTTCTGACCTTTTCGGTCCTTAGAAAATTTCTGACGTTTTCGGTACTTAGAAAACATTCAGAAGTTTTCTGTACTTCGAAAATTTCTGCCTTTTTCGGTACTTTGAAAAGACTCGGAAGTTTTCGGTACTTAGAAAATTTCTGACGTTTTCGGTACTTAGAAAAATTCTGCCGATTTCGGTACATTGAAAAGACTCAGAAGTTTTCGGAACTTAGAAAATTTCTGACGATTTCGGTACTTAGGAAAATTCTGATGATTTCGGATCTTAGAAAATTTCTGACCTTTTCGGTACCTAGAAAATTTCTGATGATTTCGGATCTTAGAAAATTTCTGACCTTTTCGGTCCTTAGAAAATTTCTGACATTTTCGGTACTTAGAAAACATTCAGAAGTTTTCTGTTCTTAGAAAATTTCTGCTGATTTCGGTACTTAGAAAATTTCTGTTGATTTCAGTACTTCGAAAAATTCTTTTGATTTCGGTACTTAGAAAAATTCTGTTGATTTCGGTACTTAGAAAATTTCTGCCTTTTTCGGTACTTTGAAAAGACTCAGAAGTTTTCGGTACTTAGAAAATTTCTGACGATTTCGGTACTTTGAAAAATTCTGACGATTTCGGTACTTAGAAAATTCTGACGATTTCGGTACTTAGAATATTTCTGACGTTATCGGTACTTAGAAAAATTCTGCCGATTTCGGTACTTAGAAAAATTCTGTTGATTTCGGTACTTAGAAAAATTCTGTCGATTTCGGTACTTAGAAAAATTCCGACGATTTCGGTGCTTAGAAAATTTCTGCCTTTTTCGGTACTTAGAAAACATTCAGAAGTCTTCGGTACTTCGAAAATTTCTGCCTTTTTCGGTACTTTGAAAAGACTCGGAAGTTTTCGGTACTTAGAAAATTTCTGACGTTTTCGGTACTTAGAAAAATACTGCCGATTTCGGTACTTTGAAAATTCTGACGATTTCGGTACTTTGAAAAATTCTGCCTTTTTCGGTACTTTGAAAAGACTCAGAAGTTTTCGGAACTTAGAAAATTTCTGACGATTTCGGTACTTAGAAAAATTCTGATGATTTCAGATCTTAGAAAATTTCTGACCTTTTCGGTACTTAGAAAATTTCTGATGATTTCGGATCTTGGAAAATTTCTGACCTTTTCGGTCCTTAGAAAATTTCTGACGTTTTCGGTACTTAGAAAACATTCAGAAGTTTTCTGTACTTAGAAAATTTCTGCCAATTTCGGTACTTAGAAAAATTCTGTTGATTTCAGTACTTCGAAAAATTCTTTTGATTTCGGTACTTAGAAATATTCTGTTGATTTCGGTACTTAGAAAATTTCTGCCTTTTTCGGTACTTTGAAAAGACTCAGAAGTTTTCGGTACTTAGAAAATTTCTGACGATTTCGGTACTTAGAAAATTCTGACGATTTCGGTACTTAGAATATTTCTGACGTTAGCGGTACTTAGAAAAATTCTTACGATTTCGATACTTGATAAACATTCAGAAGTTTTCGGTACTTAGAAAAATTCTGCCGATTTCGGTACTTAGAAAAATTCTGTTGATTTCGGTACTTAGAAAAATTCTGTCGATTTCGGTACTTAGAAAAATTCCGACGATTTCGGTGCTTAGAAAATTTCTGCCTTTTTCGGTACTTAGAAAACATTCAGAAGTCTTCGGTACTTCGAAAATTTCTGCCTTTTTCGGTACTTTGAAAAGACTCGGAAGTTTTCGGTACTTAGAAAATTTCTGACGTTTTCGGTACTTAGAAAAATTCTGCCGATTTCGGTACTTTGAAAAGACTCAGAAGTTTTCGGAACTTAGAAAATTTCTGACGATATCGGTACTTAGGAAAATTCTGATGATTTCGGATCTTAGAAAATTTCTGACCTTTTCGGTACCTAGAAAATTTCTGATGATTTCGGATCTTAGAAAATTTCTGACCTTTTCGGTCCTTAGAAAATTTCTGACATTTTCGGTACTTAGAAAACATTCAGAAGTTTTCTGTTCTTAGAAAATTTCTGCTGATTTCGGTACTTAGAAAATTTCTGTTGATTTCAGTACTTCGAAAAATTCTTTTGATTTCGGTACTTAGAAAAATTCTGTTGATTTCGGTACTTAGAAAATTTCTGCCTTTTTCGGTACTTTGAAAAGACTCAGAAGTTTTCGGTACTTAGAAAATTTCTGACGATTTCGGTACTTTGAAAAATTCTGACGATTTCGGTACTTAGAAAATTCTGACGATTTCGGTACTTAGAATATTTCTGACGTTATCGGTACTTAGAAAAATTCTGCCGATTTCGGTACTTAGAAAAATTCTGTTGATTTCGGTACTTAGAAAAATTCTGTCGATTTCGGTACTTAGAAAAATTCCGACGATTTCGGTGCTTAGAAAATTTCTGCCTTTTTCGGTACTTAGAAAACATTCAGAAGTCTTCGGTACTTCGAAAATTTCTGCCTTTTTCGGTACTTTGAAAAGACTCGGAAGTTTTCGGTACTTAGAAAATTTCTGACGTTTTCGGTACTTAGAAAAATACTGCCGATTTCGGTACTTTGAAAATTCTGACGATTTCGGTACTTTGAAAAATTCTGCCTTTTTCGGTACTTTGAAAAGACTCAGAAGTTTTCGGAACTTAGAAAATTTCTGACGATTTCGGTACTTAGAAAAATTCTGATGATTTCGGATCTTAGAAAATTTCTGACCTTTTCGGTACCTAGAAAATTTCTGATGATTTCGGATCTTAGAAAATTTCTGACCTTTTCGGTCCTTAGAAAATTTCTGACGTTTTCGGTACTTAGAAAACATTCAGAAGTTTTCTGTTCTTAGAAAATTTCTGCCGATTTCGGTACTTAGAAAATTTCTGTTGATTTCAGTACTTCGAAAAATCCTTTTGATTTCGGTACTTAGAAAAATTCTGTTGATTTCGGTACTTAGAAAATTTCTGCCTTTTTCGGTACTTTGAAAAGACTCAGAAGTTTTCGGTACTTAGAAAATTTCTGACGATTTCGGTACTTTGAAAAATTCTGACGATTTCGGTACTTAGAAAATTCTGACGATTTCGGTACTTAGAATATTTCTGACGTTAGCGGTACTTAGAAAAATTCTTACGATTTCGATACTTGATAAACATTCAGAAGTTTTCGGTACTTAGAAAAATTCTGCCGATTTCGGTACTTAGAAAAATTCTGTTGATTTCGGTACTTAGAAAAATTCTGTCGATTTCGGTACTTGGAATATTTCTGACGTTTTCGGTACTTAGAAATATTCTGTCGATTTCGGTACTTAGAAAACATTCAGAAGTCTTCGGTACTTAGAAAACATTCAGAAGTCTTCGGTACTTCGAACATTTCTGGCGTTTTCGGTACTTAGAAAAATTCTTACGATTTCGATACTTATTAAACATTCTGAAATTTTCGGTACTTAGAAAAATTCTGCCGATTTCGGTACTTAGAAAAATTCTGTTGATTTCGGTACTTAGAAAAATTCTGTCAATTTCGGTACTTAGAAAAATTCTGTTGATTTCGGTACTGAGAAAATTTCTACCTTTTTCGGTACTTTGCAAAGTCTCGGAAGTTTTCGGTACTTTGTAAATTTCTGACGTTTTCGGTACTTAGAAAAATTCTGCCGATTTCGGTACTTAGAAAATTCTGACGATTTCGGTACTTTGAAAAATTCTGCCTTTTTCGGTACTTTGAAAAGACTCAGAAGTTTTCGGAACTTAGAAAATTTCTGACGATTTCGGTACTTAGAAAAATTCTGATGATTTCGGATCTTAGAAAATTTCTGACCTTTTCGGTACCTAGAAAATTTCTGATGATTTCGGATCTTAGAAAATTTCTGACCTTTTCGGTCCTTTGAAAATTTCTGACGTTTTCGGTACTTAGAAAACATTCAGAAGTTTTCTGTTCTTAGAAAATTTCTGCCGATTTCGGTACTTAGAAAATTTCTGTTGATTTCAGTACTTCGAAAAATCCTTTTGATTTCGGTACTTAGAAAAATTCTGTTGATTTCGGTACTGAGAAAATTTCTACCTTTTTCGGTACTTTGCAAAGTCTCGGAAGTTTTCGGTACTTTGTAAATTTCTGACGTTCTGCCTTTTTCGGTACTTTGAAAAGACTCAGAAGTTTACGGTACTTAGAAAATTTCTGACGTTTTCGGTACTTAGAAAAATTCTGCCGATTTTGGTACTTAGAAAATTCTGATGATTTTGGATCTTAGAAAATTTCTGACCTTTTCGGTCCTTAGAAAATTTCTGACGTTTTCGGTACTTAGAAAACATTCAGAAGTTTTCTGTACTTAGAAAATTTCTGCCGATTTCGGTACTTGAAAAATTCTGTTGATTTCAGTACTTCGAAAAATTCTTTTGATTTCGGTACTTAGAAAAATTCTGTTGATTTCGGTACTTAGAAAATTTCTGCCTTTTTCGGTACTTTGAAAAGACTCAGAAGTTTTCGGTACTTAGAAAATTTCTGACGATTTCGGTACTTAGAAAAATTCTGACGATTTCGGTACTTAGAAAATTCTGACGATTTCGGTACTTAGAATATTTCTGACGTTATCGGTACTTAGAAAAATTCTTACGATTTCGATACTTGATAAACATTCAGAAGTTTTCGGTACTTAGAAAAATTCTGCCGATTTCGGTACTTAGAAAAATTCTGTTGATTTCGGTACTTAGAAAAATTCTGTCGATTTCGGTACTTAGAAAAATTCCGACGATTTCGGTGCTTAGAAAATTTCTGCCTTTTTCGGTACTTAGAAAACATTCAGAAGTCTTCGGTACTTCGAAAATTTCTGCCTTTTTCGGTACTTTGAAAAGACTCGGAAGTTTTCGGTACTTAGAAAATTTCTGACGTTTTCGGTACTTAGAAAAATTCTGCCGATTTCGGTACTTTGAAAAGACTCAGAAGTTTTCGGAACTTAGAAAATTTCTGACGATTTCGGTACTTAGAAAAATTCTGATGATTTCGGATCTTAGAAAATTTCTGACCTTTTCGGTACCTAGAAAATTTCTGATGATTTCGGATCTTAGAAAATTTCTGACCTTTTCGGTCCTTAGAAAATTTCTGACGTTTTCGGTACTTAGAAAACATTCAGAAGTTTTCTGTTCTTAGAAAATTTCTGCTGATTTCGGTACTTAGAAAATTTCTGTTGATTTCAGTACTTCGAAAAATTCTTTTGATTTCGGTACTTAGAAAAATTCTGTTGATTTCGGTACTTAGAAAATTTCTGCCTTTTTCGGTACTTTGAACAGACTCAGAAGTTTTCGGTACTTAGAAAATTTCTGACGATTTCGGTACTTTGAAAAATTCTGACGATTTCGGTACTTAGAAAATTCTGACGATTTCGGTACTTAGAATATTTCTGACGTTATCGGTACTTAGAAAAATTTTGCCGATTTCGGTACTTAGAAAAATTCTGTTGATTTCGGTACTTAGAAAAATTCTGTCGATTTCGGTACTTAGAAAAATTCCGACGATTTCGGTGCTTAGAAAATTTCTGCCTTTTTCGGTACTTAGAAAACATTCAGAAGTCTTCGGTACTTCGAAAATTTCTGCCTTTTTCGGTACTTTGAAAAGACTCGGAAGTTTTCGGTACTTAGAAAATTTCAGACGTTTTCGGTACTTAGAAAAATACTGCCGATTTCGGTACTTTGAAAATTCTGACGATTTCGGTACTTTGAAAAATTCTGCCTTTTTCGGTACTTTGAAAAGACTCAGAAGTTTTCGGAACTTAGAAAATTTCTGACGATTTCGGTACTTAGAAAAATTCTGATGATTTCGGATCTTAGAAAATTTCTGACCTTTTCGGTACCTAGAAAATTTCTGATGATTTCGGATCTTAGAAAATTTCTGACCTTTTCGGTCCTTAGAAAATTTCTGACGTTTTCGGTACTTAGAAAACATTCAGAAGTTTTCTGTTCTTAGAAAATTTCTGCCGATTTCGGTACTTAGAAAATTTCTGTTGATTTCAGTACTTCGAAAAATCCTTTTGATTTCGGTACTTAGAAAAATTCTGTTGATTTCGGTACTTAGAAAATTTCTGCCTTTTTCGGTACTTTGAAAAGACTCAGAAGTTTTCGGTACTTAGAAAATTTCTGACGATTTCGGTACTTTGAAAAATTCTGACGATTTCGGTACTTAGAAAATTCTGACGATTTCGGTACTTAGAATATTTCTGACGTTAGCGGTACTTAGAAAAATTCTTACGATTTCGATACTTGATAAACATTCAGAAGTTTTCGGTACTTAGAAAAATTCTGCCGATTTCGGTACTTAGAAAAATTCTGTTGATTTCGGTACTTAGAAAAATTCTGTCGATTTCGGTACTTGGAATATTTCTGACGTTTTCGGTACTTAGAAATATTCTGTCGATTTCGGTACTTAGAAAACATTCAGAAGTCTTCGGTACTTCGAACATTTCTGGCGTTTTCGGTACTTAGAAAAATTCTTACGATTTCGATACTTATTAAACATTCTGAAATTTTCGGAACTTAGAAAAATTCTGCCGATTTCGGTACTTAGAAAAATTCTGTTGATTTCGGTACTTAGAAAAATTCTGTCAATTTCGGTACTTAGAAAAATTCTGTTGATTTCGGTACTGAGAAAATTTCTACCTTTTTCGGTACTTTGCAAAGTCTCGGAAGTTTTCGGTACTTTGTAAATTTCTGACGTTTTCGGTACTTAGAAAAATTCTGCCGATTTCGGTACTTAGAAAATTCTGACGATTTCGGTACTTTGAAAAATTCTGCCTTTTTCGGTACTTTGAAAAGACTCAGAAGTTTTCGGAACTTAGAAAATTTCTGACGATTTCGGTACTTAGAAAAATTCTGATGATTTCGGATCTTAGAAAATTTCTGACCTTTTCGGTACCTAGAAAATTTCTGATGATTTCGGATCTTAGAAAATTTCTGACCTTTTCGGTCCTTTGAAAATTTCTGACGTTTTCGGTACTTAGAAAACATTCAGAAGTTTTCTGTTCTTAGAAAATTTCTGCCGATTTCGGTACTTAGAAAATTTCTGTTGATTTCAGTACTTCGAAAAATCCTTTTGATTTCGGTACTTAGAAAAATTCTGTTGATTTCGGTACTGAGAAAATTTCTACCTTTTTCGGTACTTTGCAAAGTCTCGGAAGTTTTCGGTACTTTGTAAATTTCTGACGTTCTGCCTTTTTCGGTACTTTGAAAAGACTCAGAAGTTTACGGTACTTAGAAAATTTCTGACGTTTTCGGTACTTAGAAAAATTCTGCCGATTTTGGTACTTAGAAAATTCTGATGATTTTGGATCTTAGAAAATTTCTGACCTTTTCGGTCCTTAGAAAATTTCTGACGTTTTCGGTACTTAGAAAACATTCAGAAGTTTTCTGTACTTCGAAAATTTCTGCCTTTTTCGGTACTTTGAAAAGACTCGGAAGTTTTCGGTACTTAGAAAATTTCTGACGTTTTCGGTACTTAGAAAAATTCTGCCGATTTCGGTACATTGAAAAGACTCAGAAGTTTTCGGAACTTAGAAAATTTCTGACGATTTCGGTACTTAGGAAAATTCTGATGATTTCGGATCTTAGAAAATTTCTGACCTTTTCGGTACCTAGAAAATTTCTGATGATTTCGGATCTTAGAAAATTTCTGACCTTTTCGGTCCTTAGAAAATTTCTGACATTTTCGGTACTTAGAAAACATTCAGAAGTTTTCTGTTCTTAGAAAATTTCTGCTGATTTCGGTACTTAGAAAATTTCTGTTGATTTCAGTACTTCGAAAAATTCTTTTGATTTCGGTACTTAGAAAAATTCTGTTGATTTCGGTACTTAGAAAATTTCTGCCTTTTTCGGTACTTTGAAAAGACTCAGAAGTTTTCGGTACTTAGAAAATTTCTGACGATTTCGGTACTTTGAAAAATTCTGACGATTTCGGTACTTAGAAAATTCTGACGATTTCGGTACTTAGAATATTTCTGACGTTATCGGTACTTAGAAAAATTCTGCCGATTTCGGTACTTAGAAAAATTCTGTTGATTTCGGTACTTAGAAAAATTCTGTCGATTTCGGTACTTAGAAAAATTCCGACGATTTCGGTGCTTAGAAAATTTCTGCCTTTTTCGGTACTTAGAAAACATTCAGAAGTCTTCGGTACTTCGAAAATTTCTGCCTTTTTCGGTACTTTGAAAAGACTCGGAAGTTTTCGGTACTTAGAAAATTTCTGACGTTTTCGGTACTTAGAAAAATACTGCCGATTTCGGTACTTTGAAAATTCTGACGATTTCGGTACTTTGAAAAATTCTGCCTTTTTCGGTACTTTGAAAAGACTCAGAAGTTTTCGGAACTTAGAAAATTTCTGACGATTTCGGTACTTAGAAAAATTCTGATGATTTCAGATCTTAGAAAATTTCTGACCTTTTCGGTACTTAGAAAATTTCTGATGATTTCGGATCTTGGAAAATTTCTGACCTTTTCGGTCCTTAGAAAATTTCTGACGTTTTCGGTACTTAGAAAACATTCAGAAGTTTTCTGTACTTAGAAAATTTCTGCCAATTTCGGTACTTAGAAAAATTCTGTTGATTTCAGTACTTCGAAAAATTCTTTTGATTTCGGTACTTAGAAATATTCTGTTGATTTCGGTACTTAGAAAATTTCTGCCTTTTTCGGTACTTTGAAAAGACTCAGAAGTTTTCGGTACTTAGAAAATTTCTGACGATTTCGGTACTTAGAAAATTCTGACGATTTCGGTACTTAGAATATTTCTGACGTTAGCGGTACTTAGAAAAATTCTTACGATTTCGATACTTGATAAACATTCAGAAGTTTTCGGTACTTAGAAAAATTCTGCCGATTTCGGTACTTAGAAAAATTCTGTTGATTTCGGTACTTAGAAAAATTCTGTCGATTTCGGTACTTCGAAAAATTCCGACGATTTCGGTGCTTAGAAAATTTCTGCCTTTTTCGGTACTTAGAAAACATTCAGAAGTCTTCGGTACTTCGAAAATTTCTGCCTTTTTCGGTACTTTGAAAAGACTCGGAAGTTTTCGGTACTTAGAAAATTTCTGACGTTTTCGGTACTTAGAAAAATTCTGCCGATTTCGGTACTTTGAAAAGACTCAGAAGTTTTCGGAACTTAGAAAATTTCTGACGATATCGGTACTTAGGAAAATTCTGATGATTTCGGATCTTAGAAAATTTCTGACCTTTTCGGTACCTAGAAAATTTCTGATGATTTCGGATCTTAGAAAATTTCTGACCTTTTCGGTCCTTAGAAAATTTCTGACATTTTCGGTACTTAGAAAACATTCAGAAGTTTTCTGTTCTTAGAAAATTTCTGCTGATTTCGGTACTTAGAAAATTTCTGTTGATTTCAGTACTTCGAAAAATTCTTTTGATTTCGGTACTTAGAAAAATTCTGTTGATTTCGGTACTTAGAAAATTTCTGCCTTTTTCGGTACTTTGAAAAGACTCAGAAGTTTTCGGTACTTAGAAAATTTCTGACGATTTCGGTACTTTGAAAAATTCTGACGATTTCGGTACTTAGAAAATTCTGACGATTTCGGTACTTAGAATATTTCTGACGTTATCGGTACTTAGAAAAATTCTGCCGATTTCGGTACTTAGAAAAATTCTGTTGATTTCGGTACTTAGAAAAATTCTGTCGATTTCGGTACTTAGAAAAATTCCGACGATTTCGGTGCTTAGAAAATTTCTGCCTTTTTCGGTACTTAGAAAACATTCAGAAGTCTTCGGTACTTCGAAAATTTCTGCCTTTTTCGGTACTTTGAAAAGACTCGGAAGTTTTCGGTACTTAGAAAATTTCTGACGTTTTCGGTACTTAGAAAAATACTGCCGATTTCGGTACTTTGAAAATTCTGACGATTTCGGTACTTTGAAAAATTCTGCCTTTTTCGGTACTTTGAAAAGACTCAGAAGTTTTCGGAACTTAGAAAATTTCTGACGATTTCGGTACTTAGAAAAATTCTGATGATTTCGGATCTTAGAAAATTTCTGACCTTTTCGGTACCTAGAAAATTTCTGATGATTTCGGATCTTAGAAAATTTCTGACCTTTTCGGTCCTTAGAAAATTTCTGACGTTTTCGGTACTTAGAAAACATTCAGAAGTTTTCTGTTCTTAGAAAATTTCTGCCGATTTCGGTACTTAGAAAATTTCTGTTGATTTCAGTACTTCGAAAAATCCTTTTGATTTCGGTACTTAGAAAAATTCTGTTGATTTCGGTACTTAGAAAATTTCTGCCTTTTTCGGTACTTTGAAAAGACTCAGAAGTTTTCGGTACTTAGAA
Organism: Parasteatoda tepidariorum; assembly: GCF_982258835.1. Classification (NCBI taxonomy): domain Eukaryota; kingdom Metazoa; phylum Arthropoda; class Arachnida; order Araneae; family Theridiidae; genus Parasteatoda; species Parasteatoda tepidariorum. The sequence goes on along the minus strand of NC_141756.1, from coordinate 131,685,113 downwards.
AATTTCTGACGATTTCGGTACTTTGAAAAATTCTGACGATTTCGGTACTTAGAAAATTCTGACGATTTCGGTACTTAGAATATTTCTGACGTTAGCGGTACTTAGAAAAATTCTTACGATTTCGATACTTGATAAACATTCAGAAGTTTTCGGTACTTAGAAAAATTCTGCCGATTTCGGTACTTAGAAAAATTCTGTTGATTTCGGTACTTAGAAAAATTCTGTCGATTTCGGTACTTGGAATATTTCTGACGTTTTCGGTACTTAGAAATATTCTGTCGATTTCGGTACTTAGAAAACATTCAGAAGTCTTCGGTACTTAGAAAACATTCAGAAGTCTTCGGTACTTCGAACATTTCTGGCGTTTTCGGTACTTAGAAAAATTCTTACGATTTCGATACTTATTAAACATTCTGAAATTTTCGGTACTTAGAAAAATTCTGCCGATTTCGGTACTTAGAAAAATTCTGTTGATTTCGGTACTTAGAAAAATTCTGTCAATTTCGGTACTTAGAAAAATTCTGTTGATTTCGGTACTGAGAAAATTTCTACCTTTTTCGGTACTTTGCAAAGTCTCGGAAGTTTTCGGTACTTTGTAAATTTCTGACGTTTTCGGTACTTAGAAAAATTCTGCCGATTTCGGTACTTAGAAAATTCTGACGATTTCGGTACTTTGAAAAATTCTGCCTTTTTCGGTACTTTGAAAAGACTCAGAAGTTTTCGGAACTTAGAAAATTTCTGACGATTTCGGTACTTAGAAAAATTCTGATGATTTCGGATCTTAGAAAATTTCTGACCTTTTCGGTACCTAGAAAATTTCTGATGATTTCGGATCTTAGAAAATTTCTGACCTTTTCGGTCCTTTGAAAATTTCTGACGTTTTCGGTACTTAGAAAACATTCAGAAGTTTTCTGTTCTTAGAAAATTTCTGCCGATTTCGGTACTTAGAAAATTTCTGTTGATTTCAGTACTTCGAAAAATCCTTTTGATTTCGGTACTTAGAAAAATTCTGTTGATTTCGGTACTGAGAAAATTTCTACCTTTTTCGGTACTTTGCAAAGTCTCGGAAGTTTTCGGTACTTTGTAAATTTCTGACGTTCTGCCTTTTTCGGTACTTTGAAAAGACTCAGAAGTTTACGGTACTTAGAAAATTTCTGACGTTTTCGGAACTTAGAAAAATTCTGCCGATTTTGGTACTTAGAAAATACTGATGATTTTGGATCTTAGAAAATTTCTGACCTTTTCGGTCCTTAGAAAATTTCTGACGTTTTCGGTACTTAGAAAACATTCAGAAGTTTTCTGTACTTAGAAAATTTCTGCCGATTTCGGTACTTGAAAAATTCTGTTGATTTCAGTACTTCGAAAAATTCTTTTGATTTCGGTACTTAGAAAAATTCTGTTGATTTCGGTACTTAGAAAATTTCTGCCTTTTTCGGTACTTTGAAAAGACTCAGAAGTTTTCGGTACTTAGAAAATTTCTGACGATTTCGGTACTTAGAAAAATTCTGACGATTTCGGTACTTAGAAAATTCTGACGATTTCGGTACTTAGAATATTTCTGACGTTATCGGTACTTAGAAAAATTCTTACGATTTCGATACTTGATAAACATTCAGAAGTTTTCGGTACTTAGAAAAATTCTGCCGATTTCGGTACTTAGAAAAATTCTGTTGATTTCGGTACTTAGAAAAATTCTGTCGATTTCGGTACTTAGAAAAATTCCGACGATTTCGGTGCTTAGAAAATTTCTGCCTTTTTCGGTACTTAGAAAACATTCAGAAGTCTTCGGTACTTCGAAAATTTCTGCCTTTTTCGGTACTTTGAAAAGACTCGGAAGTTTTCGGTACTTAGAAAATTTCTGACGTTTTCGGTACTTAGAAAAATTCTGCCGATTTCGGTACTTTGAAAAGACTCAGAAGTTTTCGAAACTTAGAAAATTTCTGACGATTTCGGTACTTAGGAAAATTCTGATGATTTCGGATCTTAGAAAATTTCTGACCTTTTCGGTACCTAGAAAATTTCTGATGATTTCGGATCTTAGAAAATTTCTGACCTTTTCGGTCCTTAGAAAATTTCTGACGTTTTCGGTACTTAGAAAATTTCTGCTGATTTCGGTACTTAGAAAATTTCTGTTGATTTCAGTACTTCGAAAAATTCTTTTGATTTCGGTACTTAGAAAAATTCTGTTGATTTCGGTACTTAGAAAATTTCTGCCTTTTTCGGTACTTTGAAAAGACTCAGAAGTTTTCGGTACTTAGAAAATTTCTGACGATTTCGGTACTTAGAAAAATTCTGTCGATTTCGGTACTTGGAATATTTCTGACGTTTTCGGTACTTAGAAATATTCTGTCGATTTCGGTACTTAGAAAACATTCAGAAGTCTTCGGTACTTCGAACATTTCTGGCGTTTTCGGTACTTAGAAAAATTCTTACGATTTCGATACTTATTAAACATTCAGAAATTTTCGGTACTTAGAAAAATTCTGCCGATTTCGGTACTTAGAAAAATTCTGTTGATTTCGGTATTCAGAAAAATTCTGTCAATTTCGGTACTTAGAAAAATTCTGTTGATTTCGGTACTGAGAAAATTTCTACCTTTTTCGGTACTTTGCAAAGTCTCGGAAGTTTTCGGTACTTTGTAAATTTCTGACGTTTTCGGTACTTAGAAAAATTCTGCCGATTTCGGTACTTAGAAAATTCTGACGATTTCGGTACTTTGAAAAATTCTGCCTTTTTCGGTACTTTGAAAAGACTCAGAAGTTTTCGGAACTTAGAAAATTTCTGACGATTTCGGTACTTAGAAAAATTCTGATGATTTCAGATCTTAGAAAATTTCTGACCTTTTCGGTACTTAGAAAATTTCTGATGATTTCGGATCTTGGAAAATTTCTGACCTTTTCGGTCCTTAGAAAATTTCTGACGTTTTCGGTACTTAGAAAACATTCAGAAGTTTTCTGTACTTAGAAAATTTCTGCCAATTTCGGTACTTAGAAAAATTCTGTTGATTTCAGTACTTCGAAAAATTCTTTTGATTTCGGTACTTAGAAATATTCTGTTGATTTCGGTACTTAGAAAATTTCTGCCTTTTTCGGTACTTTGAAAAGACTCAGAAGTTTTCGGTACTTAGAAAATTTCTGACGATTTCGGTACTTAGAAAATTCTGACGATTTCGGTACTTAGAATATTTCTGACGTTAGCGGTACTTAGAAAAATTCTTACGATTTCGATACTTGATAAACATTCAGAAGTTTTCGGTACTTAGAAAAATTCTGCCGATTTCGGTACTTAGAAAAATTCTGTTGATTTCGGTACTTAGAAAAATTCTGTCGATTTCGGTACTTAGAAAAATTCCGACGATTTCGGTGCTTAGAAAATTTCTGCCTTTTTCGGTACTTAGAAAACATTCAGAAGTCTTCGGTACTTCGAAAATTTCTGCCTTTTTCGGTACTTTGAAAAGACTCGGAAGTTTTCGGTACTTAGAAAATTTCTGACGTTTTCGGTACTTAGAAAAATTCTGCCGATTTCGGTACATTGAAAAGACTCAGAAGTTTTCGGAACTTAGAAAATTTCTGACGATTTCGGTACTTAGGAAAATTCTGATGATTTCGGATCTCAGAAATTTTCTGACCGAAAAGGTCAGAAAATTTCTGACCTTTTCGGTACCTAGAAAATTTCTGATGATTTCGGATCTTAGAAAATTTCTGACCTTTTCGGTCCTTAGAAAATTTCTGACATTTTCGGTACTTAGAAAACATTCAGAAGTTTTCTGTTCTTAGAAAATTTCTGCTGATTTCGGTACTTAGAAAATTTCTGTTGATTTCAGTACTTCGAAAAATTCTTTTGATTTCGGTACTTAGAAAAATTCTGTTGATTTCGGTACTTAGAAAATTTCTGCCTTTTTCGGTACTTTGAAAAGACTCAGAAGTTTTCGGTACTTAGAAAATTTCTGACGATTTCGGTACTTTGAAAAATTCTGACGATTTCGGTACTTAGAAAATTCTGACGATTTCGGTACTTAGAATATTTCTGACGTTATCGGTACTTAGAAAAATTCTGCCGATTTCGGTACTTAGAAAAATTCTGTTGATTTCGGTACTTAGAAAAATTCTGTCGATTTCGGTACTTAGAAAAATTCCGACGATTTCGGTGCTTAGAAAATTTCTGCCTTTTTCGGTACTTAGAAAACATTCAGAAGTCTTCGGTACTTCGAAAATTTCTGCCTTTTTCGGTACTTTGAAAAGACTCGGAAGTTTTCGGTACTTAGAAAATTTCTGACGTTTTCGGTACTTAGAAAAATACTGCCGATTTCGGTACTTTGAAAATTCTGACGATTTCGGTACTTTGAAAAATTCTGCCTTTTTCGGTACTTTGAAAAGACTCAGAAGTTTTCGGAACTTAGAAAATTTCTGACGATTTCGGTACTTAGAAAAATTCTGATGATTTCAGATCTTAGAAAATTTCTGACCTTTTCGGTACTTAGAAAATTTCTGATGATTTCGGATCTTGGAAAATTTCTGACCTTTTCGGTCCTTAGAAAATTTCTGACGTTTTCGGTACTTAGAAAACATTCAGAAGTTTTCTGTACTTAGAAAATTTCTGCCAATTTCGGTACTTAGAAAAATTCTGTTGATTTCAGTACTTCGAAAAATTCTTTTGATTTCGGTACTTAGAAATATTCTGTTGATTTCGGTACTTAGAAAAATTCTGTCGATTTCGGTACTTAGAAAAATTCCGACGATTTCGGTGCTTAGAAAATTTCTGCCTTTTTCGGTACTTAGAAAACATTCAGAAGTCTTCGGTACTTCGAAAATTTCTGCCTTTTTCGGTACTTTGAAAAGACTCGGAAGTTTTCGGTACTTAGAAAATTTCTGACGTTTTCGGTACTTAGAAAAATTCTGCCGATTTCGGTACTTTGAAAAGACTCAGAAGTTTTCGGAACTTAGAAAATTTCTGACATTTTCGGTACTTAGAAAACATTCAGAAGTTTTCTGTTCTTAGAAAATTTCTGCTGATTTCGGTACTTAGAAAATTTCTGTTGATTTCAGTACTTCGAAAAATTCTTTTGATTTCGGTACTTAGAAAAATTCTGTTGATTTCGGTACTTAGAAAATTTCTGCCTTTTTCGGTACTTTGAAAAGACTCAGAAGTTTTCGGTACTTAGAAAATTTCTGACGATTTCGGTACTTTGAAAAATTCTGACGATTTCGGTACTTAGAAAATTCTGACGATTTCGGTACTTAGAATATTTCTGACGTTATCGGTACTTAGAAAAATTCTGCCGATTTCGGTACTTAGAAAAATTCTGTTGATTTCGGTACTTAGAAAAATTCTGTCGATTTCGGTACTTAGAAAAATTCCGACGATTTCGGTGCTTAGAAAATTTCTGCCTTTTTCGGTACTTAGAAAACATTCAGAAGTCTTCGGTACTTCGAAAATTTCTGCCTTTTTCGGTACTTTGAAAAGACTCGGAAGTTTTCGGTACTTAGAAAATTTCTGACGTTTTCGGTACTTAGAAAAATACTGCCGATTTCGGTACTTTGAAAATTCTGACGATTTCGGTACTTTGAAAAATTCTGCCTTTTTCGGTACTTTGAAAAGACTCAGAAGTTTTCGGAACTTAGAAAATTTCTGACGATTTCGGTACTTAGAAAAATTCTGATGATTTCAGATCTCAGAAAATTTCTGACCTTTTCGGTACTTAGAAAATTTCTGATGATTTCGGATCTTGGAAAATTTCTGACCTTTTCGGTCCTTAGAAAATTTCTGACGTTTTCGGTACTTTGAAAACATTCAGAAGTTTTCTGTACTTAGAAAATTTCTGCCAATTTCGGTACTTAGAAAAATTCTGTTGATTTCAGTACTTCGAAAAATTCTTTTGATTTCGGTACTTAGAAATATTCTGTTGATTTCGGTACTTAGAAAAATTCTGTCGATTTCGGTACTTAGAAAAATTCCGACGATTTCGGTGCTTAGAAAATTTCTGCCTTTTTCGGTACTTAGAAAACATTCAGAAGTCTTCGGTACTTCGAAAATTTCTGCCTTTTTCGGTACTTTGAAAAGACTCGGAAGTTTTCGGTACTTAGAAAATTTCTGACGTTTTCGGTACTTAGAAAAATTCTGCCGATTTCGGTACTTTGAAAAGACTCAGAAGTTTTCGGAACTTAGAAAATTTCTGACGATTTCGGTACTTAGGAAAATTCTGATGATTTCGGATCTTAGAAAATTTCTGACCTTTTCGGTACCTAGAAAATTTCTGATGATTTCGGATCTTAGAAAATTTCTGACCTTTTCGGTCCTTAGAAAATTTCTGACATTTTCGGTACTTAGAAAACATTCAGAAGTTTTCTGTTCTTAGAAAATTTCTGCTGATTTCGGTACTTAGAAAATTTCTGTTGATTTCAGTACTTCGAAAAATTCTTTTGATTTCGGTACTTAGAAAAATTCTGTTGATTTCGGTACTTAGAAAATTTCTGCCTTTTTCGGTACTTTGAAAAGACTCAGAAGTTTTCGGTACTTAGAAAATTTCTGACGATTTCGGTACTTTGAAAAATTCTGACGATTTCGGTACTTAGAAAATTCTGACGATTTCGGTACTTAGAATATTTCTGACGTTATCGGTACTTAGAAAAATTCTGCCGATTTCGGTACTTAGAAAAATTCTGTTGATTTCGGTACTTAGAAAAATTCTGTCGATTTCGGTACTTAGAAAAATTCCGACGATTTCGGTGCTTAGAAAATTTCTGTCTTTTTCGGTACTTAGAAAACATTCAGAAGTCTTCGGTACTTCGAAAATTTCTGCCTTTTTCGGTACTTTGAAAAGACTCGGAAGTTTTCGGTACTTAGAAAATTTCTGACGTTTTCGGTACTTAGAAAAATACTGCCGATTTCGGTACTTTGAAAATTCTGACGATTTCGGTACTTTGAAAAATTCTGCCTTTTTCGGTACTTTGAAAAGACTCAGAAGTTTTCGGAACTTAGAAAATTTCTGACGATTTCGGTACTTAGAAAAATTCTGATGATTTCGGATCTTAGAAAATTTCTGACCTTTTCGGTACCTAGAAAATTTCTGATGATTTCGGATCTTAGAAAATTTCTGACCTTTTCGGTCCTTAGAAAATTTCTGACGTTTTCGGTACTTAGAAAACATTCAGAAGTTTTCTGTTCTTAGAAAATTTCTGCCGATTTCGGTACTTAGAAAATTTCTGTTGATTTCAGTACTTCGAAAAATCCTTTTGATTTCGGTACTTAGAAAAATTCTGTTGATTTCGGTACTTAGAAAATTTCTGCCTTTTTCGGTACTTTGAAAAGACTCAGAAGTTTTCGGTACTTAGAAAATTTCTGACGATTTCGGTACTTTGAAAAATTCTGACGATTTCGGTACTTAGAAAATTCTGACGATTTCGGTACTTAGAATATTTCTGACGTTAGCGGTACTTAGAAAAATTCTTACGATTTCGATACTTGATAAACATTCAGAAGTTTTCGGTACTTAGAAAAATTCTGCCGATTTCGGTACTTGGAATATTTCTGACGTTTTCGGTACTTAGAAATATTCTGTCGATTTCGGTACTTAGAAAACATTCAGAAGTCTTCGGTACTTCGAACATTTCTGGCGTTTTCGGTACTTAGAAAAATTCTTACGATTTCGATACTTATTAAACATTCAGAAATTTTCGGTACTTAGAAAAATTCTGCCGATTTCGGTACTTAGAAAAATTCTGTTGATTTCGGTACTTAGAAAAATTCTGTCAATTTCGGTACTTAGAAAAATTCTGTTGATTTCGGTACTGAGAAAATTTCTACCTTTTTCGGTACTTTGCAAAGTCTCGGAAGTTTTCGGTACTTTGTAAATTTCTGACGTTTTCGGTACTTAGAAAAATTCTGCCGATTTCGGTACTTAGAAAATTCTGACGATTTCGGTACTTTGAAAAATTCTGCCTTTTTCGGTACTTTGAAAAGACTCAGAAGTTTTCGGAACTTAGAAAATTTCTGACGATTTCGGTACTTAGAAAAATTCTGATGATTTCAGATCTTAGAAAATTTCTGACCTTTTCGGTACTTAGAAAATTTCTGATGATTTCGGATCTTAGAAAATTTCTGACCTTTTCGGTCCTTAGAAAATTTCTGACGTTTTCGGTACTTAGAAAACATTCAGAAGTTTTCTGTACTTAGAAAAATTCTGTTGATTTCAGTACTTCGAAAAATTCTTTTGATTTCGGTACTTAGAAATATTCTGTTGATTTCGGTACTTAGAAAATTTCTGCCTTTTTCGGTACTTTGAAAAGACTCAGAAGTTTTCGGTACTTAGAAAATTTCTGACGATTTCGGTACTTAGAAAATTCTGACGATTTCGGTACTTAGAATATTTCTGACCTTAGCGGTACTTAGAAAAATTCTTACGATTTCGATACTTGATAAACATTCAGAAGTTTTCGGTACATAGAAAAATTCTGCCGATTTCGGTACTTAGAAAAATTCTGTCGTTTTCGGTACTTGGAAAATTTCTGACGTTTTCGGTACGTAGAAATATTCTGTCGATTTCGGTACTTAGAAAACATTCAGAAGTCTTCGGTACTTCGAACATTTCTGGCGTTTTCGGTACTTAGAAAAATTCTTACGATTTCGATACTTATTAAACATTCAGAAATTTTCGGTACTTAGAAAAATTCTGCCGATTTCGGTACTTACAAAAATTCTGTTGATTTCGGTACTTAGAAAATTTCTACCTTTTTCGGTACTTTGCAAAGTCTCGGAAGTTTTCGGTACTTTGTAAATTTCTGACGTTCTGCCTTTTTCGGTACTTTGAAAAGACTCAGAAGTTTTCGGTACTTAGAAAATTTCTGACGATTTCGATACTTAGAAAATTCTGACGATTTCGGTACTTAGAATATTTCTGACGTTATCGGTACTAAGAAAAATTCTTACGATTTCGATACTTGATAAACATTCAGAAGTTTTCGGTACTTAGAAAAATTCTGCCGATTTCGGTACTTAGAAAAATTCTGTTGATTTCGGTACTTAGAAAAATTCTGTCGATTTCGGTACTTGGAAAATTTACCATGAAAATTTGGGAATTACCTTGGAAATACCATGAAATATTTCTCAGTACGAAAAGCTTCTGAATAAGTCAAAACCGTTTGAAAATATTTCTAAGTTTAAAATACCACGAAATATTTCTAAGTACGAAAATCTTCTGAATTTTTCAAAGTCAAAACCGTTTGAAAATATTACTAAGTTTGAAATACCATGAAATATTTCTAAGTACGAAAATCTTCTGAATTTTTCAAAGTCAAAACCGTTTGAAAATATTACTAAGTCTGAAATACTATGAAATATTTCGTAGTACGAAAATCTTCTGAATTTTTCAAAGTCAAAACCGTTTGAAAATATTACTAAGTCTGAAATACTATGAAATATTTCGTAGTACGAAAAGCTTCTGAATAAGTCAAAACCGTTTGAAAATATTTCTAAGTTTGAAATACCATGAAATATTTCAATGTACGAAAATCTTCTGAATTTTTCAAAGTCAAAACCGTTTGAAAATATTACTAAGTTTAAAATACCATGAAATATTTCTAAGTACGAAAATCTTCTGAATTTTTCAAAGTCAAAACCGTTTGAAAATATTACTAAGTTTGAAATACCATGAAATATTTCTAAGTACGAAAATCTTCTGAATTTTTCAAAGTCAAAACCGTTTGAAAATATTACTAAGTTTGAAATACCATGAAATATTTCTAAGTACGAAAAACTTCTGAATTTTTCAAAGTCAAAACCGTTTGAAAATATTACTAAGTTTGAAATACCATGAGTACGAAAATCTTCTGAATTTTTTAAAGTCAAAACCGTTTGAAAATATTACTAAATTTGAAATACCATGAAATATTTCTAAGTGGAAAAAGCTTCAGAATTTTTCGAAGTCCAAAACATTTTGAAAATATTTCAAAGTCAAAAATAAGAAATCTTTTTTGAAATTCGAACACACGATCATCAAAAGACATGAAGAAAAAAACCAATTGTGAAATTCGCACACACGATCAACGGAAGACATATAGAAAAAAATTTAGAAATTCTCACACACGATCAACGAAAGACATGAAGAAAAAAAAAATTAGAAATTCGCACACACGATCAACGAAAGACATGAGGAAAAAAAAAATTTAGAAATTCCCACACACGATCAACGAAAGAGATGCAGAAATTTTTTTTTGTGAAATTCGCACACACTATCAACGAAAGACATGCAGAAAAAAAATTTGTGAAATTCGCACACACGATCAACGGAAGACTTATGAAGAAAGAAAAAAAAATTTAGAAATTCACACACCCGATCAAGGAAAGACATGAAGAAAAAAAAAATTGAGAAATTCGCATACACGATCAACAAAACACATGAAAGAAAAAAAAATTAGGAATTCGCACACACGATCAAGGAAAGACGAAGAAAAAAAAATTTGTGAAATTCGCACACACGATCAAGGAAAGACATGAAGAAAAAAAAAATTGTGAAATTCACACACACGATCAAGGAAAGACTTTTGAAGAAAGAAAAAAAAATTAGAAATTCGCACACACGATCAAGGAAAGACATGAAAGAAAAAAAAAATTGTGAAATTCGCACACACGATCAAATACCGTCCGAAATTCGCACACACGATCAAATACCGTTCGAAATTCGCACACACGATCAAATATTGTCTTTAAAAATAAAAAAAAATTTTACTTAATGATTCGAAGGACTCGATTCTAAGTACGAAATTCGCACACACGATCAAACAAGGTCTTAAAAAACAAAAATTTTTACTTAATGATTCGAAAGACTCGATTCAAAGTACGAAATTCGCACACACGATCAAATAAGGTCTTAAAAAAATATTTTAAAAGTTTTAAAGCTTGAATGAAGCTTTACAAACCTTCCAGTCAGAGGACGAGTCTCAATAGATCGCAGTATGGTAGCTGCTCTACTACGTACAACACCCAGACTAGTACCTAAGTCGTCTACAGACGATTTGGCACCCGTGCATCACACCCACAGGGTTGGACTCGGAGCCGAGAGCGCGCGGTCTAGGCGCCCCCTAGAGTGCTCTAAATCGAACAGGCCTCGTCGCCGGGGTATTCCGCCCGCAAGGGCCGGTAGTACGCCCCGGCTAACTTTGCCATCGACGCGACGGATGCGAACAGTATCGTTGCAGTGACTAGACGGGATTCTGACTTAGAGGCCTTCAGTCATTATCCCACAGATGGTATCCTCGTACCACTGTTCATTCGACCAAATCATGTACCAAATGTACCCACACATGTACCAAATGTACCCACACTTTACCACAAGCACTTTACCACAAAGGCGAGCCCTCGCCCTTGTCGAGACGAGAGCGTTGCGTTTCTTGAGACACGCTCACTGTGCCTCACATGTATAGTCCCGCACAAAGTTCATGTTCCAAGCGAAAGATTTTTCCCAAGGCGGTGGCCGTCGACGTCCGCATCCCCAGCCAATCGCCGAGGAAATTTAAATTTGAACGGCAAACGCATATTGGCCTTTCCGGCCTCGCTCGGGCTTCGTCTCAGACTTCCCGTCGCCGGACTTAGAAGAATTTCCACAATTTTCGAGACTTAGAAAAATTTCGGAAAAAATTGGACTTTGACAAAAAAACACTCTAAAACTAATTTAAAAAAAATTTAACTAAAAATTATTATTACATAATTATAATTAAAAATATTATTTATATACATTTATCATATTATATAAATTTCATATTAAAATAATTTAAAATAATTAAAAAAAAATAACATAAAATTATTATTATATAATTATATTATCAAATTTATATTATATAACTATTATTAAAAATTATATTTTTATACATTATATTATATACATTTTTTATTAAAATATTTTAAAATTTAACTATTATTATACATCTTTTAAAACCAATTTTGATAATAAACACATTGTTTTATATTATAAAGTTTCTTCATTAGTACAATGTCAATAACTAATGTTTTTAGGCAATGTTACGATATTTGAAGTGTTTACGTCTGGTCTAACAGATCTTTCGAGTTTCTTTGCATAAGTGCTTTTAATTGCTTAATTTGCTTTTTTTTTATTTCTAAGTACGAAAATCTTCTGAATTTTTCAAAGTCAAAACCGTTTGAAAATATTACTAAGTTTGAAATACCATAAAATATTTCTAAGTACGAAAATCTTCTGAAATTTTCAAAGTCAAAACCGTTTGAAAATATTACTAAGTTTGAAATACCATGAAATATTTCTAAGTACGAAAATCTTCTCAATTTTTCAAAGTCAAAACCGTTTGAAAATATTACTAAGTTTGACATACCATGAAATATTTCGAAATACGAAAATCTTCCGAATTTTTCAAAGTCAAAACCGCTTGAAAATATTACTTAGTTTGAAATACCATGAAATATTTCTAAGTACGAAAATCTTCGGAATTTTTTAAAGTCAAAACCGTTTGAAAATATTACTAAGTTTAATACCATAAAATATTTCTAAGGACGAAAATCTTCTGAATTTTTCAAAGTCAATACTGCTTGAAAATATTTCTAAGTTTGAAATACCATGAAATATTTCTAAGTACGAAAATCTTCTGAATTTTTCAAAGTCAATACCGCTTGAAAATATTTCTAAGTTTGAAATACCATGAAATATTTCTAAGTACAAAAATCTTCGGAATTTTTCAAAGTCAAAACCGTTTGAAAATATTACTAAGTTTGAAATACCATGAAATATTTCTAAGTACGAAAATCTTCTGAATTTTTCATAGTCAAAACCGTTTGAAAATATTACTAAGTTTGAAATACCATGAAATATTTCTAAGTACGAAAATCTGAATTTTTCAAAGTCAATACCGCTTGAAAATATTTCTAAGTTTGAAATACCATGAAATATTTCTAAGTACAAAAATCTTCGGATTTTTTCAAAGTCAAAACCGTTTGAAAATATTACTAAGTTTGAAATACCATAAAATATTTCTAAGTACGAAAATCTTCTGAATTTTTCAAAGTCAATACCGCTTGAAAATATTTCTAAGTTTGAAATACCGTGAAATATTTCTAAGTACGAAAATCTTCTGAATTTTTTAAAGTCAAAACCGTTTGAAAATATTACTAAGTTTGAAATACCATGAAATATTTCTAAGTACGAAAATCTTCAGAATTTTTCAAAGTCAATACCGCTTGAAAATATTTCTATGTTTGAAATACCATGAAATATTTCTAAGGACGAAAATCTTCTGAATTTTTCAAAGTCAATACTGCTTGAAAATATTTCTAAGTTTGAAATACCATGAAATATTTCTAAGTACGAAAATCTTCTGAATTTTTCAGTCAATACCGCTTGAAAATATTTCTAAGTTTGAAATACCATGAAATATTTCTAAGTACAAAAATCTTCGGAATTTTTCAAAGTCAAAACCGTTTGAAAATATTACTAAGTTTGAAATACCATGAAATATTTCTAAGTACGAAAATCTTCTGAATTTTTCAAAGTCAATACCGCTTGAAAATATTTCTATGTTTGAAATACCATGAAATATTTCTAAGTACGAAAATCTTCAGAATTTTTCAAAGTCAATACCGCTTGAAAATATTTCTATGTTTGAAATACCATGAAATATTTCTAAGTACAAAAATCTTCGGAATTTTTCAAAGTCAAAACCGTTTGAAAATATTACTAAGTTTGAAATACCATGAAATATTTCTAAGTACGAAAATCTTCTGAATTTTTTAAAGTCAATACCGCTTGAAAATATTTCTAAGTTTGAAATACCATAAAATATTTCTAAGTTCGAAAATCTTCTGAATTTTTTAAAGTCAAAACCGTTTGAAAATATTACTAAGTTAGAAATACCATGAAATATTTCTAAGTACGAAAATCTTCTGAATTTTTTAAAGTCAATACCGCTAGAAAATATTTCTATGTTTGAAATACCATGAAATATTTCTAAGGACGAAAATCTTCTGAATTTTTCAAAGTCAATACTGCTTGAAAATATTTCTAAGTTTGAAATACCATGAAATATTTCTAAGTAAAAAAATCTTCGGAATTTTTCAAAGTCAAAACCGTTTGAAAATATTACTAAGTTTGAAATACCATGAAATATTTCTAAGTACGAAAATCTTCTGAATTTTTCATAGTCAAAACCGTTTGAAAATATTACTAAGTTTGAAATACCATGAAATATTTCTAAGTACGAAAATCTTCTGAATTTTTCAAAGTCAATACCGCTTGAAAATATTTCTATGTTTGAAATACCATGAAATATTTCTAAGTACAAAAATCTTCGGAATTTTTCAAAGTCAAAAGCGTTTGAAAATATTACTAAGTTTGAAATACCATGAAATATTTCTAAGTACGAAAATCTTCTGAATTTTTCAAAGTCAAAACCGTTTGAAAATATTACTAAGTTTGAAATACCATGAAATATTTCTAAGTACGAAAATCTTCTGAATTTTTTAAAGTTAATACCGCTTGAAAATATTTCTAAGTTTGAAATACCATAAAATATTTCTAAGTTCGAAAATCTTCTGAATTTTTTAAAGTCAATACCGCTTGAAAATATTTCTAAGTTTGAAATACCATAAAATATTTCTAAGTTCGAAAATCTTCTGAATTTTTTAAAGTCAAAACCGTTTGAAAATATTACTAAGTTAGAAATACCATGAAATATTTCTAAGTACGAAAATCTTCTGAATTTTTTAAAGTCAATACCGCTAGAAAATATTTCTATGTTTGAAATACCATGAAATATTTCTAAGGACGAAAATCTTCTGAATTTTTCAAAGTCAATACTGCTTGAAAATATTTCTAAGTTTGAAATACCATGAAATATTTCTAAGTACGAAAATCTTCTGAATTTTTCAGTCAATACCGCTTGAAAATATTTCTAAGTTTGAAATACCATGAAATATTTCTAAGTACAAAAATCTTCGGAATTTTTCAAAGTCAAAACCGTTTGAAAATATTACTAAGTTTGAAATACCATGAAATATTTCTAAGTACGAAAATCTTCTGAATTTTTCATAGTCAAAACCGTTTGAAAATATTACTAAGTTTGAAATACCATGAAATATTTCTAAGTACGAAAATCTTCTGAATTTTTCAAAGTCAATACCGCTTGAAAATATTTCTATGTTTGAAATACCATAAAATATTTCTAAGTACGAAAATCTTCAGAATTTTTCAAAGTCAATACCGCTTGAAAATATTTCTATGTTTGAAATACCATGAAATATTTCTAAGTACAAAAATCTTCGGAATTTTTCAAAGTCAAAACCGTTTGAAAATATTACTAAGTTTGAAATACCATGAAATATTTCTAAGTACGAAAATCTTCTGAATTTTTCAAAGTCAAAACCGTTTGAAAATATTACTAAGTTTGAAATACCATGAAATATTTCTAAGTACGAAAATCTTCTGAATTTTTCATAGTCAAAACCGTTTGAAAATATTACTAAGTTTGAAATACCATGAAATATTTCTAAGTACGAAAATCTGAATTTTTCAAAGTCAATACCGCTTGAAAATATTTCTAAGTTTGAAATACCATGAAATATTTCTAAGTACAAAAATCTTCGGATTTTTTCAAAGTCAAAACCGTTTGAAAATATTACTAAGTTTGAAATACCATAAAATATTTCTAAGTACGAAAATCTTCTGAATTTTTCAAAGTCAATACCGCTTGAAAATATTTCTAAGTTTGAAATACCGTGAAATATTTCTAAGTACGAAAATCTTCTGAATTTTTTAAAGTCAAAACCGTTTGAAAATATTACTAAGTTTGAAATACCATGAAATATTTCTAAGTACGAAAATCTTCAGAATTTTTCAAAGTCAATACCGCTTGAAAATATTTCTATGTTTGAAATACCATGAAATATTTCTAAGGACGAAAATCTTCTGAATTTTTCAAAGTCAATACTGCTTGAAAATATTTCTAAGTTTGAAATACCATGAAATATTTCTAAGTACGAAAATCTTCTGAATTTTTCAGTCAATACCGCTTGAAAATATTTCTAAGTTTGAAATACCATGAAATATTTCTAAGTACAAAAATCTTCGGAATTTTTCAAAGTCAAAACCGTTTGAAAATATTACTAAGTTTGAAATACCATGAAATATTTCTAAGTACGAAAATCTTCTGAATTTTTCAAAGTCAATACCGCTTGAAAATATTTCTATGTTTGAAATACCATGAAATATTTCTAAGTACGAAAATCTTCAGAATTTTTCAAAGTCAATACCGCTTGAAAATATTTCTATGTTTGAAATACCATGAAATATTTCTAAGTACAAAAATCTTCGGAATTTTTCAAAGTCAAAACCGTTTGAAAATATTACTAAGTTTGAAATACCATGAAATATTTCTAAGTACGAAAATCTTCTGAATTTTTTAAAGTCAATACCGCTTGAAAATATTTCTAAGTTTGAAATACCATAAAATATTTCTAAGTTCGAAAATCTTCTGAATTTTTTAAAGTCAAAACCGTTTGAAAATATTACTAAGTTAGAAATACCATGAAATATTTCTAAGTACGAAAATCTTCTGAATTTTTTAAAGTCAATACCGCTAGAAAATATTTCTATGTTTGAAATACCATGAAATATTTCTAAGGACGAAAATCTTCTGAATTTTTCAAAGTCAATACTGCTTGAAAATATTTCTAAGTTTGAAATACCATGAAATATTTCTAAGTAAAAAAATCTTCGGAATTTTTCAAAGTCAAAACCGTTTGAAAATATTACTAAGTTTGAAATACCATGAAATATTTCTAAGTACGAAAATCTTCTGAATTTTTCATAGTCAAAACCGTTTGAAAATATTACTAAGTTTGAAATACCATGAAATATTTCTAAGTACGAAAATCTTCTGAATTTTTCAAAGTCAATACCGCTTGAAAATATTTCTATGTTTGAAATACCATGAAATATTTCTAAGTACAAAAATCTTCGGAATTTTTCAAAGTCAAAAGCGTTTGAAAATATTACTAAGTTTGAAATACCATGAAATATTTCTAAGTACGAAAATCTTCTGAATTTTTCAAAGTCAAAACCGTTTGAAAATATTACTAAGTTTGAAATACCATGAAATATTTCTAAGTACGAAAATCTTCTGAATTTTTTAAAGTTAATACCGCTTGAAAATATTTCTAAGTTTGAAATACCATAAAATATTTCTAAGTTCGAAAATCTTCTGAATTTTTTAAAGTCAATACCGCTTGAAAATATTTCTAAGTTTGAAATACCATAAAATATTTCTAAGTTCGAAAATCTTCTGAATTTTTTAAAGTCAAAACCGTTTGAAAATATTACTAAGTTAGAAATACCATGAAATATTTCTAAGTACGAAAATCTTCTGAATTTTTTAAAGTCAATACCGCTAGAAAATATTTCTATGTTTGAAATACCATGAAATATTTCTAAGGACGAAAATCTTCTGAATTTTTCAAAGTCAATACTGCTTGAAAATATTTCTAAGTTTGAAATACCATGAAATATTTCTAAGTACGAAAATCTTCTGAATTTTTCAGTCAATACCGCTTGAAAATATTTCTAAGTTTGAAATACCATGAAATATTTCTAAGTACAAAAATCTTCGGAATTTTTCAAAGTCAAAACCGTTTGAAAATATTACTAAGTTTGAAATACCATGAAATATTTCTAAGTACGAAAATCTTCTGAATTTTTCATAGTCAAAACCGTTTGAAAATATTACTAAGTTTGAAATACCATGAAATATTTCTAAGTACGAAAATCTTCTGAATTTTTCAAAGTCAATACCGCTTGAAAATATTTCTATGTTTGAAATACCATAAAATATTTCTAAGTACGAAAATCTTCAGAATTTTTCAAAGTCAATACCGCTTGAAAATATTTCTATGTTTGAAATACCATGAAATATTTCTAAGTACAAAAATCTTCGGAATTTTTCAAAGTCAAAACCGTTTGAAAATATTACTAAGTTTGAAATACCATGAAATATTTCTAAGTACGAAAATCTTCTGAATTTTTCAAAGTCAAAACCGTTTGAAAATATTACTAAGTTTGAAATACCATGAAATATTTCTAAGTACGAAAATCTTCTGAATTTTTTAAAGTCAATACCGCTAGAAAATATTTCTATGTTTGAAATACCATGAAATATTTCTAAGGACGAAAATCTTCTGAATTTTTCAAAGTCAATACTGCTTGAAAATATTTCTAAGTTTGAAATACCATGAAATATTTCTAAGTACGAAAATCTTCTGAATTTTTCAGTCAATACCGCTTGAAAATATTTCTAAGTTTGAAATACCATGAAATATTTCTAAGTAAAAAAATCTTCGGAATTTTTCAAAGTCAAAACCGTTTGAAAATATTACTAAGTTTGAAATACCATGAAATATTTCTAAGTACGAAAATCTTCTGAATTTTTCATAGTCAAAACCGTTTGAAAATATTACTAAGTTTGAAATACCATGAAATATTTCTAAGTACGAAAATCTTCTGAATTTTTCAAAGTCAATACCGCTTGAAAATATTTCTATGTTTGAAATACCATGAAATATTTCTAAGTACAAAAATCTTCGGAATTTTTCAAAGTCAAAAGCGTTTGAAAATATTACTAAGTTTGAAATACCATGAAATATTTCTAAGTACGAAAATCTTCTGAATTTTTCAAAGTCAAAACCGTTTGAAAATATTACTAAGTTTGAAATACCATGAAATATTTCTAAGTACGAAAATCTTCTGAATTTTTTAAAGTTAATACCGCTTGAAAATATTTCTAAGTTTGAAATACCATAAAATATTTCTAAGTTCGAAAATCTTCTGAATTTTTTAAAGTCAATACCGCTTGAAAATATTTCTAAGTTTGAAATACCATAAAATATTTCTAAGTTCGAAAATCTTCTGAATTTTTTAAAGTCAAAACCGTTTGAAAATATTACTAAGTTAGAAATACCATGAAATATTTCTAAGTACGAAAATCTTCTGAATTTTTTAAAGTCAATACCGCTAGAAAATATTTCTATGTTTGAAATACCATGAAATATTTCTAAGGACGAAAATCTTCTGAATTTTTCAAAGTCAATACTGCTTGAAAATATTTCTAAGTTTGAAATACCATGAAATATTTCTAAGTACGAAAATCTTCTGAATTTTTCAGTCAATACCGCTTGAAAATATTTCTAAGTTTGAAATACCATGAAATATTTCTAAGTACAAAAATCTTCGGAATTTTTCAAAGTCAAAACCGTTTGAAAATATTACTAAGTTTGAAATACCATGAAATATTTCTAAGTACGAAAATCTTCTGAATTTTTCATAGTCAAAACCGTTTGAAAATATTACTAAGTTTGAAATACCATGAAATATTTCTAAGTACGAAAATCTTCTGAATTTTTCAAAGTCAATACCGCTTGAAAATATTTCTATGTTTGAAATACCATAAAATATTTCTAAGTACGAAAATCTTCAGAATTTTTCAAAGTCAATACCGCTTGAAAATATTTCTATGTTTGAAATACCATGAAATATTTCTAAGTACAAAAATCTTCGGAATTTTTCAAAGTCAAAACCGTTTGAAAATATTACTAAGTTTGAAATACCATGAAATATTTCTAAGTACGAAAATCTTCTGAATTTTTCAAAGTCAAAACCGTTTGAAAATATTACTAAGTTTGAAATACCATGAAATATTTCTAAGTACGAAAATCTTCTGAATTTTTTAAAGTCAATACCGCTAGAAAATATTTCTATGTTTGAAATACCATGAAATATTTCTAAGGACGAAAATCTTCTGAATTTTTCAAAGTCAATACTGCTTGAAAATATTTCTAAGTTTGAAATACCATGAAATATTTCTAAGTACGAAAATCTTCTGAATTTTTCAGTCAATACCGCTTGAAAATATTTCTAAGTTTGAAATACCATGAAATATTTCTAAGTAAAAAAATCTTCGGAATTTTTCAAAGTCAAAACCGTTTGAAAATATTACTAAGTTTGAAATACCATGAAATATTTCTAAGTACGAAAATCTTCTGAATTTTTCATAGTCAAAACCGTTTGAAAATATTACTAAGTTTGAAATACCATGAAATATTTCTAAGTACGAAAATCTTCTGAATTTTTCAAAGTCAATACCGCTTGAAAATATTTCTATGTTTGAAATACCATGAAATATTTCTAAGTACAAAAATCTTCGGAATTTTTCAAAGTCAAAAGCGTTTGAAAATATTACTAAGTTTGAAATACCATGAAATATTTCTAAGTACGAAAATCTTCTGAATTTTTCAAAGTCAAAACCGTTTGAAAATATTACTAAGTTTGAAATACCATGAAATATTTCTAAGTACGAAAATCTTCTGAATTTTTTAAAGTTAATACCGCTTGAAAATATTTCTAAGTTTGAAATACCATAAAATATTTCTAAGTTCGAAAATCTTCTGAATTTTTTAAAGTCAAAACCGTTTGAAAATATTACTAAGTTAGAAATACCATGAAATATTTCTAAGTACGAAAATCTTCTGAATTTTTTAAAGTCAAAACCGTTTGAAAATATTACTAAGTTTGAAATACCATGAAATATTTCTAAGTTCGAAAATCTTCTGAATTTTTCAAAGTCAAAACCGTTTGAAAATATTACTAAGTTTGACAAACCATGAAATATTTCTAAGTACGAAAATCTTCTGAATTTTTCAAAGTCAAAACCGTTTGAAAATATTACTAAGTTTGAAATACCATGAAATATTTCTAAGTACGAAAATCTTCTGAATTTTTCAAAGTCAATACCGTTTGAAAATATTACTAAGTTTGACATACCATGAAATATTTCGAAGTACGAAAATCTTCCGAATTTTTCAAAGTCAAAACCGCTTGAAAATATTACTTAGTTTGAAATACCATGAAATATTTCTAAGTACGAAAATCTTCGGAATTTTTTAAAGTCAAAACCGTTTGAAAATATTACTAAGTTTAATACCATAAAATATTTCTAAGGACGAAAATCTTCTGAATTTTTCAAAGTCAATACTGCTTGAAAATATTTCTAAGTTTGAAATACCATGAAATATTTCTAAGTACGAAAATCTTCTGAATTTTTCAAAGTCAATACCGCTTGAAAATATTTCTAAGTTTGAAATACCATGAAATATTTCTAAGTACAAAAATCTTCGGAATTTTTCAAAGTCAAAACCGTTTGAAAATATTACTAAGTTTGAAATACCATGAAATATTTCTAAGTACGAAAATCTTCTGAATTTTTCATAGTCAAAACCGTTTGAAAATATTACTAAGTTTGAAATACCATGAAATATTTCTAAGTACGAAAATCTGAATTTTTCAAAGTCAATACCGCTTGAAAATATTTCTAAGTTTGAAATACCATGAAATATTTCTAAGTACAAAAATCTTCGGATTTTTTCAAAGTCAAAACCGTTTGAAAATATTACTAAGTTTGAAATACCATAAAATATTTCTAAGTGCGAAAATCTTCTGAATTTTTCAAAGTCAATACCGCTTGAAAATATTTCTAAGTTTGAAATACCGTGAAATATTTCTAAGTACGAAAATCTTCTGAATTTTTTAAAGTCAAAACCGTTTGAAAATATTACTAAGTTTGAAATACCATGAAATATTTCTAAGTACGAAAATCTTCAGAATTTTTCAAAGTCAATACCGCTTGAAAATATTTCTATGTTTGAAATACCATGAAATATTTCTAAGTACAAAAATCTTCGGAATTTTTCAAAGTCAAAACCGTTTGAAAATATTACTAAGTTTGAAATACCATGAAATATTTCTAAGTACGAAAATCTTCTGAATTTTTCAAAGTCAAAACCGTTTGAAAATATTACTAAGTTTGAAATACCATGAAATATTTCTAAGTACGAAAATCTTCTGAATTTTTTAAAGTCAATACCGCTTGAAAATATTTCTAAGTTTGAAATACCATAAAATATTTCTAAGTTCGAAAATCTTCTGAATTTTTTAAAGTCAAAACCGTTTGAAAATATTACTAAGTTAGAAATACCATGAAATATTTCTAAGTACGAAAATCTTCTGAATTTTTTAAAGTCAATACCGCTAGAAAATATTTCTATGTTTGAAATACCATGAAATATTTCTAAGGACGAAAATCTTCTGAATTTTTCAAAGTCAATACTGCTTGAAAATATTTCTAAGTTTGAAATACCATGAAATATTTCTAAGTACGAAAATCTTCTGAATTTTTCAGTCAATACCGCTTGAAAATATTTCTAAGTTTGAAATACCATGAAATATTTCTAAGTACAAAAATCTTCGGAATTTTTCAAAGTCAAAACCGTTTGAAAATATTACTAAGTTTGAAATACCATGAAATATTTCTAAGTACGAAAATCTTCTGAATTTTTCATAGTCAAAACCGTTTGAAAATATTACTAAGTTTGAAATACCATGAAATATTTCTAAGTACGAAAATCTTCTGAATTTTTCAAAGTCAATACCGCTTGAAAATATTTCTATGTTTGAAATACCATGAAATATTTCTAAGTACGAAAATCTTCAGAATTTTTCAAAGTCAATACCGCTTGAAAATATTTCTATGTTTGAAATACCATGAAATATTTCTAAGTACAAAAATCTTCGGAATTTTTCAAAGTCAAAACCGTTTGAAAATATTACTAAGTTTGAAATACCATGAAATATTTCTAAGTACGAAAATCTTCTGAATTTTTCAAAGTCAAAACCGTTTGAAAATATTACTAAGTTTGAAATACCATGAAATATTTCTAAGTACGAAAATCTTCTGAATTTTTTAAAGTCAATACCGCTAGAAAATATTTCTATGTTTGAAATACCATGAAATATTTCTAAGGACGAAAATCTTCTGAATTTTTCAAAGTCAATACTGCTTGAAAATATTTCTAAGTTTGAAATACCATGAAATATTTCTAAGTACGAAAATCTTCTGAATTTTTCAGTCAATACCGCTTGAAAATATTTCTAAGTTTGAAATACCATGAAATATTTCTAAGTAAAAAAATCTTCGGAATTTTTCAAAGTCAAAACCGTTTGAAAATATTACTAAGTTTGAAATACCATGAAATATTTCTAAGTACGAAAATCTTCTGAATTTTTCATAGTCAAAACCGTTTGAAAATATTACTAAGTTTGAAATACCATGAAATATTTCTAAGTACGAAAATCTTCTGAATTTTTCAAAGTCAATACCGCTTGAAAATATTTCTATGTTTGAAATACCATGAAATATTTCTAAGTACAAAAATCTTCGGAATTTTTCAAAGTCAAAAGCGTTTGAAAATATTACTAAGTTTGAAATACCATGAAATATTTCTAAGTACGAAAATCTTCTGAATTTTTCAAAGTCAAAACCGTTTGAAAATATTACTAAGTTTGAAATACCATGAAATATTTCTAAGTACGAAAATCTTCTGAATTTTTTAAAGTTAATACCGCTTGAAAATATTTCTAAGTTTGAAATACCATAAAATATTTCTAAGTACGAAAATCTTCTGAATTTTTTAAAGTCAAAACCGTTTGAAAATATTACTAAGTTAGAAATACCATGAAATATTTCTAAGTACGAAAATCTTCTGAATTTTTTAAAGTCAATACCGCTAGAAAATATTTCTATGTTTGAAATACCATGAAATATTTCTAAGGACGAAAATCTTCTGAATTTTTCAAAGTCAATACTGCTTGAAAATATTTCTAAGTTTGAAATACCATGAAATATTTCTAAGTACGAAAATCTTCTGAATTTTTCAGACAATACCGCTTGAAAATATTTCTAAGTTTGAAATACCATGAAATATTTCTAAGTACAAAAATCTTCGGAATATTTCAAAGTCAAAACCGTTTGAAAATATTACTAAGTTTGAAATACCATGAAATATTTCTAAGTACGAAAATCTTCTGAATTTTTCAAAGTCAATACCGCTTGAAAATATTTCTAAGTTTGAAATACCATGAAATATTTCTAAGTACGAAAATCTTCTGAATTTTTTAAAGTCAAAACCGTTTGAAAATATTACTAAGTTAGAAATACCATGAAATATTTCTAAGTACGAAAATCTTCTGAATTTTTTAAAGTCAAAACCGTTTGAAAATATTACTAAGTTTGAAATACCATGAAATATTTCTAAGTTCGAAAATCTTCTGAATTTTTCAAAGTCAAAACCGTTTGAAAATATTACTAAGTTTGACAAACCATGAAATATTTCTAAGTACGAAAATCTTCTGAATTTTTCAAAGTCAAAACCGTTTGAAAATATTACTAAGTTTGAAATACCATGAAATATTTCTAAGTACGAAAATCTTCTGAATTTTTCAAAGTCAATACCGCTTGAAAATATTTCTATGTTTGAAATACCATGAAATATTTCTAAGTTCGAAAATCTTCTGAATTTTTCAAAGTCAAAACCGTTTGAAAATATTACTAAGTTTGACACACCATGAAATATTTCTAAGTACGAAAATCTTCTGAATTTTTCAAAGTCAAAACCGTTTGAAAATATTACTAAGTTTGAAATACCATGAAATATTTCTAAGTACGAAAATCTTCTGAATTTTTCAAAGTCAATACCTCTTGAAAATATTTCTATGTTTGAAATACCATGAAATATTTCTAAGTTCGAAAATCTTCTGAATTTTTCAAAGTCAAAACCGTTTGAAAATATTACTAAGTTTGACAAACCATGAAATATTTCTAACTACGAAAATCTTCTGAATTTTTGAAAGTCAAAACCGTTTGAAAATATTACTAAGTTTGAAATACCATGAAATATTTCTAAGTACGAAAATCTTCTGAATTTTTCAAAGTCAATACCGCTTGAAAATATTTCTATGTTTGAAATACCATGAAATATTTCTAAGTTCGAAAATCTTCTGAATTTTTCAAAGTCAAAACCGTTTGAAAATATTACTAAGTTAGAAATACCATGAAATATTTCTAAGTACGAAAATCTTCTGAATTTTTCAAAGTCAAAACCGTTTGAAAATATTACTAAGTTTGAAATACCATGAAATATTTCTAAGTACGAAAATCTTCTGAATTTTTTAAAGTCAATACCGCTTGAAAATATTTCTAAGTTTGAAATACCATAAAATATTTCTAAGTTCGAAAATCTTCTGAATTTTTTAAAGTCAAAACCGTTTGAAAATATTACTAAGTTAGAAATATCATGAAATATTTCTAAGTACGAAAATCTTCTGAATTTTTTAAAGTCAAAACCGTTTGAAAATATTACTAAGTTTGAAATACCATGAAATATTTCTAAGTACGAAAATCTTCTGAATTTTTCAAAGTCAATACCGCTTGAAAATATTTCTATGTTTGAAATACCATGAAATATTTCTAAGTTCGAAAATCTTCTGAATTTTTCAAAGTCAAAACCGTTTGAAAATATTACTAAGTTTGACAAACCATGAAATATTTCTAAGTACGAAAATCTTCTGAGTTTTTCAAAGTCAAAACCGGTTGAAAATATTACTAAGTTTGAAATACCATGAAATATTTCTAAATACGAAAATCTTCTGAATTTTTCAAAGTCAAAACCGTTTGAAAATATTACTAAGTTTGACATACCATGAAATATTTCTAAGTACGAAAATCTTCTGAATTCCCGCACAAAGTTCATTTTCCAAGCGAAGAATTTTTCTCCCGGGCTGCGGCCGTCGACGTCCGCATCCCCGGCCTCTCGTCGAGGAAATTTAAATTTGAACGGCAAACGCATATTGGCCTTTCCGGCCTCGCTCGGGCTTCGTCTCAGACTTCCCGTCACCGGACTTAGAAGAATTTCCACAATTTTCGAGACTTAGAAAAATTTCGGAAAAAATTGGACTTTGACAAAAAAACACTCTAAAACTAATTTTAAAAAAATTTAACTAAAAATTATTATTACATAATTATAATTAAAAATATTATTTATATACATTTATCATATTATATAAATTTCATATTAAAATAATTTAAAATAATTAAAAAAAAAAATAACATAAAATTATTATTATATAATTATATTATCAAATTTATATTATATAACTATTATTAAAAATTATATTTTTATACATTATATTATATACATTTCTTATTAAAATATTTTAAAATTTAACTATTATTATACATCTTTTAAAACCAATTTTGATAATAAACACATTGTTTTATATTATAAAGTTTCTTCATTAGTACAATGTCAATAACTAATGTTTTTAGGCAATGTTACGATATTTGAAGTGTTTACGTCTGGTCTAACAGATCTTTCGAGTTTCTTTGCATAAGTGCTTTTAATTGCTTAATTTGCTTTTTTTTTATTTCTAAGTACGAAAATCTTCTGAATTTTTCAAAGTCAAAACCGTTTGAAAATATTACTAAGTTTGAAATACCATAAAATATTTCTAAGTACGAAAATCTTCTGAAATTTTCAAAGTCAAAACCGTTTGAAAATATTACTAAGTTTGAAATACCATGAAATATTTCTAAGTGCGAAAATCTTCTCAATTTTTCAAAGTCAAAACCGTTTGAAAATATTACTAAGTTTGACATACCATGAAATATTTCGAAATACGAAAATCTTCCGAATTTTTCAAAGTCAAAACCGCTTGAAAATATTACTTAGTTTGAAATACCATGAAATATTTCTAAGTACGAAAATCTTCGGAATTTTTTAAAGTCAAAACCGTTTGAAAATATTACTAAGTTTAATACCATAAAATATTTCTAAGGACGAAAATCTTCTGAATTTTTCAAAGTCAATACTGCTTGAAAATATTTCTAAGTTTGAAATACCATGAAATATTTCTAAGTACGAAAATCTTCTCAATTTTTCAAAATCAAAACAGTTTAAAAATATTACTAAGTTTGAAATGCCATGAAATATTTCGAAATACGAAAATCTTCCGAATTTTTCAAAGTCAAAACCGTTTGAAAATATTACTAAGTTAGAAATACCATGAAATATTTCTAAGTACGAAAATCTTCTGAATTTTTCAAAGTCAAAACCGTTTGAAAATATTACTAAGTTTGAAATACCATGAAATATTTCTAAGTACGAAAATCTTCTGAATTTTTCAAAGTCAATACCGCTTGAAAATATTTCTAAGTTTGAAATACCATGAAATATTTCTAAGTACGAAAATCTTCTGAATTTTTTAAAGTCAAAACCGTTTGAAAATATTACTAAGTTTGAAATACCATGAAATATTTCTAAGTACGAAAATCTTCTGAATTTTTTAAAGTCAATACCGCTTGAAAATATTTCTAAGTTTGAAATACCATAAAATATTTCTAAGTTCGAAAATCTTCTGAATTTTTTAAAGTCAAAACCGTTTGAAAATATTACTAAGTTAGAAATACCATAAAATATTTCTAAGTTCGAAAATCTTCTGAATTTTTCAAAGTCAATACCGCTTGAAAATATTTCTAAGTTTGAAATACCATGAAATATTTCTAAGTACAAAAATCTTCGGAATTTTTCAAAGTCAAAACCGTTTGAAAATATTACTAAGTTTGAAATACCATGAAATATTTCTAAGTACGAAAATCTTCTGAATTTTTCATAGTCAAAACCGTTTGAAAATATTACTAAGTTTGAAATACCATGAAATATTTCTAAGTACGAAAATCTTCTGAATTTTTCAAAGTCAATACCGCTTGAAAATATTTCTAAGTTTGAAATACCATGAAATATTTCTAAGTACGAAAATCTTCTGAATTTTTCAGTCAATACCGCTTGAAAATATTTCTAAGTTTGAAATACAATGAAATATTTCTAAGTACAAAAATCTTCGGAATTTTTCAAAGTCAAAACCGTTTGAAAATATTACTAAGTTTGAAATACCATGAAATATTTCTAAGTACGAAAATCTTCTGAATTTTTCATAGTCAAAACCGTTTGAAAATATTACTAAGTTTGAAATACCATGAAATATTTCTAAGTACGAAAATCTTCTGAATTTTTCAAAGTCAATACCGCTTGAAAATATTTCTAAGTTTGAAATACCATGAAATATTTCTAAGTACAAAAATCTTCGGAATTTTTCAAAATCAAAACCGTTTGAAAATATTACTAAGTTTAATACCATAAAATATTTCTAAGGACGAAAATCTTCTGAATTTTTCAAAGTCAATACTGCTTGAAAATATTTCTAAGTTTGAAATACCATGAAATATTTCTAAGTACGAAAATCTTCTCAATTTTTCAAAATCAAAACAGTTTAAAAATATTACTAAGTTTGAAATGCCATGAAATATTTCGAAATACGAAAATCTTCCGAATTTTTCAAAGTCAAAACCGTTTGAAAACATTACTAAGTTAGAAATACCATGAAATATTTCTAAGTACGAAAATCTTCTGAATTTTTCAAAGTCAAAACCGTTTGAAAATATTACTAAGTTTGAAATACCATGAAATATTTCTAAGTACGAAAATCTTCTGAATTTTTCAAAGTCAATACCGCTTGACAATATTTCTAAGTTTGAAATACCATGAAATATTTCTAAGTACGAAAATCTTCTGAATTTTTTAAAGTCAAAACCGTTTGAAAATATTACTAAGTTTGAAATACCATGAAATATTTCTAAGTACGAAAATCTTCTGAATTTTTTAAAGTCAATACCGCTTGAAAATATTTCTAAGTTTGAAATACCATAAAATATTTCTAAGTTCGAAAATCTTCTGAATTTTTTAAAGTCAAAACCGTTTGAAAATATTACTAAGTTAGAAATACCATAAAATATTTCTAAGTTCGAAAATCTTCTGAATTTTTTAAAGTCAAAACCGTTTGAAAATATTACTAAGTTAGAAATACCATGAAATATTTCTAAGTACGAAAATCTTCTGAATTTTTTAAAGTCAAAACCGTTTGAAAATATTACTAAGTTAGAAATACCATGAAATATTTTTAAGTACGAAAATCTTCTGAATTTTTCAAAGTCAATACCGCTTGAAAATATTTCTATGTTTGAAATACCATGAAATATTTCTAAGTTCGAAAATCTTCTGAATTTTTCAAAGTCAAAACCGTTTGAAAATATTACTAAGTTTGACACACCATGAAATATTTCTAAGTACGAAAATCTTCTGAATTTTTCAAAGTCAAAACCGTTTGAAAATATTACTAAGTTTGAAATACCATGAAATATTTCTAAGTACGAAAATCTTCTGAATTTTTCAAAGTCAATACCGCTTGAAAATATTTCTATGTTTGAAATACCATGAAATATTTCTAAGTTCGAAAATCTTCTGAATTTTTCAAAGTCAAAACCGTTTGAAAATATTACTAAGTTTGACAAACCATGAAATATTTCTAAGTACGAAAATCTTCTGAATTTTTCAAAGTCAAAACCGTTTGAAAATATTACTAAGTTTGAAATACCATGAAATATTTCTAAGTACGAAAATCTTCTGAATTTTTCAAAGTCAATACCGCTTGAAAATATTTCTATGTTTGAAATACCATGAAATATTTCTAAGTTCGAAAATCTTCTGAATTTTTCAAAGTCAAAACCGTTTGAAAATATTACTAAGTTAGAAATACCATGAAATATTTCTAAGTACGAAAATCTTCTGAATTTTTCAAAGTCAAAACCGTTTGAAAATATTACTAAGTTTGAAATACCATGAAATATTTCTAAGTACGAAAATCTTCTGAATTTTTTAAAGTCAAAACCGTTTGAAAATATTACTAAGTTTGAAATACCATGAAATATTTCTAAGTACGAAAATCTTCTGAATTTTTCAAAGTCAATACCGCTTGAAAATATTTCTATGTTTGAAATACCATGAAATATTTCTAAGTTCGAAAATCTTCTGAATTTTTCAAAGTCAAAACCGTTTGAAAATATTACTAAGTTTGACAAACCATGAAATATTTCTAAGTACGAAAATCTTCTGAGTTTTTCAAAGTCAAAACCGGTTGAAAATATTACTAAGTTTGAAATACCATGAAATATTTCTAAATACGAAAATCTTCTGAATTTTTCAAAATCAAAACCGTTTGAAAATATTACTAAGTTTGACATACCATGAAATATTTCTAAGTACGAAAATCTTCTGAATTCCCGCACAAAGTTCATTTTCCAAGCGAAGAATTTTTCTCCCGGGCTGCGGCCGTCGACGTCCGCATCCCCGGCCTCTCGTCGAGGAAATTTAAATTTGAACGGCAAACGCATATTGGCCTTTCCGGCCTCGCTCGGGCTTCGTCTCAGACTTCCCGTCGCCGGACTTAGAAGAATTTCCACAATTTTCGAGACTTAGAAAAATTTCGGAAAAAATTGGACTTTGACAAAAAAACACTCTAAAACTAATTTAAAAAAAATTTAACTAAAAATTATTATTACATAATTATAATTAAAAATATTATTTATATACATTTATCATATTATATAAATTTCATATTAAAATAATTTAAAATAATTAAAAAAAAAATAACATAAAATTATTATTATATAATTATATTATCAAATTTATATTATATAACTATTATTAAAAATTATATTTTTATACATTATATTATATACATTTCTTATTAAAATATTTTAAAATTTAACTATTATTATACATCTTTTAAAACCAATTTTGATAATAAACACATTGTTTTATATTATAAAGTTTCTTCATTAGTACAATGTCAATAACTAATGTTTTTAGGCAATGTTACGATATTTGAAGTGTTTACGTCTGGTCTAACAGATCTTTCGAGTTTCTTTGCATAAGTGCTTTTAATTGCTTAATTTGCTTTTTTTTTATTTCTAAGTACGAAAATCTTCTGAATTTTTCAAAGTCAAAACCGTTTGAAAATATTACTAAGTTTGAAATACCATAAAATATTTCTAAGTACGAAAATCTTCTGAAATTTTCAAAGTCAAAACCGTTTGAAAATATTACTAAGTTTGAAATACCATGAAATATTTCTAAGTGCGAAAATCTTCTCAATTTTTCAAAGTCAAAACCGTTTGAAAATATTACTAAGTTTGACATACCATGAAATATTTCGAAATACGAAAATCTTCCGAATTTTTCAAAGTCAAAACCGCTTGAAAATATTACTTAGTTTGAAATACCATGAAATATTTCTAAGTACGAAAATCTTCGGAATTTTTTAAAGTCAAAACCGTTTGAAAATATTACTAAGTTTAATACCATAAAATATTTCTAAGGACGAAAATCTTCTGAATTTTTCAAAGTCAATACTGCTTGAAAATATTTCTAAGTTTGAAATACCATGAAATATTTCTAAGTACGAAAATCTTCTCAATTTTTCAAAATCAAAACAGTTTAAAAATATTACTAAGTTTGAAATGCCATGAAATATTTCGAAATACGAAAATCTTCCGAATTTTTCAAAGTCAAAACCGTTTGAAAATATTACTAAGTTAGAAATACCATGAAATATTTCTAAGTACGAAAATCTTCTGAATTTTTCAAAGTCAAAACCGTTTGAAAATATTACTAAGTTTGAAATACCATGAAATATTTCTAAGTACGAAAATCTTCTGAATTTTTCAAAGTCAATACCGCTTGAAAATATTTCTAAGTTTGAAATACCATGAAATATTTCTAAGTACGAAAATCTTCTGAATTTTTTAAAGTCAAAACCGTTTGAAAATATTACTAAGTTTGAAATACCATGAAATATTTCTAAGTTCGAAAATCTTCTGAATTTTTCAAAGTCAAAACCGTTTGAAAATATTACTAAGTTTGACACACCATGAAATATTTCTAAGTACGAAAATCTTCTGAATTTTTCAAAGTCAAAACCGTTTGAAAATATTACTAAGTTTGAAATACCATGAAATATTTCTAAGTACGAAAATCTTCTGAATTTTTCAAAGTCAATACCGCTTGAAAATATTTCTATGTTTGAAATACCATGAAATATTTCTAAGTTCGAAAATCTTCTGAATTTTTCAAAGTCAAAACCGTTTGAAAATATTACTAAGTTTGACAAACCATGAAATATTTCTAAGTACGAAAATCTTCTGAATTTTTCAAAGTCAAAACCGTTTGAAAATATTACTAAGTTTGAAATACCATGAAATATTTCTAAGTACGAAAATCTTCTGAATTTTTCAAAGTCAATACCGCTTGAAAATATTTCTATGTTTGAAATACCATGAAATATTTCTAAGTTCGAAAATCTTCTGAATTTTTCAAAGTCAAAACCGTTTGAAAATATTACTAAGTTAGAAATACCATGAAATATTTCTAAGTACGAAAATCTTCTGAATTTTTCAAAGTCAAAACCGTTTGAAAATATTACTAAGTTTGAAATACCATGAAATATTTCTAAGTACGAAAATCTTCTGAATTTTTTAAAGTCAAAACCGTTTGAAAATATTACTAAGTTTGAAATACCATGAAATATTTCTAAGTACGAAAATCTTCTGAATTTTTCAAAGTCAATACCGCTTGAAAATATTTCTATGTTTGAAATACCATGAAATATTTCTAAGTTCGAAAATCTTCTGAATTTTTCAAAGTCAAAACCGTTTGAAAATATTACTAAGTTTGACAAACCATGAAATATTTCTAAGTACGAAAATCTTCTGAGTTTTTCAAAGTCAAAACCGGTTGAAAATATTACTAAGTTTGAAATACCATGAAATATTTCTAAATACGAAAATCTTCTGAATTTTTCAAAGTCAAAACCGTTTGAAAATATTACTAAGTTTGACATACCATGAAATATTTCTAAGTACGAAAATCTTCTGAATTCCCGCACAAAGTTCATTTTCCAAGCGAAGAATTTTTCTCCCGGGCTGCGGCCGTCGACGTCCGCATCCCCGGCCTCTCGTCGAGGAAATTTAAATTTGAACGGCAAACGCATATTGGCCTTTCCGGCCTCGCTCGGGCTTCGTCTCAGACTTCCCGTCGCCGGACTTAGAAGAATTTCCACAATTTTCGAGACTTAGAAAAATTTCGGAAAAAATTGGACTTTGACAAAAAAACACTCTAAAACTAATTTAAAAAAAATTTAACTAAAAATTATTATTACATAATTATAATTAAAAATATTATTTATATACATTTATCATATTATATAAATTTCATATTAAAATAATTTAAAATAATTAAAAAAAAAATAACATAAAATTATTATTATATAATTATATTATCAAATTTATATTATATAACTATTATTAAAAATTATATTTTTATACATTATATTATATACATTTCTTATTAAAATATTTTAAAATTTAACTATTATTATACATCTTTTAAAACCAATTTTGATAATAAACACATTGTTTTATATTATAAAGTTTCTTCATTAGTACAATGTCAATAACTAATGTTTTTAGGCAATGTTACGATATTTGAAGTGTTTACGTCTGGTCTAACAGATCTTTCGAGTTTCTTTGCATAAGTGCTTTTAATTGCTTAATTTGCTTTTTTTTTATTTCTAAGTACGAAAATCTTCTGAATTTTTCAAAGTCAAAACCGTTTGAAAATATTACTAAGTTTGAAATACCATAAAATATTTCTAAGTACGAAAATCTTC
Source organism: Parasteatoda tepidariorum (assembly GCF_982258835.1). Lineage (NCBI taxonomy): Eukaryota > Metazoa > Arthropoda > Arachnida > Araneae > Theridiidae > Parasteatoda > Parasteatoda tepidariorum. The sequence continues at coordinate 131,651,605 of NC_141756.1, read as the reverse complement.
TGAAATTTTCAAAGTCAAAACCGTTTGAAAATATTACTAAGTTTGAAATACCATGAAATATTTCTAAGTGCGAAAATCTTCTCAATTTTTCAAAGTCAAAACCGTTTGAAAATATTACTAAGTTTGACATACCATGAAATATTTCGAAATACGAAAATCTTCCGAATTTTTCAAAGTCAAAACCGCTTGAAAATATTACTTAGTTTGAAATACCATGAAATATTTCTAAGTACGAAAATCTTCGGAATTTTTTAAAGTCAAAACCGTTTGAAAATATTACTAAGTTTAATACCATAAAATATTTCTAAGGACGAAAATCTTCTGAATTTTTCAAAGTCAATACTGCTTGAAAATATTTCTAAGTTTGAAATACCATGAAATATTTCTAAGTACGAAAATCTTCTCAATTTTTCAAAATCAAAACAGTTTAAAAATATTACTAAGTTTGAAATGCCATGAAATATTTCGAAATACGAAAATCTTCCGAATTTTTCAAAGTCAAAACCGTTTGAAAATATTACTAAGTTAGAAATACCATGAAATATTTCTAAGTACGAAAATCTTCTGAATTTTTCAAAGTCAAAACCGTTTGAAAATATTACTAAGTTTGAAATACCATGAAATATTTCTAAGTACGAAAATCTTCTGAATTTTTTAAAGTCAAAACCGTTTGAAAATATTACTAAGTTTGAAATACCATGAAATATTTCTAAGTACGAAAATCTTCTGAATTTTTTAAAGTCAATACCGCTTGAAAATATTTCTAAGTTTGAAATACCATAAAATATTTCTAAGTTCGAAAATCTTCTGAATTTTTTAAAGTCAAAACCGTTTGAAAATATTACTAAGTTAGAAATACCATAAAATATTTCTAAGTTCGAAAATCTTCTGAATTTTTCAAAGTCAATACCGCTTGAAAATATTTCTAAGTTTGAAATACCATGAAATATTTCTAAGTACAAAAATCTTCGGAATTTTTCAAAGTCAAAACCGTTTGAAAATATTACTAAGTTTGAAATACCATGAAATATTTCTAAGTACGAAAATCTTCTGAATTTTTCATAGTCAAAACCGTTTGAAAATATTACTAAGTTTGAAATACCATGAAATATTTCTAAGTACGAAAATCTTCTGAATTTTTCAAAGTCAAAACCGGTTGAAAATATTACTAAGTTTGAAATACCATGAAATATTTCTAAATACGAAAATCTTCTGAATTTTTCAAAGTCAAAACCGTTTGAAAATATTACTAAGTTTGACATACCATGAAATATTTCTAAGTACGAAAATCTTCTGAATTCCCGCACAAAGTTCATTTTCCAAGCGAAGAATTTTTCTCCCGGGCTGCGGCCGTCGACGTCCGCATCCCCGGCCTCTCGTCGAGGAAATTTAAATTTGAACGGCAAACGCATATTGGCCTTTCCGGCCTCGCTCGGGCTTCGTCTCAGACTTCCCGTCGCCGGACTTAGAAGAATTTCCACAATTTTCGAGACTTAGAAAAATTTCGGAAAAAATTGGACTTTGACAAAAAAACACTCTAAAACTAATTTAAAAAAAATTTAACTAAAAATTATTATTACATAATTATAATTAAAAATATTATTTATATACATTTATCATATTATATAAATTTCATATTAAAATAATTTAAAATAATTAAAAAAAAAATAACATAAAATTATTATTATATAATTATATTATCAAATTTATATTATATAACTATTATTAAAAATTATATTTTTATACATTATATTATATACATTTCTTATTAAAATATTTTAAAATTTAACTATTATTATACATCTTTTAAAACCAATTTTGATAATAAACACATTGTTTTATATTATAAAGTTTCTTCATTAGTACAATGTCAATAACTAATGTTTTTAGGCAATGTTACGATATTTGAAGTGTTTACGTCTGGTCTAACAGATCTTTCGAGTTTCTTTGCATAAGTGCTTTTAATTGCTTAATTTGCTTTTTTTTTATTTCTAAGTACGAAAATCTTCTGAATTTTTCAAAGTCAAAACCGTTTGAAAATATTACTAAGTTTGAAATACCATAAAATATTTCTAAGTACGAAAATCTTCTGAAATTTTCAAAGTCAAAACCGTTTGAAAATATTACTAAGTTTGAAATACCATGAAATATTTCTAAGTGCGAAAATCTTCTCAATTTTTCAAAGTCAAAACCGTTTGAAAATATTACTAAGTTTGACATACCATGAAATATTTCGAAATACGAAAATCTTCCGAATTTTTCAAAGTCAAAACCGCTTGAAAATATTACTTAGTTTGAAATACCATGAAATATTTCTAAGTACGAAAATCTTCGGAATTTTTTAAAGTCAAAACCGTTTGAAAATATTACTAAGTTTAATACCATAAAATATTTCTAAGGACGAAAATCTTCTGAATTTTTCAAAGTCAATACTGCTTGAAAATATTTCTAAGTTTGAAATACCATGAAGTATTTCTAAGTACGAAAATCTTCTCAATTTTTCAAAATCAAAACAGTTTAAAAATATTACTAAGTTTGAAATGCCATGAAATATTTCGAAATACGAAAATCTTCCGAATTTTTCAAAGTCAAAACCGTTTGAAAATATTACTAAGTTAGAAATACCATGAAATATTTCTAAGTACGAAAATCTTCTGAATTTTTCAAAGTCAAAACCGTTTGAAAATATTACTAAGTTTGAAATACCATGAAATATTTCTAAGTACGAAAATCTTCTGAATTTTTTAAAGTCAAAACCGTTTGAAAATATTACTAAGTTTGAAATACCATGAAATATTTCTAAGTACGAAAATCTTCTGAATTTTTTAAAGTCAATACCGCTTGAAAATATTTCTAAGTTTGAAATACCATAAAATATTTCTAAGTTCGAAAATCTTCTGAATTTTTTAAAGTCAAAACCGTTTGAAAATATTACTAAGTTAGAAATACCATAAAATATTTCTAAGTTCGAAAATCTTCTGAATTTTTCAAAGTCAATACCGCTTGAAAATATTTCTAAGTTTGAAATACCATGAAATATTTCTAAGTACAAAAATCTTCGGAATTTTTCAAAGTCAAAACCGTTTGAAAATATTACTAAGTTTGAAATACCATGAAATATTTCTAAGTACGAAAATCATCTGAATTTTTCATAGTCAAAACTGTTTGAAAATATTACTAAGTTTGAAATACCATGAAATATTTCTAAGTACGAAAATCTTCTGAATTTTTCAAAGTCAATACCGCTTGAAAATATTTCTAAGTTTGAAATACCATGAAATATTTCTAAGTACGAAAATCTTCTGAATTTTTCAGTCAATACCGCTTGAAAATATTTCTAAGTTTGAAATACCATGAAATATTTCAAAGTACAAAAATCTTCGGAATTTTTCAAAGTCAAAACCGTTTGAAAATATTACTAAGTTTGAAATACCATGAAATATTTCTAAGTACGAAAATCTTCTGAATTTTTCATAGTCAAAACCGTTTGAAAATATTACTAAGTTTGAAATACCATGAAATATTTCTAAGTACGAAAATCTTCTGAATTTTTCAAAGTCAATACCGCTTGAAAATATTTCTAAGTTTGAAATACCATGAAATATTTCTAAGTACAAAAATCTTCGGAATTTTTCAAAATCAAAACCGTTTGAAAATATTACTAAGTTTGAAATACCATAAAATATTTCTAAGTACGAAAATCTTCTGAATTTTTCAAAGTCAATATCGCTTGAAAATATTTCTAAGTTTGAAATACCATGAAATATTTCTAAGTACGAAAATCTTCTGAATTTTTTCAAGTCAAAACCGTTTGAAAATATTACTAAGTTTGAAATACCATGAAATATTTCTAAGTACGAAAATCTTCAGAATTTTTCAAAGTCAATACCGCTTGAAAATATTTCTATGTTTGAAATACCATGAAATATTTCTAAGTACAAAAATCTTCGGAATTTTTCAAAGTCAAAACCGTTTGAAAATATTACTAAGTTTGAAATACCATGAAATATTTCTAAGTACGAAAATCTTCTGAATTTTTCAAAGTCAAAACCGTTTGAAAATATTACTAAGTTTGACATACCATGAAATATTTCGAAATACGAAAATCTTCCGAATTTTTCAAAGTCAAAACCGCTTGAAAATATTACTTAGTTTGAAATACCATAAAATATTTCTAAGTACGAAAATCTTCGGAATTTTTTAAAGTCAAAACCGTTTGAAAATATTACTAAGTTTAATACCATAAAATATTTCTAAGGACGAAAATCTTCTGAATTTTTCAAAGTAAATACTGCTTGAAAATATTTCTAAGTTTGAAATACCATGAAATATTTCTAAGTACGAAAATCTTCTGAATTTTTCAAAGTCAATACCGCTTGAAAATATTTCTAAGTTTGAAATACCATGAAATATTTCTAAGTACAAAAATCTTCGGAATTTTTCAAAGTCAAAACCGTTTGAAAATATTACTAAGTTTGAAATACCATGAAATATTTCTAAGTACGAAAATCTTCTGAATTTTTCATAGTCAAAACCGTTTGAAAATATTACTAAGTTTGAAATACCATGAAATATTTCTAAGTACGAAAATCTTCTGAATTTTTCAAAGTCAATACCGCTTGAAAATATTTCTAAGTTTGAAATACCATTAAATATTTCTAAGTACAAAAATCTTCGGAATTTTTCAAAGTCAATACCGCTTGAAAATATTTCTAAGTTTGAAATACCATGAAATATTTCTAAGTACGAAAATCTTCTGAATTTTTTAAAGTCAAAACCGTTTGAAAATATTACTAAGTTAGAAATACCATGAAATATTTCTAAGTACGAAAATCTTCTGAATTTTTCAAAGTCAAAACCGTTTGAAAATATTACTAAGTTTGAAATACCATGAAATATTTCTAAGTACGAAAATCTTCTGAATTTTTCAAAGTCAATACCGCTTGAAAATATTACTAAGTTTGAAATACCATGAAATATTTCTAAGTACAAAAATCTTCTGAATTTTTTAAAGTCAATACCGCTTGAAAATATTTCTAAGTTTGAAATACCATAAAATATTTTTAAGTTCGAAAATCTTCTGAATTTTTTAAAGTCAAAACCGTTTGAAAATATTACTAAGTTAGAAATATCATGAAATATTTCTAAGTACGAAAATCTTCTGAATTTTTTAAAGTCAAAACCGTTTGAAAATATTACTAAGTTTGAAATATCATGAAATATTTCTAAGTTCGAAAATCTTCTGAATTTTTTAAAGTCAAAACCGTTTGAAAATATTACTAAGTTAGAAATACCATGAAATATTTCTAAGTACGAAAATCTTCTGAATTTTTTAAAGTCAATACCGCTAGAAAATATTTCTATGTTTGAAATACCATGAAATATTTCTAAGGACGAAAATCTTCTGAATTTTTCAAAGTCAATACTGCTTGAAAATATTTCTAAGTTTGAAATACCATGAAATATTTCTAAGTACGAAAATCTTCTGAATTTTTCAGTCAATACCGCTTGAAAATATTTCTAAGTTTGAAATACCATGAAATATTTCTAAGTACAAAAATCTTCGGAATTTTTCAAAGTCAAAACCGTTTGAAAATATTACTAAGTTTGAAATACCATGAAATATTTCTAAGTACGAAAATCTTCTGAATTTTTCATAGTCAAAACCGTTTGAAAATATTACTAAGTTTGAAATACCATGAAATATTTCTAAGTACGAAAATCTTCTGAATTTTTCAAAGTCAAAACCGTTTGAAAATATTACTAAGTTTGACATACCATGAAATATTTCGAAATACGAAAATCTTCCGAATTTTTCAAAGTCAAAACCGCTTGAAAATATTACTTAGTTTGAAATACCATAAAATATTTCTAAGTACGAAAATCTTCAGAATTTTTTAAAGTCAAAACCGTTTGAAAATATTACTAAGTTTAATACCATAAAATATTTCTAAGGACGAAAATCTTCTGAATTTTTCAAAGTAAATACTGCTTGAAAATATTTCTAAGTTTGAAATACCATGAAATATTTCTAAGTACGAAAATCTTCTGAATTTTTCAAAGTCAATACCGCTTGAAAATATTTCTAAGTTTGAAATACCATGAAATATTTCTAAGTACAAAAATCTTCGGAATTTTTCAAAGTCAAAACCGTTTGAAAATATTACTAAGTTTGAAATACCATGAAATATTTCTAAGTACGAAAATCTTCTGAATTTTTCATAGTCAAAACCGTTTGAAAATATTACTAAGTTTGAAATACCATGAAATATTTCTAAGTACGAAAATCTTCTGAATTTTTCAAAGTCAATACCGCTTGAAAATATTTCTAAGTTTGAAATACCATTAAATATTTCTAAGTACAAAAATCTTCGGAATTTTTCAAAGTCAATACCGCTTGAAAATATTTCTAAGTTTGAAATACCATGAAATATTTCTAAGTACGAAAATCTTCTGAATTTTTTAAAGTCAAAACCGTTTGAAAATATTACTAAGTTTGAAATACCATGAAATATTTCTAAGTACGAAAATCTTCTGAATTTTTTAAAGTCAAAACCGTTTGAAAATATTACTAAGTTTGAAATACCATGAAATATTTCTAAGTACGAAAATCTTCTGAATTTTTCAAAGTCAATACCGCTTGAAAATATTACTAAGTTTGAAATACCATGAAATATTTCTAAGTACAAAAATCTTCTGAATTTTTTAAAGTCAATACCGCTTGAAAATATTTCTAAGTTTGAAATACCATAAAATATTTTTAAGTTCGAAAATCTTCTGAATTTTTTAAAGTCAAAACCGTTTGAAAATATTACTAAGTTAGAAATATCATGAAATATTTCTAAGTACGAAAATCTTCTGAATTTTTTAAAGTCAAAACCGTTTGAAAATATTACTAAGTTTGAAATATCATGAAATATTTCTAAGTACGAAAATCTTCTGAATTTTTCAAAGTCAATACCGCTTGAAAATATTTCTATGTTTGAAATACCATGAAATATTTCTAAGTTCGAAAATCTTCTGAATTTTTCAAAGTCAAAACCGTTTGAAAATATTACTAAGTTTGACATACCATGAAATATTTCTAAGTACGAAAATCTTCTGAATTTTTCAAAGTCAAAACCGTTTAAAAATATTACTAAGTTTGAAATACTATGAAATATTTCTAAGTACGAAAATCTTCTGAATTTTTCAAAGTCAATACCGCTTAAAAATATTTCTATGTTTGAAATACCATGAAATATTTCTAAGTTCGAAAATCTTCTGAATTTTTCAAAGTCAAAACCGTTTGAAAATATTACTAAGTTAGAAATACCATGAAATATTTCTAAGTACGAAAATCTTCTGAATTTTTCAAAGTCAAAACCGTTTGAAAATATTACTAAGTTTGAAATACCATGAAATATTTCTAAGTACGAAAATCTGAATTTTTTAAAGTCAATACCGCTTGAAAATATTTCTAAGTTTGAAATACCATAAAATATTTCTAAGTTCGAAAATCTTCTGAATTTTTCAAAGTCAAAACCGTTTGAAAATATTACTAAGTTTGAAATACCATGAAATATTTCTAAGTACGAAAATCTTCCGAATTTTTCAAAGTCAAAACCGTTTGAAAATATTACTAAGTTTGAAATACCATGAAATATTTCTAAGTACGAAAATCTTCTGAATTTTTCAAAGTCAATACCGCTTGAAAATATTTCTATGTTTGAAATACCATGAAATATTTCTAAGTTCGAAAATCTTCTGAATTTTTCAAAGTCAAAACCGTTTGAAAATATTACTAAGTTTGACACACCATGAAATATTTCTAAGTACGAAAATCTTCTGAATTTTTCAAAGTCAATACAGCTGGAAAATATTTCTAAGTTTGAAATACCATGAAATATTTCTAAGTACAAAAATCTTCGGAATTTTTCAAAGTCAAAACCGTTTGAAAATATTACTAAGTTTGAAATACCATAAAATATTTCTAAGTACGAAAATCTTCTGAATTTTTCAAAGTCAATACCGCTTGAAAATATTTCTAAGTTTGAAATACCATGAAATATTTCTTAGTACGAAAATCTTCTGAATTTTTTAAAGTCAAAACCGTTTGAAAATATTACTAAGTTTGAAAAACCATGAAATATTTCTAAGGACGAAAATCTTCTGAATTTTTCAAAGTCAATACCGCTTGAAAATATTTCTAAGTTTGAAATACCATGAAATATTTCTAAGTACGAAAATCTTCTGAATTTTTTAAAGTCAAAACCGTTTGAAAATATTACTAAGTTAGAAATACCATGAAATATTTCTAAGTACGAAAATCTTCTGAATTTTTCAAAGTCAAAACCGTTTGAAAATATTACTAAGTTTGAAATACCATGAAATATTTCTAAGTACGAAAATCTTCTGAATTTTTCAAAGTCAATACCGCTTGAAAATATTACTAAGTTTGAAATACCATGAAATATTTCTAAGTACGAAAATCTTCTGAATTTTTTAAAGTCAATACCGCTTGAAAATATTTCTAAGTTTGAAATACCATAAAATATTTTTAAGTTCGAAAATCTTCTGAATTTTTTAAAGTCAAAACCGTTTGAAAATATTACTAAGTTAGAAATATCATGAAATATTTCTAAGTACGAAAATCTTCTGAATTTTTTAAAGTCAAAACCGATTGAAAATATTACTAAGTTTGAAATACCATAAAATATTTCTAAGTACGAAAATCTTCCGAATTTTTCAAAGTCAAAACCGCTTGAAAATATTACTTAGTTTGAAATACCATAAAATATTTCTAAGTACGAAAATCTTCGGAATTTTTTAAAGTCAAAACCGTTTGAAAATATTACTAAGTTTAATACCATAAAATATTTCTAAGGACGAAAATCTTCTGAATTTTTCAAAGTAAATACTGCTTGAAAATATTTCTAAGTTTGAAATACCATGAAATATTTCTAAGTACGAAAATCTTCTGAATTTTTCAAAGTCAATACCGCTTGAAAATATTTCTAAGTTTGAAATACCATGAAATATTTCTAAGTACAAAAATCTTCGGAATTTTTCAAAGTCAAAACCGTTTGAAAATATTACTAAGTTTGAAATACCATGAAATATTTCTAAGTTCGAAAATCTTCTGAATTTTTTAAAGTCAAAACCGATTGAAAATATTACTAAGTTTGAAATACCATAAAATATTTCTAAGTACGAAAATCTTCCGAATTTTTCAAAGTCAAAACCGCTTGAAAATATTACTTAGTTTGAAATACCATAAAATATTTCTAAGTACGAAAATCTTCGGAATTTTTTAAAGTCAAAACCGTTTGAAAATATTACTAAGTTTAATACCATAAAATATTTCTAAGGACGAAAATCTTCTGAATTTTTCAAAGTCAATACCGCTTGAAAATATTTCTAAGTTTGAAATACCATGAAATATTTCTAAGTACGAAAATCTTCTGAATTTTTTAAAGTCAAAACCGTTTGAAAATATTACTAAGTTAGAAATACCATGAAATATTTCTAAGTACGAAAATCTTCTGAATTTTTCAAAGTCAAAACCGTTTGAAAATATTACTAAGTTTGAAATACCATGAAATATTTCTAAGTACGAAAATCTTCTGAATTTTTCAAAGTCAATACCGCTTGAAAATATTACTAAGTTTGAAATACCATGAAATATTTCTAAGTACGAAAATCTTCTGAATTTTTTAAAGTCAATACCGCTTGAAAATATTTCTAAGTTTGAAATACCATAAAATATTTTTAAGTTCGAAAATCTTCTGAATTTTTTAAAGTCAAAACCGTTTGAAAATATTACTAAGTTAGAAATATCATGAAATATTTCTAAGTACGAAAATCTTCTGAATTTTTTAAAGTCAAAACCGATTGAAAATATTACTAAGTTTGAAATACCATAAAATATTTCTAAGTACGAAAATCTTCCGAATTTTTCAAAGTCAAAACCACTTGAAAATATTACTTAGTTTGAAATACCATAAAATATTTCTAAGTACGAAAATCTTCGGAATTTTTTAAAGTCAAAACCGTTTGAAAATATTACTAAGTTTAATACCATAAAATATTTCTAAGGACGAAAATCTTCTGAATTTTTCAAAGTAAATACTGCTTGAAAATATTTCTAAGTTTGAAATACCATGAAATATTTCTAAGTACGAAAATCTTCTGAATTTTTCAAAGTCAATACCGCTTGAAAATATTTCTAAGTTTGAAATACCATGAAATATTTCTAAGTACAAAAATCTTCGGAATTTTTCAAAGTCAAAACCGTTTGAAAATATTACTAAGTTTGAAATACCATGAAATATTTCTAAGTTCGAAAATCTTCTGAATTTTTTAAAGTCAAAACCGATTGAAAATATTACTAATTTTGAAATACCATAAAATATTTCTAAGTACGAAAATCTTCCGAATTTTTCAAAGTCAAAACCGCTTGAAAATATTACTTAGTTTGAAATACCATAAAATATTTCTAAGTACGAAAATCTTCGGAATTTTTTAAAGTCAAAACCGTTTGAAAATATTACTAAGTTTAATACCATAAAATATTTCTAAGGACGAAAATCTTCTGAATTTTTCAAAGTAAATACTGCTTGAAAATATTTCTAAGTTTGAAATACCATGAAATATTTCTAAGTACGAAAATCTTCTGAAATTTTCAAAGTCAATACCGCTTGAAAATATTTCTAAGTTTGAAATACCATGAAATATTTCTAAGTACAAAAATCTTCGGAATTTTTCAAAGTCAAAACCGTTTGAAAATATTACTAAGTTTGAAATACCATGAAATATTTCTAAGTACGAAAATCTTCTGAATTTTTCATAGTCAAAACCGTTTGAAAATATTACTAAGTTTGAAATACCATGAAATATTTCTAAGTACGAAAATCTTCTGAATTTTTCAAAGTCAATACCGCTTGAAAATATTTCTAAGTTTGAAATACCATTAAATATTTCTAAGTACAAAAATCTTCGGAATTTTTCAAAGTCAATACCGCTTGAAAATATTTCTAAGTTTGAAATACCATGAAATATTTCTAAGTACGAAAATCTTCTGAATTTTTTAAAGTCAAAACCGTTTGAAAATATTACTAAGTTTGAAATACCATGAAATATTTCTAAGTACGAAAATCTTCTGAATTTTTTAAAGTCAAAACCGTTTGAAAATATTACTAAGTTTGAAATACCATGAAATATTTCTAAGTACGAAAATCTTCTGAATTTTTCAAAGTCAATACCGCTTGAAAATATTACTAAGTTTGAAATACCATGAAATATTTCTAAGTACAAAAATCTTCTGAATTTTTTAAAGTCAATACCGCTTGAAAATATTTCTAAGTTTTAAATACCATAAAATATTTTTAAGTTCGAAAATCTTCTGAATTTTTTAAAGTCAAAACCGTTTGAAAATATTACTAAGTTAGAAATATCATGAAATATTTCTAAGTACGAAAATCTTCTGAATTTTTTAAAGTCAAAACCGTTTGAAAATATTACTAAGTTTGAAATATCATGAAATATTTCTAAGTACGAAAATCTTCTGAATTTTTCAAAGTCAATACCGCTTGAAAATATTTCTATGTTTGAAATACCATGAAATATTTCTAAGTTCGAAAATCTTCTGAATTTTTCAAAGTCAAAACCGTTTGAAAATATTACTAAGTTTGACATACCATGAAATATTTCTAAGTACGAAAATCTTCTGAATTTTTCAAAGTCAAAACCGTTTGAAAATATTACTAAGTTTGAAATACTATGAAATATTTCTAAGTACGAAAATCTTCTGAATTTTTCAAAGTCAATACCGCTTAAAAATATTTCTATGTTTGAAATACCATGAAATATTTCTAAGTTCGAAAATCTTCTGAATTTTTCAAAGTCAAAACCGTTTGAAAATATTACTAAGTTAGAAATACCATGAAATATTTCTAAGTACGAAAATCTGAATTTTTTAAAGTCAATACCGCTTGTAAATATTTCTAAGTTTGAAATACCATAAAATATTTCTAAGTTCGAAAATCTTCTGAATTTTTCAAAGTCAAAACCGTTTGAAAATATTACTAAGTTTGAAATACCATGAAATATTTCTAAGTACGAAAATCTTCTGAATTTTTTAAAGTCAAAACCGTTTGAAAATATTACTAAGTTAGAAATACCATGAAATATTTCTAAGTACGAAAATCTTCTGAATTTTTCAAAGTCAATACCGCTTAAAAATATTTCTATGTTTGAAATACCATGAAATATTTCTAAGTTCGAAAATCTTCTGAATTTTTCAAAGTCAAAACCGTTTGAAAATATTACTAAGTTAGAAATACCATGAAATATTTCTAAGTACGAAAATCTGAATTTTTCAAAGTCAAAACCGTTTGAAAATATTACTAAGTTTGAAATACCATGAAATATTTCTAAGTACGAAAATCTTCTGAATTTTTCAAAGTCAATACCGCTTGAAAATATTACTAAGTTTGAAATACCATGAAATATTTCTAAGTACAAAAATCTTCTGAATTTTTTAAAGTCAATACCGCTTGAAAATATTTCTAAGTTTGAAATACCATAAAATATTTTTAAGTTCGAAAATCTTCTGAATTTTTCAAAGTCAATACCGCTTGAAAATATTACTAAGTTTGACATACCATGAAATATTTCGAAATACGAAAATCTTCCGAATTTTTCAAAGTCAAAACCGCTTGAAAATATTACTTAGTTTGAAATACCATAAAATATTTCTAAGTACGAAAATCTTCGGAATTTTTTAAAGTCAATACCGCTTGATAATATTACTAAGTTTGAAATACCATGAAATATTTCTAAGTACAAAAATCTTCTGAATTTTTTAAAGTCAATACCGCTTGAAAATATTACTAAGTTTGAAATACCATGAAATATTTCTAAGTACGAAAATCTTCTGAATTTTTCAAAGTCAATACCGCTTGAAAATATTACTAAGTTTGACATACCATGAAATATTTCGAAATACGAAAATCTTCCGAATTTTTCAAAGTCAAAACCGCTTGAAAATATTACTTAGTTTGAAATACCATAAAATATTTCTAAGTACGAAAATCTTCGGAATTTTTTAAAGTCAAAACCGTTTGAAAATATTACTAAGTTTAATACCATAAAATATTTCTAAGGACGAAAATCTTCTGAATTTTTCAAAGTAAATACTGCTTGAAAATATTTCTAAGTTTGAAATACCATGAAATATTTCTAAGTACGAAAATCTTCTGAATTTTTCAAAGTCAATACCGCTTGAAAATATTTCTAAGTTTGAAATACCATGAAATATTTCTAAGTACAAAAATCTTCGGAATTTTTCAAAGTCAAAACCGTTTGAAAATATTACTAAGTTTGAAATACCATGAAATATTTCTAAGTACGAAAATCTTCTGAATTTTTCATAGTCAAAACCGTTTGAAAATATTACTAAGTTTGAAATACCATGAAATATTTCTAAGTACGAAAATCTTCTGAATTTTTCAAAGTCAATACCGCTTGAAAATATTTCTAAGTTTGAAATACCATTAAATATTTCTAAGTACGAAAATCTTCGGAATTTTTTAAAGTCAAAACCGTTTGAAAATATTACTAAGTTTAATACCATAAAATATTTCTAAGGACGAAAATCTTCTGAATTTTTCAAAGTAAATACTGCTTGAAAATATTTCTAAGTTTGAAATACCATGAAATATTTCTAAGTACGAAAATCTTCTGAATTTTTCAAAGTCAATACCGCTTGAAAATATTTCTAAGTTTGAAATACCATGAAATATTTCTAAGTACAAAAATCTTCGGAATTTTTCAAAGTCAAAACCGTTTGAAAATATTACTAAGTTTGAAATACCATGAAATATTTCTAAGTTCGAAAATCTTCTGAATTTTTTAAAGTCAAAACCGATTGAAAATATTACTAAGTTTGAAATACCATAAAATATTTCTAAGTACGAAAATCTTCCGAATTTTTCAAAGTCAAAACCGCTTGAAAATATTACTTAGTTTGAAATACCATAAAATATTTCTAAGTACGAAAATCTTCGGAATTTTTTAAAGTCAAAACCGTTTGAAAATATTACTAAGTTTAATACCATAAAATATTTCTAAGGACGAAAATCTTCTGAATTTTTCAAAGTCAATACCGCTTGAAAATATTTCTAAGTTTGAAATACCATGAAATATTTCTAAGTACGAAAATCTTCTGAATTTTTTAAAGTCAAAACCGTTTGAAAATATTACTAAGTTAGAAATACCATGAAATATTTCTAAGTACGAAAATCTTCTGAATTTTTCAAAGTCAAAACCGTTTGAAAATATTACTAAGTTTGAAATACCATGAAATATTTCTAAGTACGAAAATCTTCTGAATTTTTCAAAGTCAATACCGCTTGAAAATATTACTAAGTTTGAAATACCATGAAATATTTCTAAGTACGAAAATCTTCTGAATTTTTTAAAGTCAATACCGCTTGAAAATATTTCTAAGTTTGAAATACCATAAAATATTTTTAAGTTCGAAAATCTTCTGAATTTTTTAAAGTCAAAACCGTTTGAAAATATTACTAAGTTAGAAATATCATGAAATATTTCTAAGTACGAAAATCTTCTGAATTTTTTAAAGTCAAAACCGATTGAAAATATTACTAAGTTTGAAATACCATAAAATATTTCTAAGTACGAAAATCTTCCGAATTTTTCAAAGTCAAAACCGCTTGAAAATATTACTTAGTTTGAAATACCATAAAATATTTCTAAGTACGAAAATCTTCGGAATTTTTTAAAGTCAAAACCGTTTGAAAATATTACTAAGTTTAATACCATAAAATATTTCTAAGGACGAAAATCTTCTGAATTTTTCAAAGTAAATACTGCTTGAAAATATTTCTAAGTTTGAAATACCATGAAATATTTCTAAGTACGAAAATCTTCTGAATTTTTCAAAGTCAATACCGCTTGAAAATATTTCTAAGTTTGAAATACCATGAAATATTTCTAAGTACAAAAATCTTCGGAATTTTTCAAAGTCAAAACCGTTTGAAAATATTACTAAGTTTGAAATACCATGAAATATTTCTAAGTTCGAAAATCTTCTGAATTTTTTAAAGTCAAAACCGATTGAAAATATTACTAAGTTTGAAATACCATAAAATATTTCTAAGTACGAAAATCTTCCGAATTTTTCAAAGTCAAAACCGCTTGAAAATATTACTTAGTTTGAAATACCATAAAATATTTCTAAGTACGAAAATCTTCGGAATTTTTTAAAGTCAAAACCGTTTGAAAATATTACTAAGTTTAATACCATAAAATATTTCTAAGGACGAAAATCTTCTGAATTTTTCAAAGTAAATACTGCTTGAAAATATTTCTAAGTTTGAAATACCATGAAATATTTCTAAGTACGAAAATCTTCTGAAATTTTCAAAGTCAATACCGCTTGAAAATATTTCTAAGTTTGAAATACCATGAAATATTTCTAAGTACAAAAATCTTCGGAATTTTTCAAAGTCAAAACCGTTTGAAAATATTACTAAGTTTGAAATACCATGAAATATTTCTAAGTACGAAAATCTTCTGAATTTTTCATAGTCAAAACCGTTTGAAAATATTACTAAGTTTGAAATACCATGAAATATTTCTAAGTACGAAAATCTTCTGAATTTTTCAAAGTCAATACCGCTTGAAAATATTTCTAAGTTTGAAATACCATTAAATATTTCTAAGTACAAAAATCTTCGGAATTTTTCAAAGTCAATACCGCTTGAAAATATTTCTAAGTTTGAAATACCATGAAATATTTCTAAGTACGAAAATCTTCTGAATTTTTTAAAGTCAAAACCGTTTGAAAATATTACTAAGTTTGAAATACCATGAAATATTTCTAAGTACGAAAATCTTCTGAATTTTTTAAAGTCAAAACCGTTTGAAAATATTACTAAGTTTGAAATACCATGAAATATTTCTAAGTACGAAAATCTTCTGAATTTTTCAAAGTCAATACCGCTTGAAAATATTACTAAGTTTGAAATACCATGAAATATTTCTAAGTACAAAAATCTTCTGAATTTTTTAAAGTCAATACCGCTTGAAAATATTTCTAAGTTTTAAATACCATAAAATATTTTTAAGTTCGAAAATCTTCTGAATTTTTCAAAGTCAATACCGCTTGAAAATATTTCTATGTTTGAAATACCATGAAATATTTCTAAGTTCGAAAATCTTCTGAATTTTTCAAAGTCAAAACCGTTTGAAAATATTACTAAGTTTGACATACCATGAAATATTTCTAAGTACGAAAATCTTCTGAATTTTTCAAAGTCAAAACCGTTTGAAAATATTACTAAGTTTGAAATACTATGAAATATTTCTAAGTACGAAAATCTTCTGAATTTTTCAAAGTCAATACCGCTTAAAAATATTTCTATGTTTGAAATACCATGAAATATTTCTAAGTTCGAAAATCTTCTGAATTTTTCAAAGTCAAAACCGTTTGAAAATATTACTAAGTTAGAAATACCATGAAATATTTCTAAGTACGAAAATCTGAATTTTTTAAAGTCAATACCGCTTGTAAATATTTCTAAGTTTGAAATACCATAAAATATTTCTAAGTTCGAAAATCTTCTGAATTTTTCAAAGTCAAAACCGTTTGAAAATATTACTAAGTTTGAAATACCATGAAATATTTCTAAGTACGAAAATCTTCTGAATTTTTCAAAGTCAAAACCGTTTGAAAATATTACTAAGTTTGAAATACCATGAAATATTTCTAAGTACGAAAATCTTCTGAATTTTTCAAAGTCAATACCGCTTGAAAATATTTCTATGTTTGAAATACCATGAAATATTTCTAAGTTCGAAAATCTTCTGAATTTTTCAAAGTCAAAACCGTTTGAAAATATTACTAAGTTTGACACACCATGAAATATTTCTAAGTACGAAAATCTTCTGAATTTTTCAAAGTCAAAACCGTTTGAAAATATTACTAAGTTTGAAATACCATGAAATATTTCTAAGTACGAAAATCTTCTGAATTTTTCAAAGTCAATACAGCTGGAAAATATTTCTAAGTTTGAAATACCATGAAATATTTCTAAGTACAAAAATCTTCGGAATTTTTCAAAGTCAAAACCGTTTGAAAATATTACTAAGTTTGAAATACCATAAAATATTTCTAAGTACGAAAATCTTCTGAATTTTTCAAAGTCAATACCGCTTGAAAATATTTCTAAGTTTGAAATACCATGAAATATTTCTTAGTACGAAAATCTTCTGAATTTTTTAAAGTCAAAACCGTTTGAAAATATTACTAAGTTTGAAATACCATGAAATATTTCTAAGGACGAAAATCTTCTGAATTTTTCAAAGTCAATACCGCTTGAAAATATTTCTAAGTTTGAAATACCATGAAATATTTCTAAGTACGAAAATCTTCTGAATTTTTTAAAGTCAAAACCGTTTGAAAATATTACTAAGTTAGAAATACCATGAAATATTTCTAAGTACGAAAATCTTCTGAATTTTTCAAAGTCAATACCGCTTGAAAATATTACTAAGTTTGAAATACCATGAAATATTTCTAAGTACGAAAATCTTCTGAATTTTTTAAAGTCAATACCGCTTGAAAATATTTCTAAGTTTGAAATACCATAAAATATTTTTAAGTTCGAAAATCTTCTGAATTTTTTAAAGTCAAAACCGTTTGAAAATATTACTAAGTTAGAAATATCATGAAATATTTCTAAGTACGAAAATCTTCTGAATTTTTTAAAGTCAAAACCGATTGAAAATATTACTAAGTTTGAAATACCATGAAATATTTCTAAGTACGAAAATCTTCTGAATTTTTCAAAGTCAATACCGCTTGAAAATATTACTAAGTTTGACATACCATGAAATATTTCGAAATACGAAAATCTTCCGAATTTTTCAAAGTCAAAACCGCTTGAAAATATTACTTAGTTTGAAATACCATAAAATATTTCTAAGTACGAAAATCTTCGGAATTTTTTAAAGTCAAAACCGTTTGAAAATATTACTAAGTTTAATACCATAAAATATTTCTAAGGACGAAAATCTTCTGAATTTTTCAAAGTAAATACTGCTTGAAAATATTTCTAAGTTTGAAATACCATGAAATATTTCTAAGTACGAAAATCTTCTGAATTTTTCAAAGTCAATACCGCTTGAAAATATTTCTAAGTTTGAAATACCATGAAATATTTCTAAGTACAAAAATCTTCGGAATTTTTCAAAGTCAAAACCGTTTGAAAATATTACTAAGTTTGAAATACCATGAAATATTTCTAAGTACGAAAATCTTCTGAATTTTTCATAGTCAAAACCGTTTGAAAATATTACTAAGTTTGAAATACCATGAAATATTTCTAAGTACGAAAATCTTCTGAATTTTTCAAAGTCAATACCGCTTGAAAATATTTCTAAGTTTGAAATACCATTAAATATTTCTAAGTACAAAAATCTTCGGAATTTTTCAAAGTCAATACCGCTTGAAAATATTTCTAAGTTTGAAATACCATGAAATATTTCTAAGTACGAAAATCTTCTGAATTTTTCAAAGTCAAAACCGTTTGAAAATATTACTAAGTTTGAAATACCATGAAATATTTCTAAGTACGAAAATCTTCTGAATTTTTCAAAGTCAATACCGCTTGAAAATATTACTAAGTTTGAAATACCATGAAATATTTCTAAGTACAAAAATCTTCTGAATTTTTTAAAGTCAATACCGCTTGAAAATATTTCTAAGTTTGAAATACCATAAAATATTTTTAAGTTCGAAAATCTTCTGAATTTTTTAAAGTCAAAACCGTTTGAAAATATTACTAAGTTAGAAATATCATGAAATATTTCTAAGTACGAAAATCTTCTGAATTTTTTAAAGTCAAAACCGTTTGAAAATATTACTAAGTTTGAAATATCATGAAATATTTCTAAGTACGAAAATCTTCTGAATTTTTCAAAGTCAATACCGCTTGATAATATTTCTATGTTTGAAATACCATGAAATATTTCTAAGTTCGAAAATCTTCTGAATTTTTCAAAGTCAAAACCGTTTGAAAATATTACTAAGTTTGACAAACCATGAAATATTTCTAAGTACGAAAATCTTCTGAATTTTTCAAAGTCAAAACCGTTTGAAAATATTACTAAGTTTGAAATACCATGAAATATTTCTAAGTACGAAAATCTTCTGAATTTTTCAAAGTCAATACCGCTTGAAAATATTTCTATGTTTGAAATACCATGAAATATTTCTAAGTTCGAAAATCTTCTGAATTTTTCAAAGTCAAAACCGTTTGAAAATATTACTAAGTTTGACATACCATGAAATATTTCTAAGTACGAAAATCTTCTGAATTTTTCAAAGTCAATACCGCTTGAAAATATTTCTAAGTTTGAAATACCATGAAATATTTCTAAGTACAAAAATCTTCGGAATTTTTCAAAATCAAAACCGTTTGAAAATATTACTAAGTTTGAAATACCATAAAATATTTCTAAGTACGAAAATCTTCTGAATTTTTCAAAGTCAATATCGCTTGAAAATATTTCTAAGTTTGAAATACCATGAAATATTTCTAAGTACGAAAATCTTCTGAATTTTTCAAAGTCAAAACCGTTTGAAAATATTACTAAGTTTGAAATACCATGAAATATTTCTAAGTACGAAAATCTTCTGAATTTTTCAAAGTCAATACCGCTTGAAAATATTACTAAGTTTGAAATACCATGAAATATTTCTAAGTACAAAAATCTTCTGAATTTTTTAAAGTCAATACCGCTTGAAAATATTTCTAAGTTTGAAATACCATAAAATATTTTTAAGTTCGAAAATCTTCTGAATTTTTTAAAGTCAAAACCGTTTGAAAATATTACTAAGTTAGAAATATCATGAAATATTTCTAAGTACGAAAATCTTCTGAATTTTTTAAAGTCAAAACCGTTTGAAAATATTACTAAGTTTGAAATATCATGAAATATTTCTAAGTACGAAAATCTTCTGAATTTTTCAAAGTCAATACCGCTTGATAATATTTCTATGTTTGAAATACCATGAAATATTTCTAAGTTCGAAAATCTTCTGAATTTTTCAAAGTCAAAACCGTTTGAAAATATTACTAAGTTTGACAAACCATGAAATATTTCTAAGTACGAAAATCTTCTGAATTTTTCAAAGTCAAAACCGTTTGAAAATATTACTAAGTTTGAAATACCATGAAATATTTCTAAGTACGAAAATCTTCTGAATTTTTCAAAGTCAATACCGCTTGAAAATATTTCTATGTTTGAAATACCATGAAATATTTCTAAGTTCGAAAATCTTCTGAATTTTTCAAAGTCAAAACCGTTTGAAAATATTACTAAGTTTGACATACCATGAAATATTTCTAAGTACGAAAATCTTCTGAATTTTTCAAAGTCAATACCGCTTGAAAATATTTCTAAGTTTGAAATATCATGAAATATTTCTAAGTACAAAAATCTTCGGAATTTTTCAAAATCAAAACCGTTTGAAAATATTACTAAGTTTGAAATACCATAAAATATTTCTAAGTACGAAAATCTTCTGAATTTTTCAAAGTCAATATCGCTTGAAAATATTTCTAAGTTTGAAATACCATGAAATATTTCTAAGTACGAAAATCTTCTGAATTTTTTAAAGTCAAAACCGTTTGAAAATATTACTAAGTTTGAAATACCATGAAATATTTCTAAGTTCGAAAATCTTCAGAATTTTTCAAAGTCAATACCGCTTGAAAATATTTCTATGTTTGAAATACCATGAAATATTTCTAAGTACAAAAATCTTCGGAATTTTTCAAAGTCAAAACCGTTTGAAAATATTACTAAGTTTGAAATACCATGAAATATTTCTAAGTACGAAAATCTTCTGAATTTTTCAAAGTCAAAACCGTTTGAAAATATTACTAAGTTTGAAATACCATGAAATATTTCTAAGTACGAAAATCTTCTGAATTTTTTAAAGTCAATACCGCTTGAAAATATTTCTAAGTTTGAAATACCATAAAATATTTCTAAGTTCGAAAATCTTCTGAATTTTTTAAAGTCAAAACCGTTTGAAAATATTACTAAGTTAGAAATACCATGAAATATTTCTAAGTACGAAAATCTTCTGAATTTTTTAAAGTCAATACCGCTAGAAAATATTTCTATGTTTGAAATACCATGAAATATTTCTAAGGACGAAAATCTTCTGAATTTTTCAAAGTCAATACTGCTTGAAAATATTTCTAAGTTTGAAATATCATGAAATATTTCTAAGTACGAAAATCTTCTGAATTTTTCAAAGTCAATACCGCTTGATAATATTTCTATGTTTGAAATACCATGAAATATTTCTAAGTTCGAAAATCTTCTGAATTTTTCAAAGTCAAAACCGTTTGAAAATATTACTAAGTTTGACAAACCATGAAATATTTCTAAGTACGAAAATCTTCTGAATTTTTCAAAGTCAAAACCGTTTGAAAATATTACTAAGTTTGAAATACCATGAAATATTTCTAAGTACGAAAATCTTCTGAATTTTTCAAAGTCAATACCGCTTGAAAATATTTCTATGTTTGAAATACCATGAAATATTTCTAAGTTCGAAAATCTTCTGAATTTTTCAAAGTCAAAACCGTTTGAAAATATTACTAAGTTTGACATACCATGAAATATTTCTAAGTACGAAAATCTTCTGAATTTTTCAAAGTCAATACCGCTTGAAAATATTTCTAAGTTTGAAATACCATGAAATATTTCTAAGTACAAAAATCTTCGGAATTTTTCAAAATCAAAACCGTTTGAAAATATTACTAAGTTTGAAATACCATAAAATATTTCTAAGTACGAAAATCTTCTGAATTTTTCAAAGTCAATATCGCTTGAAAATATTACTAAGTTTGAAATACCATAAAATATTTCTAAGTACGAAAATCTTCTGAATTTTTCAAAGTCAATATCGCTTGAAAATATTTCTAAGTTTGAAATACCATGAAATATTTCTAAGTACGAAAATCTTCTGAATTTTTCAAAGTCAAAACCGTTTGAAAATATTACTAAGTTTGAAATACCATGAAATATTTCTAAGTACGAAAATCTTCTGAATTTTTCAAAGTCAATACCGCTTGAAAATATTACTAAGTTTGAAATACCATGAAATATTTCTAAGTACAAAAATCTTCTGAATTTTTTAAAGTCAATACCGCTTGAAAATATTTCTAAGTTTGAAATACCATAAAATATTTTTAAGTTCGAAAATCTTCTGAATTTTTTAAAGTCAAAACCGTTTGAAAATATTACTAAGTTAGAAATATCATGAAATATTTCTAAGTACGAAAATCTTCTGAATTTTTTAAAGTCAAAACCGTTTGAAAATATTACTAAGTTTGAAATATCATGAAATATTTCTAAGTACGAAAATCTTCTGAATTTTTCAAAGTCAATACCGCTTGATAATATTTCTATGTTTGAAATACCATGAAATATTTCTAAGTTCGAAAATCTTCTGAATTTTTCAAAGTCAAAACCGTTTGAAAATATTACTAAGTTTGACAAACCATGAAATATTTCTAAGTACGAAAATCTTCTGAATTTTTCAAAGTCAAAACCGTTTGAAAATATTACTAAGTTTGAAATACCATGAAATATTTCTAAGTACGAAAATCTTCTGAATTTTTCAAAGTCAATACCGCTTGAAAATATTTCTATGTTTGAAATACCATGAAATATTTCTAAGTTCGAAAATCTTCTGAATTTTTCAAAGTCAAAACCGTTTGAAAATATTACTAAGTTTGACATACCATGAAATATTTCTAAGTACGAAAATCTTCTGAATTTTTCAAAGTCAATACCGCTTGAAAATATTTCTAAGTTTGAAATATCATGAAATATTTCTAAGTACAAAAATCTTCGGAATTTTTCAAAATCAAAACCGTTTGAAAATATTACTAAGTTTGAAATACCATAAAATATTTCTAAGTACGAAAATCTTCTGAATTTTTCAAAGTCAATATCGCTTGAAAATATTTCTAAGTTTGAAATACCATGAAATATTTCTAAGTACGAAAATCTTCTGAATTTTTTAAAGTCAAAACCGTTTGAAAATATTACTAAGTTTGAAATACCATGAAATATTTCTAAGTTCGAAAATCTTCAGAATTTTTCAAAGTCAATACCGCTTGAAAATATTTCTATGTTTGAAATACCATGAAATATTTCTAAGTACAAAAATCTTCGGAATTTTTCAAAGTCAAAACCGTTTGAAAATATTACTAAGTTTGAAATACCATGAAATATTTCTAAGTACGAAAATCTTCTGAATTTTTCAAAGTCAAAACCGTTTGAAAATATTACTAAGTTTGAAATACCATGAAATATTTCTAAGTACGAAAATCTTCTGAATTTTTTAAAGTCAATACCGCTTGAAAATATTTCTAAGTTTGAAATACCATAAAATATTTCTAAGTTCGAAAATCTTCTGAATTTTTTAAAGTCAAAACCGTTTGAAAATATTACTAAGTTAGAAATACCATGAAATATTTCTAAGTACGAAAATCTTCTGAATTTTTTAAAGTCAATACCGCTAGAAAATATTTCTATGTTTGAAATACCATGAAATATTTCTAAGGACGAAAATCTTCTGAATTTTTCAAAGTCAATACTGCTTGAAAATATTTCTAAGTTTGAAATATCATGAAATATTTCTAAGTACGAAAATCTTCTGAATTTTTCAAAGTCAATACCGCTTGATAATATTTCTATGTTTGAAATACCATGAAATATTTCTAAGTTCGAAAATCTTCTGAATTTTTCAAAGTCAAAACCGTTTGAAAATATTACTAAGTTTGACAAACCATGAAATATTTCTAAGTACGAAAATCTTCTGAATTTTTCAAAGTCAAAACCGTTTGAAAATATTACTAAGTTTGAAATACCATGAAATATTTCTAAGTACGAAAATCTTCTGAATTTTTCAAAGTCAATACCGCTTGAAAATATTTCTATGTTTGAAATACCATGAAATATTTCTAAGTTCGAAAATCTTCTGAATTTTTCAAAGTCAAAACCGTTTGAAAATATTACTAAGTTTGACATACCATGAAATATTTCTAAGTACGAAAATCTTCTGAATTTTTCAAAGTCAATACCGCTTGAAAATATTTCTAAGTTTGAAATACCATGAAATATTTCTAAGTACAAAAATCTTCGGAATTTTTCAAAATCAAAACCGTTTGAAAATATTACTAAGTTTGAAATACCATAAAATATTTCTAAGTACGAAAATCTTCTGAATTTTTCAAAGTCAATATCGCTTGAAAATATTTCTAAGTTTGAAATACCATGAAATATTTCTAAGTACGAAAATCTTCTGAATTTTTTAAAGTCAAAACCGTTTGAAAATATTACTAAGTTTGAAATACCATGAAATATTTCTAAGTTCGAAAATCTTCAGAATTTTTCAAAGTCAATACCGCTTGAAAATATTTCTATGTTTGAAATACCATGAAATATTTCTAAGTACAAAAATCTTCGGAATTTTTCAAAGTCAAAACCGTTTGAAAATATTACTAAGTTTGAAATACCATGAAATATTTCTAAGTACGAAAATCTTCTGAATTTTTCAAAGTCAAAACCGTTTGAAAATATTACTAAGTTTGAAATACCATGAAATATTTCTAAGTACGAAAATCTTCTGAATTTTTTAAAGTCAATACCGCTTGAAAATATTTCTAAGTTTGAAATACCATAAAATATTTCTAAGTTCGAAAATCTTCTGAATTTTTTAAAGTCAAAACCGTTTGAAAATATTACTAAGTTAGAAATACCATGAAATATTTCTAAGTACGAAAATCTTCTGAATTTTTTAAAGTCAATACCGCTAGAAAATATTTCTATGTTTGAAATACCATGAAATATTTCTAAGGACGAAAATCTTCTGAATTTTTCAAAGTCAATACTGCTTGAAAATATTTCTAAGTTTGAAATACCATGAAATATTTCTAAGTACGAAAATCTTCTGAATTTTTCAGTCAATACCGCTTGAAAATATTTCTAAGTTTGAAATACCATGAAATATTTCTAAGTACAAAAATCTTCGGAATTTTTCAAAGTCAAAACCGTTTGAAAATATTACTAAGTTTGAAATACCATGAAATATTTCTAAGTACGAAAATCTTCTGAATTTTTCATAGTCAAAACCGTTTGAAAATATTACTAAGTTTGAAATACCATGAAATATTTCTAAGTACGAAAATCTTCTGAATTTTTCAAAGTCAAAACCGTTTGAAAATATTACTAAGTTTGACATACCATGAAATATTTCGAAATACGAAAATCTTCCGAATTTTTCAAAGTCAAAACCGCTTGAAAATATTACTTAGTTTGAAATACCATAAAATATTTCTAAGTACGAAAATCTTCTGAATTTTTCAAAGTAAATACTGCTTGAAAATATTTCTAAGTTTGAAATACCATGAAATATTTCTAAGTACGAAAATCTTCTGAATTTTTCAAAGTCAATACCGCTTGAAAATATTTCTAAGTTTGAAATACCATGAAATATTTCTAAGTACAAAAATCTTCGGAATTTTTCAAAGTCAAAACCGTTTGAAAATATTACTAAGTTTGAAATACCATGAAATATTTCTAAGTACGAAAATCTTCTGAATTTTTCATAGTCAAAACCGTTTGAAAATATTACTAAGTTTGAAATACCATGAAATATTTCTAAGAACGAAAATCTTCTGAATTTTTCAAAGTCAATACCGCTTGAAAATATTTCTAAGTTTGAAATACCATTAAATATTTCTAAGTACAAAAATCTTCGGAATTTTTCAAAGTCAATACCGCTTGAAAATATTTCTAAGTTTGAAATACCATGAAATATTTCTAAGTACGAAAATCTTCTGAATTTTTTAAAGTCAAAACCGTTTGAAAATATTACTAAGTTTGAAATACCATGAAATATTTCTAAGTACGAAAATCTTCTGAATTTTTCAAAGTCAAAACCGTTTGAAAATATTACTAAGTTTGACAAACCATGAAATATTTCTAAGTACGAAAATCTTCTGAATTTTTCAAAGTCAAAACCGTTTGAAAATATTACTAAGTTTGAAATACCATGAAATATTTCTAAGTACGAAAATCTTCTGAATTTTTCAAAGTCAATACCGCTTGAAAATATTTCTATGTTTGAAATACCATGAAATATTTCTAAGTTCGAAAATCTTCTGAATTTTTCAAAGTCAAAACCGTTTGAAAATATTACTAAGTTTGACATACCATGAAATATTTCTAAGTACGAAAATCTTCTGAATTTTTCAAAGTCAAAACCGTTTGAAAATATTACTAAGTTTGAAATACTATGAAATATTTCTAAGTACGAAAATCTTCTGAATTTTTCAAAGTCAATACCGCTTAAAAATATTTCTATGTTTGAAATACCATGAAATATTTCTAAGTTCGAAAATCTTCTGAATTTTTCAAAGTCAAAACCGTTTGAAAATATTACTAAGTTAGAAATACCATGAAATATTTCTAAGTACGAAAATCTTCTGAATTTTTCAAAGTCAAAACCGTTTGAAAATATTACTAAGTTTGAAATACCATGAAATATTTCTAAGTACGAAAATCTGAATTTTTTAAAGTCAATACCGCTTGAAAATATTTCTAAGTTTGAAATACCATAAAATATTTCTAAGTTCGAAAATCTTCTGAATTTTTCAAAGTCAAAACCGTTTGAAAATATTACTAAGTTTGAAATACCATGAAATATTTCTAAGTACGAAAATCTTCTGAATTTTTTAAAGTCAATACCGCTTGAAAATATTTCTAAGTTTGAAATACCATAAAATATTTCTAAGTTCGAAAATCTTCTGAATTTTTTAAAGTCAAAACCGTTTGAAAATATTACTAAGTTAGAAATACCATGAAATATTTCTAAGTACGAAAATCTTCTGAATTTTTTAAAGTCAATACCGCTAGAAAATATTTCTATGTTTGAAATACCATGAAATATTTCTAAGGACGAAAATCTTCTGAATTTTTCAAAGTCAATACTGCTTGAAAATATTTCTAAGTTTGAAATACCATGAAATATTTCTAAGTACGAAAATCTTCTGAATTTTTCAGTCAATACCGCTTGAAAATATTTCTAAGTTTGAAATACCATGAAATATTTCTAAGTACAAAAATCTTCGGAATTTTTCAAAGTCAAAACCGTTTGAAAATATTACTAAGTTTGAAATACCATGAAATATTTCTAAGTACGAAAATCTTCTGAATTTTTCATAGTCAAAACCGTTTGAAAATATTACTAAGTTTGAAATACCATGAAATATTTCTAAGTACGAAAATCTTCTGAATTTTTCAAAGTCAAAACCGTTTGAAAATATTACTAAGTTTGACATACCATGAAATATTTCGAAATACGAAAATCTTCCGAATTTTTCAAAGTCAAAACCGCTTGAAAATATTACTTAGTTTGAAATACCATAAAATATTTCTAAGTACGAAAATCTTCTGAATTTTTCAAAGTAAATACTGCTTGAAAATATTTCTAAGTTTGAAATACCATGAAATATTTCTAAGTACGAAAATCTTCTGAATTTTTCAAAGTCAATACCGCTTGAAAATATTTCTAAGTTTGAAATACCATGAAATATTTCTAAGTACAAAAATCTTCGGAATTTTTCAAAGTCAAAACCGTTTGAAAATATTACTAAGTTTGAAATACCATGAAATATTTCTAAGTACGAAAATCTTCTGAATTTTTCATAGTCAAAACCGTTTGAAAATATTACTAAGTTTGAAATACCATGAAATATTTCTAAGAACGAAAATCTTCTGAATTTTTCAAAGTCAATACCGCTTGAAAATATTTCTAAGTTTGAAATACCATTAAATATTTCTAAGTACAAAAATCTTCGGAATTTTTCAAAGTCAATACCGCTTGAAAATATTTCTAAGTTTGAAATACCATGAAATATTTCTAAGTACGAAAATCTTCTGAATTTTTTAAAGTCAAAACCGTTTGAAAATATTACTAAGTTTGAAATACCATGAAATATTTCTAAGTACGAAAATCTTCTGAATTTTTCAAAGTCAAAACCGTTTGAAAATATTACTAAGTTTGACAAACCATGAAATATTTCTAAGTACGAAAATCTTCTGAATTTTTCAAAGTCAAAACCGTTTGAAAATATTACTAAGTTTGAAATACCATGAAATATTTCTAAGTACGAAAATCTTCTGAATTTTTCAAAGTCAATACCGCTTGAAAATATTTCTATGTTTGAAATACCATGAAATATTTCTAAGTTCGAAAATCTTCTGAATTTTTCAAAGTCAAAACCGTTTGAAAATATTACTAAGTTTGACATACCATGAAATATTTCTAAGTACGAAAATCTTCTGAATTTTTCAAAGTCAAAACCGTTTGAAAATATTACTAAGTTTGAAATACTATGAAATATTTCTAAGTACGAAAATCTTCTGAATTTTTCAAAGTCAATACCGCTTAAAAATATTTCTATGTTTGAAATACCATGAAATATTTCTAAGTTCGAAAATCTTCTGAATTTTTCAAAGTCAAAACCGTTTGAAAATATTACTAAGTTAGAAATACCATGAAATATTTCTAAGTACGAAAATCTTCTGAATTTTTCAAAGTCAAAACCGTTTGAAAATATTACTAAGTTTGAAATACCATGAAATATTTCTAAGTACGAAAATCTGAATTTTTTAAAGTCAATACCGCTTGAAAATATTTCTAAGTTTGAAATACCATAAAATATTTCTAAGTTCGAAAATCTTCTGAATTTTTCAAAGTCAAAACCGTTTGAAAATATTACTAAGTTTGAAATACCATGAAATATTTCTAAGTACGAAAATCTTCTGAATTTTTCAAAGTCAAAACCGTTTGAAAATATTACTAAGTTTGAAATACCATGAAATATTTCTAAGTACGAAAATCTTCTGAATTTTTCAAAGTCAATACCGCTTGAAAATATTTCTATGTTTGAAATACCATGAAATATTTCTAAGTTCGAAAATCTTCTGAATTTTTCAAAGTCAAAACCGTTTGAAAATATTACTAAGTTTGACACACCATGAAATATTTCTAAGTACGAAAATCTTCTGAATTTTTCAAAGTCAATACAGCTGGAAAATATTTCTAAGTTTGAAATACCATGAAATATTTCTAAGTACAAAAATCTTCGGAATTTTTCAAAGTCAAAACCGTTTGAAAATATTACTAAGTTTGAAATACCATAAAATATTTCTAAGTACGAAAATCTTCTGAATTTTTCAAAGTCAATACCGCTTGAAAATATTTCTAAGTTTGAAATACCATGAAATATTTCTTAGTACGAAAATCTTCTGAATTTTTTAAAGTCAAAACCGTTTGAAAATATTACTAAGTTTGAAATACCATGAAATATTTCTAAGGACGAAAATCTTCTGAATTTTTCAAAGTCAATACCGCTTGAAAATATTTCTAAGTTTGAAATACCATGAAATATTTCTAAGTACGAAAATCTTCTGAATTTTTTAAAGTCAAAACCGTTTGAAAATATTACTAAGTTAGAAATACCATGAAATATTTCTAAGTACGAAAATCTTCTGAATTTTTCAAAGTCAAAACCGTTTGAAAATATTACTAAGTTTGAAATACCATGAAATATTTCTAAGGACGAAAATCTTCTGAATTTTTCAAAGTAAATACTGCTTGAAAATATTTCTAAGTTTGAAATACCATGAAATATTTCTAAGTACGAAAATCTTCTGAATTTTTCAAAGTCAATACCGCTTGAAAATATTTCTAAGTTTGAAATACCATGAAATATTTCTAAGTACAAAAATCTTCGGAATTTTTCAAAGTCAAAACCGTTTGAAAATATTACTAAGTTTGAAATACCATGAAATATTTCTAAGTTCGAAAATCTTCTGAATTTTTTAAAGTCAAAACCGATTGAAAATATTACTAAGTTTGAAATACCATAAAATATTTCTAAGTACGAAAATCTTCCGAATTTTTCAAAGTCAAAACCGCTTGAAAATATTACTTAGTTTGAAATACCATAAAATATTTCTAAGTACGAAAATCTTCGGAATTTTTTAAAGTCAAAACCGTTTGAAAATATTACTAAGTTTAATACCATAAAATATTTCTAAGGACGAAAATCTTCTGAATTTTTCAAAGTAAATACTGCTTGAAAATATTTCTAAGTTTGAAATACCATGAAATATTTCTAAGTACGAAAATCTTCTGAATTTTTCAAAGTCAATACCGCTTGAAAATATTTCTAAGTTTGAAATACCATGAAATATTTCTAAGTACAAAAATCTTCGGAATTTTTCAAAGTCACAACCGTTTGAAAATATTACTAAGTTTGAAATACCATGAAATATTTCTAAGTACGAAAATCTTCTGAATTTTTCATAGTCAAAACCGTTTGAAAATATTACTAAGTTTGAAATACCATGAAATATTTCTAAGTACGAAAATCTTCTGAATTTTTCAAAGTCAATACCGCTTGAAAATATTTCTAAGTTTGAAATACCATTAAATATTTCTAAGTACAAAAATCTTCGGAATTTTTCAAAGTCAATACCGCTTGAAAATATTTCTAAGTTTGAAATACCATGAAATATTTCTAAGTACGAAAATCTTCTGAATTTTTTAAAGTCAAAACCGTTTGAAAATATTACTAAGTTTGAAATACCATGAAATATTTCTAAGTACGAAAATCTTCTGAATTTTTTAAAGTCAATACCGCTAGAAAATATTTCTATGTTTGAAATACCATGAAATATTTCTAAGGACGAAAATCTTCTGAATTTTTCAAAGTCAATACTGCTTGAAAATATTTCTAAGTTTGAAATACCATGAAATATTTCTAAGTACGAAAATCTTCTGAATTTTTCAGTCAATACCGCTTGAAAATATTTCTAAGTTTGAAATACCATGAAATATTTCTAAGTACAAAAATCTTCGGAATTTTTCAAAGTCAAAACCGTTTGAAAATATTACTAAGTTTGAAATACCATGAAATATTTCTAAGTACGAAAATCTTCTGAATTTTTCATAGTCAAAACCGTTTGAAAATATTACTAAGTTTGAAATACCATGAAATATTTCTAAGTACGAAAATCTTCTGAATTTTTCAAAGTCAAAACCGTTTGAAAATATTACTAAGTTTGACATACCATGAAATATTTCGAAATACGAAAATCTTCCGAATTTTTCAAAGTCAAAACCGCTTGAAAATATTACTTAGTTTGAAATACCATAAAATATTTCTAAGTACGAAAATCTTCTGAATTTTTCAAAGTAAATACTGCTTGAAAATATTTCTAAGTTTGAAATACCATGAAATATTTCTAAGTACGAAAATCTTCTGAATTTTTCAAAGTCAATACCGCTTGAAAATATTTCTAAGTTTGAAATACCATGAAATATTTCTAAGTACAAAAATCTTCGGAATTTTTCAAAGTCAAAACCGTTTGAAAATATTACTAAGTTTGAAATACCATGAAATATTTCTAAGTACGAAAATCTTCTGAATTTTTCATAGTCAAAACCGTTTGAAAATATTACTAAGTTTGAAATACCATGAAATATTTCTAAGAACGAAAATCTTCTGAATTTTTCAAAGTCAATACCGCTTGAAAATATTTCTAAGTTTGAAATACCATTAAATATTTCTAAGTACAAAAATCTTCGGAATTTTTCAAAGTCAATACCGCTTGAAAATATTTCTAAGTTTGAAATACCATGAAATATTTCTAAGTACGAAAATCTTCTGAATTTTTTAAAGTCAAAACCGTTTGAAAATATTACTAAGTTTGAAATACCATGAAATATTTCTAAGTACGAAAATCTTCTGAATTTTTCAAAGTCAAAACCGTTTGAAAATATTACTAAGTTTGACAAACCATGAAATATTTCTAAGTACGAAAATCTTCTGAATTTTTCAAAATCAAAACCGTTTGAAAATATTACTAAGTTTGAAATACCATGAAATATTTCTAAGTACGAAAATCTTCTGAATTTTTCAAAGTCAATACCGCTTGAAAATATTTCTATGTTTGAAATACCATGAAATATTTCTAAGTTCGAAAATCTTCTGAATTTTTCAAAGTCAAAACCGTTTGAAAATATTACTAAGTTTGACATACCATGAAATATTTCTAAGTACGAAAATCTTCTGAATTTTTCAAAGTCAAAACCGTTTGAAAATATTACTAAGTTTGAAATACTATGAAATATTTCTAAGTACGAAAATCTTCTGAATTTTTCAAAGTCAATACCGCTTAAAAATATTTCTATGTTTGAAATACCATGAAATATTTCTAAGTTCGAAAATCTTCTGAATTTTTCAAAGTCAAAACCGTTTGAAAATATTACTAAGTTAGAAATACCATGAAATATTTCTAAGTACGAAAATCTTCTGAATTTTTCAAAGTCAAAACCGTTTGAAAATATTACTAAGTTTGAAATACCATGAAATATTTCTAAGTACGAAAATCTGAATTTTTTAAAGTCAATACCGCTTGAAAATATTTCTAAGTTTGAAATACCATAAAATATTTCTAAGTTCGAAAATCTTCTGAATTTTTCAAAGTCAAAACCGTTTGAAAATATTACTAAGTTTGAAATACCATGAAATATTTCTAAGTACGAAAATCTTCTGAATTTTTCAAAGTCAAAACCGTTTGAAAATATTACTAAGTTTGAAATACCATGAAATATTTCTAAGTACGAAAATCTTCTGAATTTTTCAAAGTCAATACCGCTTGAAAATATTTCTATGTTTGAAATACCATGAAATATTTCTAAGTTCGAAAATCTTCTGAATTTTTCAAAGTCAAAACCGTTTGAAAATATTACTAAGTTTGACACACCATGAAATATTTCTAAGTACGAAAATCTTCTGAATTTTTCAAAGTCAATACAGCTGGAAAATATTTCTAAGTTTGAAATACCATGAAATATTTCTAAGTACAAAAATCTTCGGAATTTTTCAAAGTCAAAACCGTTTGAAAATATTACTAAGTTTGAAATACCATGAAATATTTCTAAGGACGAAAATCTTCTGAATTTTTCAAAGTCAATACCGCTTGAAAATATTTCTAAGTTTGAAATACCATGAAATATTTCTAAGTACGAAAATCTTCTGAATTTTTTAAAGTCAAAACCGTTTGAAAATATTACTAAGTTAGAAATACCATGAAATATTTCTAAGTACGAAAATCTTCTGAATTTTTCAAAGTCAAAACCGTTTGAAAATATTACTAAGTTTGAAATACCATGAAATATTTCTAAGGACGAAAATCTTCTGAATTTTTCAAAGTAAATACTGCTTGAAAATATTTCTAAGTTTGAAATACCATGAAATATTTCTAAGTACGAAAATCTTCTGAATTTTTCAAAGTCAATACCGCTTGAAAATATTTCTAAGTTTGAAATACCATGAAATATTTCTAAGTACAAAAATCTTCGGAATTTTTCAAAGTCAAAACCGTTTGAAAATATTACTAAGTTTGAAATACCATGAAATATTTCTAAGTTCGAAAATCTTCTGAATTTTTTAAAGTCAAAACCGATTGAAAATATTACTAAGTTTGAAATACCATAAAATATTTCTAAGTACGAAAATCTTCCGAATTTTTCAAAGTCAAAACCGCTTGAAAATATTACTTAGTTTGAAATACCATAAAATATTTCTAAGTACGAAAATCTTCGGAATTTTTTAAAGTCAAAACCGTTTGAAAATATTACTAAGTTTAATACCATAAAATATTTCTAAGGACGAAAATCTTCTGAATTTTTCAAAGTAAATACTGCTTGAAAATATTTCTAAGTTTGAAATACCATGAAATATTTCTAAGTACGAAAATCTTCTGAATTTTTCAAAGTCAATACCGCTTGAAAATATTTCTAAGTTTGAAATACCATGAAATATTTCTAAGTACAAAAATCTTCGGAATTTTTCAAAGTCACAACCGTTTGAAAATATTACTAAGTTTGAAATACCATGAAATATTTCTAAGTACGAAAATCTTCTGAATTTTTCATAGTCAAAACCGTTTGAAAATATTACTAAGTTTGAAATACCATGAAATATTTCTAAGTACGAAAATCTTCTGAATTTTTCAAAGTCAATACCGCTTGAAAATATTTCTAAGTTTGAAATACCATTAAATATTTCTAAGTACAAAAATCTTCGGAATTTTTCAAAGTCAATACCGCTTGAAAATATTTCTAAGTTTGAAATACCATGAAATATTTCTAAGTACGAAAATCTTCTGAATTTTTTAAAGTCAAAACCGTTTGAAAATATTACTAAGTTTGAAATACCATGAAATATTTCTAAGTACGAAAATCTTCTGAATTTTTTAAAGTCAAAACCGTTTGAAAATATTACTAAGTTTGAAATACCATGAAATATTTCTAAGTACGAAAATCTTCTGAATTTTTCAAAGTCAATACCGCTTGAAAATATTACTAAGTTTGAAATACCATGAAATATTTCTAAGTACAAAAATCTTCTGAATTTTTTAAAGTCAATACCGCTTGAAAATATTTCTAAGTTTGAAATACCATAAAATATTTTTAAGTTCGAAAATCTTCTGAATTTTTTAAAGTCAAAACCGTTTGAAAATATTACTAAGTTAGAAATATCATGAAATATTTCTAAATACGAAAATCTTCTGAATTTTTTAAAGTCAAAACCGTTTGAAAATATTACTAAGTTTGAAATATCATGAAATATTTCTAAGTACGAAAATCTTCTGAATTTTTCAAAGTCAATACCGCTTGAAAATATTTCTATGTTTGAAATACCATGAAATATTTCTAAGTTCGAAAATCTTCTGAATTTTTCAAAGTCAAAACCGTTTGAAAATATTACTAAGTTTGACAAACCATGAAATATTTCTAAGTACGAAAATCTTCTGAATTTTTCAAAGTCAAAACCATTTGAAAATATTACTAAGTTTGAAATACCATGAAATATTTCTAAGTACGAAAATCTTCTGAATTTTTCAAAGTCAATACCGCTTGAAAATATTTCTATGTTTGAAATACCATGAAATATTTCTAAGTTCGAAAATCTTCTGAATTTTTCAAAGTCAAAACCGTTTGAAAATATTACTAAGTTTGACATACCATGAAATATTTCTAAGTACGAAAATCTTCTGAATTTTTCAAAGTCAAAACCGTTTGAAAATATTACTAAGTTTGAAATACTATGAAATATTTCTAAGTACGAAAATCTTCTGAATTTTTCAAAGTCAATACCGCTTAAAAATATTTCTATGTTTGAAATACCATGAAATATTTCTAAGTTCGAAAATCTTCTGAATTTTTCAAAGTCAATACCGCTTGTAAATATTTCTAAGTTTGAAATACCATAAAATATTTCTAAGTTCGAAAATCTTCTGAATTTTTCAAAGTCAAAACCGTTTGAAAATATTACTAAGTTTGAAATACCATGAAATATTTCTAAGTACGAAAATCTTCTGAATTTTTCAAAGTCAAAACCGTTTGAAAATATTACTAAGTTTGAAATACCATGAAATATTTCTAAGTACGAAAATCTTCTGAATTTTTCAAAGTCAATACCGCTTGAAAATATTTCTATGTTTGAAATACCATGAAATATTTCTAAGTTCGAAAATCTTCTGAATTTTTCAAAGTCAAAACCGTTTGAAAATATTACTAAGTTTGACACACCATGAAATATTTCTAAGTACGAAAATCTTCTGAATTTTTCAAAGTCAAAACCGTTTGAAAATATTACTAAGTTTGAAATACCATGAAATATTTCTAAGTACGAAAATCTTCTGAATTTTTCAAAGTCAATACAGCTGGAAAATATTTCTAAGTTTGAAATACCATGAAATATTTCTAAGTACAAAAATCTTCGGAATTTTTCAAAGTCAAAACCGTTTGAAAATATTACTAAGTTTGAAATACCATAAAATATTTCTAAGTACGAAAATCTTCTGAATTTTTCAAAGTCAATACCGCTTGAAAATATTTCTAAGTTTGAAATACCATGAAATATTTCTTAGTACGAAAATCTTCTGAATTTTTTAAAGTCAAAACCGTTTGAAAATATTACTAAGTTTGAAATACCATGAAATATTTCTAAGGACGAAAATCTTCTGAATTTTTCAAAGTCAATACCGCTTGAAAATATTTCTAAGTTTGAAATACCATGAAATATTTCTAAGTACGAAAATCTTCTGAATTTTTTAAAGTCAAAACCGTTTGAAAATATTACTAAGTTAGAAATACCATGAAATATTTCTAAGTACGAAAATCTTCTGAATTTTTCAAAGTCAATACCGCTTGAAAATATTACTAAGTTTGAAATACCATGAAATATTTCTAAGTACGAAAATCTTCTGAATTTTTTAAAGTCAATACCGCTTGATATATTTCTAAGTTTGAAATACCATAAAATATTTTTAAGTTCGAAAATCTTCTGAATTTTTTAAAGTCAAAACCGTTTGAAAATATTACTAAGTTAGAAATATCATGAAATATTTCTAAGTACGAAAATCTTCTGAATTTTTTAAAGTCAAAACCGATTGAAAATATTACTAAGTTTGAAATACCATGAAATATTTCTAAGTACGAAAATCTTCTGAATTTTTCAAAGTCAATACCGCTTGAAAATATTTCTATGTTTGAAATACCATGAAATATTTCTAAGTTCGAAAATCTTCTGAATTTTTCAAAGTCAAAACCGTTTGAAAATATTACTAAGTTTGACATACCATGAAATATTTCTAAGTACGAAAATCTTCTGAATTTTTCAAAGTCAAAACCGTTTGAAAATATTACTAAGTTTGAAATACTATGAAATATTTCTAAGTACGAAAATCTTCTGAATTTTTCAAAGTCAATACCGCTTAAAAATATTTCTATGTTTGAAATACCATGAAATATTTCTAAGTTCGAAAATCTTCTGAATTTTTCAAAGTCAATACCGCTTGTAAATATTTCTAAGTTTGAAATACCATAAAATATTTCTAAGTTCGAAAATCTTCTGAATTTTTCAAAGTCAAAACCGTTTGAAAATATTACTAAGTTTGAAATACCATGAAATATTTCTAAGTACGAAAATCTTCTGAATTTTTCAAAGTCAAAACCGTTTGAAAATATTACTAAGTTTGAAATACCATGAAATATTTCTAAGTACGAAAATCTTCTGAATTTTTCAAAGTCAATACCGCTTGAAAATATTTCTATGTTTGAAATACCATGAAATATTTCTAAGTTCGAAAATCTTCTGAATTTTTCAAAGTCAAAACCGTTTGAAAATATTACTAAGTTTGACACACCATGAAATATTTCTAAGTACGAAAATCTTCTGAATTTTTCAAAGTCAAAACCGTTTGAAAATATTACTAAGTTTGAAATACCATGAAATATTTCTAAGTACGAAAATCTTCTGAATTTTTCAAAGTCAATACAGCTGGAAAATATTTCTAAGTTTGAAATACCATGAAATATTTCTAAGTACAAAAATCTTCGGAATTTTTCAAAGTCAAAACCGTTTGAAAATATTACTAAGTTTGAAATACCATAAAATATTTCTAAGTACGAAAATCTTCTGAATTTTTCAAAGTCAATACCGCTTGAAAATATTTCTAAGTTTGAAATACCATGAAATATTTCTTAGTACGAAAATCTTCTGAATTTTTTAAAGTCAAAACCGTTTGAAAATATTACTAAGTTTGAAATACCATGAAATATTTCTAAGGACGAAAATCTTCTGAATTTTTCAAAGTCAATACCGCTTGAAAATATTTCTAAGTTTGAAATACCATGAAATATTTCTAAGTACGAAAATCTTCTGAATTTTTTAAAGTCAAAACCGTTTGAAAATATTACTAAGTTAGAAATACCATGAAATATTTCTAAGTACGAAAATCTTCTGAATTTTTCAAAGTCAATACCGCTTGAAAATATTACTAAGTTTGAAATACCATGAAATATTTCTAAGTACGAAAATCTTCTGAATTTTTTAAAGTCAATACCGCTTGATATATTTCTAAGTTTGAAATACCATAAAATATTTTTAAGTTCGAAAATCTTCTGAATTTTTTAAAGTCAAAACCGTTTGAAAATATTACTAAGTTAGAAATATCATGAAATATTTCTAAGTACGAAAATCTTCTGAATTTTTTAAAGTCAAAACCGATTGAAAATATTACTAAGTTTGAAATACCATGAAATATTTCTAAGTACGAAAATCTTCTGAATTTTTCAAAGTCAATACCGCTTGAAAATATTTCTATGTTTGAAATACCATGAAATATTTCTAAGTTCGAAAATCTTCTGAATTTTTCAAAGTCAAAACCGTTTGAAAATATTACTAAGTTTGACAAACCATGAAATATTTCTAAGTACGAAAATCTTCTGAATTTTTCAAAGTCAAAACCGTTTGAAAATATTACTAAGTTTGAAATACCATGAAATATTTCTAAGTACGAAAATCTTCTGAATTTTTCAAAGTCAATACCGCTTGAAAATATTTCTATGTTTGAAATACCATGAAATATTTCTAAGTTCGAAAATCTTCTGAATTTTTCAAAGTCAAAACCGTTTGAAAATATTACTAAGTTTGACATACCATGAAATATTTCTAAGTACGAAAATCTTCTGAATTTTTCAAAGTCAAAACCGTTTGAAAATATTACTAAGTTTGAAATACTATGAAATATTTCTAAGTACGAAAATCTTCTGAATTTTTCAAAGTCAATACCGCTTAAAAATATTTCTATGTTTGAAATACCATGAAATATTTCTAAGTTCGAAAATCTTCTGAATTTTTCAAAGTCAAAACCGTTTGAAAATATTACTAAGTTAGAAATACCATGAAATATTTCTAAGTACGAAAATCTTCTGAATTTTTCAAAGTCAAAACCGTTTGAAAATATTACTAAGTTTGAAATACCATGAAATATTTCTAAGTACGAAAATCTGAATTTTTTAAAGTCAATACCGCTTGAAAATATTTCTAAGTTTGAAATACCATAAAATATTTCTAAGTTCGAAAATCTTCTGAATTTTTCAAAGTCAAAACCGTTTGAAAATATTACTAAGTTTGAAATACCATGAAATATTTCTAAGTACGAAAATCTTCTGAATTTTTCAAAGTCAAAACCGTTTGAAAATATTACTAAGTTTGAAATACCATGAAATATTTCTAAGTACGAAAATCTTCTGAATTTTTCAAAGTCAATACCGCTTGAAAATATTTCTATGTTTGAAATACCATGAAATATTTCTAAGTTCGAAAATCTTCTGAATTTTTCAAAGTCAAAACCGTTTGAAAATATTACTAAGTTTGACACACCATGAAATATTTCTAAGTACGAAAATCTTCTGAATTTTTCAAAGTCAATACAGCTGGAAAATATTTCTAAGTTTGAAATACCATGAAATATTTCTAAGTACAAAAATCTTCGGAATTTTTCAAAGTCAAAACCGTTTGAAAATATTACTAAGTTTGAAATACCATAAAATATTTCTAAGTACGAAAATCTTCTGAATTTTTCAAAGTCAATACCGCTTGAAAATATTTCTAAGTTTGAAATACCATGAAATATTTCTTAGTACGAAAATCTTCTGAATTTTTTAAAGTCAAAACCGTTTGAAAATATTACTAAGTTTGAAATACCATGAAATATTTCTAAGGACGAAAATCTTCTGAATTTTTCAAAGTCAATACCGCTTGAAAATATTTCTAAGTTTGAAATACCATGAAATATTTCTAAGTACGAAAATCTTCTGAATTTTTTAAAGTCAAAACCGTTTGAAAATATTACTAAGTTAGAAATACCATGAAATATTTCTAAGTACGAAAATCTTCTGAATTTTTCAAAGTCAAAACCGTTTGAAAATATTACTAAGTTTGAAATACCATGAAATATTTCTAAGGACGAAAATCTTCTGAATTTTTCAAAGTAAATACTGCTTGAAAATATTTCTAAGTTTGAAATACCATGAAATATTTCTAAGTACGAAAATCTTCTGAATTTTTCAAAGTCAATACCGCTTGAAAATATTTCTAAGTTTGAAATACCATGAAATATTTCTAAGTACAAAAATCTTCGGAATTTTTCAAAGTCAAAACCGTTTGAAAATATTACTAAGTTTGAAATACCATGAAATATTTCTAAGTTCGAAAATCTTCTGAATTTTTTAAAGTCAAAACCGATTGAAAATATTACTAAGTTTGAAATACCATAAAATATTTCTAAGTACGAAAATCTTCCGAATTTTTCAAAGTCAAAACCGCTTGAAAATATTACTTAGTTTGAAATACCATAAAATATTTCTAAGTACGAAAATCTTCGGAATTTTTTAAAGTCAAAACCGTTTGAAAATATTACTAAGTTTAATACCATAAAATATTTCTAAGGACGAAAATCTTCTGAATTTTTCAAAGTAAATACTGCTTGAAAATATTTCTAAGTTTGAAATACCATGAAATATTTCTAAGTACGAAAATCTTCTGAATTTTTCAAAGTCAATACCGCTTGAAAATATTTCTAAGTTTGAAATACCATGAAATATTTCTAAGTACAAAAATCTTCGGAATTTTTCAAAGTCACAACCGTTTGAAAATATTACTAAGTTTGAAATACCATGAAATATTTCTAAGTACGAAAATCTTCTGAATTTTTCATAGTCAAAACCGTTTGAAAATATTACTAAGTTTGAAATACCATGAAATATTTCTAAGTACGAAAATCTTCTGAATTTTTCAAAGTCAATACCGCTTGAAAATATTTCTAAGTTTGAAATACCATTAAATATTTCTAAGTACAAAAATCTTCGGAATTTTTCAAAGTCAATACCGCTTGAAAATATTTCTAAGTTTGAAATACCATGAAATATTTCTAAGTACGAAAATCTTCTGAATTTTTTAAAGTCAAAACCGTTTGAAAATATTACTAAGTTTGAAATACCATGAAATATTTCTAAGTACGAAAATCTTCTGAATTTTTTAAAGTCAAAACCGTTTGAAAATATTACTAAGTTTGAAATACCATGAAATATTTCTAAGTACGAAAATCTTCTGAATTTTTCAAAGTCAATACCGCTTGAAAATATTACTAAGTTTGAAATACCATGAAATATTTCTAAGTACAAAAATCTTCTGAATTTTTTAAAGTCAATACCGCTTGAAAATATTTCTAAGTTTGAAATACCATAAAATATTTTTAAGTTCGAAAATCTTCTGAATTTTTTAAAGTCAAAACCGTTTGAAAATATTACTAAGTTAGAAATATCATGAAATATTTCTAAATACGAAAATCTTCTGAATTTTTTAAAGTCAAAACCGTTTGAAAATATTACTAAGTTTGAAATATCATGAAATATTTCTAAGTACGAAAATCTTCTGAATTTTTCAAAGTCAATACCGCTTGAAAATATTTCTATGTTTGAAATACCATGAAATATTTCTAAGTTCGAAAATCTTCTGAATTTTTCAAAGTCAAAACCGTTTGAAAATATTACTAAGTTTGACATACCATGAAATATTTCTAAGTACGAAAATCTTCTGAATTTTTCAAAGTCAAAACCGTTTGAAAATATTACTAAGTTTGAAATACTATGAAATATTTCTAAGTACGAAAATCTTCTGAATTTTTCAAAGTCAATACCGCTTAAAAATATTTCTATGTTTGAAATACCATGAAATATTTCTAAGTTCGAAAATCTTCTGAATTTTTCAAAGTCAATACCGCTTGTAAATATTTCTAAGTTTGAAATACCATAAAATATTTCTAAGTTCGAAAATCTTCTGAATTTTTCAAAGTCAAAACCGTTTGAAAATATTACTAAGTTTGAAATACCATGAAATATTTCTAAGTACGAAAATCTTCTGAATTTTTCAAAGTCAAAACCGTTTGAAAATATTACTAAGTTTGAAATACCATGAAATATTTCTAAGTACGAAAATCTTCTGAATTTTTCAAAGTCAATACCGCTTGAAAATATTTCTATGTTTGAAATACCATGAAATATTTCTAAGTTCGAAAATCTTCTGAATTTTTCAAAGTCAAAACCGTTTGAAAATATTACTAAGTTTGACACACCATGAAATATTTCTAAGTACGAAAATCTTCTGAATTTTTCAAAGTCAAAACCGTTTGAAAATATTACTAAGTTTGAAATACCATGAAATATTTCTAAGTACGAAAATCTTCTGAATTTTTCAAAGTCAATACAGCTGGAAAATATTTCTAAGTTTGAAATACCATGAAATATTTCTAAGTACAAAAATCTTCGGAATTTTTCAAAGTCAAAACCGTTTGAAAATATTACTAAGTTTGAAATACCATAAAATATTTCTAAGTACGAAAATCTTCTGAATTTTTCAAAGTCAATACCGCTTGAAAATATTTCTAAGTTTGAAATACCATGAAATATTTCTTAGTACGAAAATCTTCTGAATTTTTTAAAGTCAAAACCGTTTGAAAATATTACTAAGTTTGAAATACCATGAAATATTTCTAAGGACGAAAATCTTCTGAATTTTTCAAAGTCAATACCGCTTGAAAATATTTCTAAGTTTGAAATACCATGAAATATTTCTAAGTACGAAAATCTTCTGAATTTTTTAAAGTCAAAACCGTTTGAAAATATTACTAAGTTAGAAATACCATGAAATATTTCTAAGTACGAAAATCTTCTGAATTTTTCAAAGTCAATACCGCTTGAAAATATTACTAAGTTTGAAATACCATGAAATATTTCTAAGTACGAAAATCTTCTGAATTTTTTAAAGTCAATACCGCTTGATATATTTCTAAGTTTGAAATACCATAAAATATTTTTAAGTTCGAAAATCTTCTGAATTTTTTAAAGTCAAAACCGTTTGAAAATATTACTAAGTTAGAAATATCATGAAATATTTCTAAGTACGAAAATCTTCTGAATTTTTTAAAGTCAAAACCGATTGAAAATATTACTAAGTTTGAAATACCATGAAATATTTCTAAGTACGAAAATCTTCTGAATTTTTCAAAGTCAATACCGCTTGAAAATATTTCTATGTTTGAAATACCATGAAATATTTCTAAGTTCGAAAATCTTCTGAATTTTTCAAAGTCAAAACCGTTTGAAAATATTACTAAGTTTGACAAACCATGAAATATTTCTAAGTACGAAAATCTTCTGAATTTTTCAAAGTCAAAACCGTTTGAAAATATTACTAAGTTTGAAATACCATGAAATATTTCTAAGTACGAAAATCTTCTGAATTTTTCAAAGTCAATACCGCTTGAAAATATTTCTATGTTTGAAATACCATGAAATATTTCTAAGTTCGAAAATCTTCTGAATTTTTCAAAGTCAAAACCGTTTGAAAATATTACTAAGTTTGACAAACCATGAAATATTTCTAAGTACGAAAATCTTCTGAATTTTTCAAAGTCAAAACCGTTTGAAAATATTACTAAGTTTGAAATACCATGAAATATTTCTAAGTACGAAAATCTTCCGAATTTTTCAAAGTCAATACCGCTTGAAAATATTTCTATGTTTGAAATACCATGAAATATTTCTAAGTTCGAAAATCTTCTGAATTTTTCAAAGTCAAAACCGTTTGAAAATATTACTAAGTTTGACATACCATGAAATATTTCTAAGTACGAAAATCTTCTGAATTTTTCAAAGTCAAAACCGTTTGAAAATATTACTAAGTTTGAAATACCATGAAATATTTCTAAGTACGAAAATCTTCTGAATTTTTCAAAGTCAATACCGCTTGAAAATATTTCTATGTTTGAAATACCATGAAATATTTCTAAGTTCGAAAATCTTCTGAATTTTTCAAAGTCAAAACCGTTTGAAAATATTACTAAGTTTGACATACCATGAAATATTTCTAAGTACGAAAATCTTCTGAATTTTTCAAAGTCAATACCGCTTGAAAATATTTCTATGTTTGAAATACCATGAAATATTTCTAAGTTCGAAAATCTTCTGAATTTTTCAAAGTCAAAACCGTTTGAAAATATTACTAAGTTTGACATACCATGAAATATTTCTAAGTACGAAAATCTTCTGAATTTTTCAAAGTCAAAACCGATTGAAAATATTACTAAGTTTGAAATACCATGAAATATTTCTAAGTACGAAAATCTTCTGAATTCCCGCACAAAGTTCATTTTCCAAGCGAAGAATTTTTCTCCCGGGCTGCGGCCGTCGACGTCCGCATCCCCGGCCTCTCGTCGAGGAAATTTAAATTTGAACGGCAAACGCATATTGGCCTTTCCGGCCTCGCTCGGGCTTCGTCTCAGACTTCCCGTCGCCGGACTTAGAAGAATTTCCACAATTTTCGAGACTTAGAAAAATTTCGGAAAAAATTGGACTTTGACAAAAAAACACTCTAAAACTAATTTAAAAAAAATTTAACTAAAAATTATTATTACATAATTATAATTAAAAATATTATTTATATA
Organism: Parasteatoda tepidariorum; assembly: GCF_982258835.1. Taxonomy (NCBI): domain Eukaryota; kingdom Metazoa; phylum Arthropoda; class Arachnida; order Araneae; family Theridiidae; genus Parasteatoda; species Parasteatoda tepidariorum. Next base: position 131,607,067 of record NC_141756.1, on the reverse strand, counting down.
CATTTATCATATTATATAAATTTCATATTAAAATAATTTAAAATAATTAAAAAAAAATAACATGAAATTATTATTATATAATTATATTATCAAATTTATATTATATAACTATTATTAAAAATTATATTTTTATACATTATATTATATACATTTTTTATTAAAATATTTTAAAATTTAACTATTATTATACATCTTTTAAAACCAATTTTGATAATAAACACATTGTTTTATATTATAAAGTTTCTTCATTAGTACAATGTCATTAACTAATGTTTTTAGGCAACAATGTTACGATATTTGAAGTGTTTACGTCTGGTCTAACAGATCTTTCGAGTTTCTTTGCATAAGTGCTTTTAATTGCTTAATTTGCATTTTTTTTATTTCTAAGTACGAAAATCTGAATTTTTCAAAGTCAAAACCGCTTGAAAATATTACTAAGTTTGAAATACCATAAAATATTTCTAAGTACGAAAATCTTCTCAATTTTTCAAAGTCAAAACCGTTTGAAAATATTACTAAAATTGACATACCATGAAATATTTCGAAATACGAAAATCTTCCGAATTTTTCAAAGTCAAAACCGCTTGAAAATATTACTTAGTTTGAAATACCATGAAATATTTCTAAGTACGAAAATCTTCGGAATTTTTTAAAGTCAAAACCGTTTGAAAATATTACTAAGTTTAATACCATAAAATATTTCTAAGGACGAAAATCTTCTGAATTTTTCAAAGTCAATACTGCTTGAAAATATTTCTAAGTTTGAAATACCATGAAATATTTCTAAGTACGAAAATCTTCTGAATTTTTCAAAGTCAAAACCGCTTGAAAATATTTCTAAGTTTGAAATACCATGAAATATTTCTAAGTACAAAAATCTTCGGAATTTTTCAAAGTCAAAACCGATTGAAAATATTACTAAGTTTGAAATACCATGAAATATTTCTAAGTACGAAAATCTTCTGAATTTTTCATAGTCAAAACCGTTCGAAAATATTACTAAGTTTGAAATACCATGAAATATTTCTAAGTACGAAAATCTTCTGAATTTTTCAAAGTCAATACCGCTTGAAAATATTTCTAAGTTTGAAATACCATGAAATATTTCTAAGTACAAAAATCTTCGGATTTTTTCAAAGTCAAAACCGTTTGAAAATATTACTAAGTTTGAAATACCATAAAATATTTCTAAGTACGAAAATCTTCTGAATTTTTCAAAGTCAATACCGCTTGAAAATATTTCTAAGTTTGAAATACCATAAAATATTTTTAAGTTCGAAAATCTTCTGAATGTTTTAAAGTCAAAACCGTTTGAAAATATTACTAAGTTAGAAATATCATGAAATATTTCTAAGTACGAAAATCTTCTGAATTTTTCAAAGTCAAAACCGTTTGAAAATATTACTAAGTTTGACAAACCATGAAATATTTCTAAGTACGAAAATCTTCTGAATTTTTCAAAGTCAAAACCGTTTGAAAATATTACTAAGTTTGAAATACCATGAAATATTTCTAAGTACGAAAATCTTCTGAATTTTTCAAAGTCAATACCGCTTGAAAATATTTCTATGTTTGAAATACCATGAAATATTTCTAAGTTCGAAAATCTTCTGAATTTTTCAGTCAAAACCGTTTGAAAATATTACTAAGTTTGACATACCATGAAATATTTCTAAGTACGAAAATCTTCTGAATTTTTCAAAGTCAAAACCGTTTGAAAATATTACTAAGTTTGAAATACTATGAAATATTTCTAAGTACGAAAATCTTCTGAATTTTTCAAACTCAATACCGCTTAAAAATATTTCTATGTTTGAAATACCATGAAATATTTCTAAGTTCGAAAATCTTCTGAATTTTTCAAAGTCAAAACCGTTTGAAAATATTACTAAGTTTGACAAACCATGAAATATTTCTAAGTACGAAAATCTTCTGAATTTTTCAAAGTCAAAACCGTTTGAAAATATTACTAAGTTTGAAATACCATGAAATATTTCTAAGTACGAAAATCTTCTGAATTTTTCAAAGTCAATACCGCTTGAAAATATTTCTATGTTTGAAATACCATGAAATATTTCTAAGTTCGAAAATCTTCTGAATTTTTCAAAGTCAAAACCGTTTGAAAATATTACTAAGTTTGACATACCATGAAATATTTCTAAGTACGAAAATCTTCTGAATTTTTCAAAGTCAAAACCGATTGAAAATATTACTAAGTTTGAAATACCATGAAATATTTCTAAGTACGAAAATCTTCTGAATTCCCGCACAAAGTTCATTTTCCAAGCGAAGAATTTTTCTCCCGGGCTGCGGCCGTCGACGTCCGCATCCCCGGCCTCTCGTCGAGGAAATTTAAATTTGAACGGCAAACGCATATTGGCCTTTCCGGCCTCGCTCGGGCTTCGTCTCAGACTTCCCGTCGCCGGACTTAGAAGAATTTCCACAATTTTCGAGACTTAGAAAAATTTCGGAAAAAATTGGACTTTGACAAAAAAACTCTAAAACTAATTTAAAAAAAATTTAACTAAAAATTATTATTACATAATTATAATTAAAAATATTATTTATATACATTTATCATATTATATAAATTTCATATTAAAATAATTTAAAATAATTAAAAAAAAATAACATAAAATTATTATTATATAATTATATTATCAAATTTATATTATATAACTATTATTAAAAATTATATTTTTATACATTATATTATATACATTTTTTATTAAAATATTTTAAAATTTAACTATTATTATACATCTTTTAAAACCAATTTTGATAATAAACACATTGTTTTATATTATAAAGTTTCTTCATTAGTACAATGTCAATAACTAATGTTTTTAGGCAACAATGTTACGATATTTGAAGTGTTTACGTCTGGTCTAACAGATCTTTCGAGTTTCTTTGCATAAGTGCTTTTAATTGCTTAATTTGCATTTTTTTTATTTCTAAGTACGAAAATCTGAATTTTTCAAAGTCAAAACCGTTTGAAAATATTACTAAGTTTGAAATACCATAAAATATTTCTAAGTACGAAAATCTTCTGAAATTTTCAAAGTCAAAACCGTTTGAAAATATTACTAAGTTTGAAATACCATGAAATATTTCTAAGTACGAAAATCTTCTCAATTTTTCAAAGTCAAAACCGTTTGAAAATATTACTAAGTTTGACATACCATGAAATATTTCGAAATACGAAAATCTTCCGAATTTTTCAAAGTCAAAACCGCTTGAAAATATTACTTAGTTTGAAATACCATGAAATATTTCTAAGTACGAAAATCTTCGGAATTTTTTAAAGTCAAAACCGTTTGAAAATATTACTAAGTTTAATACCATAAAATATTTCTAAGGACGAAAATCTTCTGAATTTTTCAAAGTCAATACTGCTTGAAAATATTTCTAAGTTTGAAATACCATGAAATATTTCTAAGTACGAAAATCTTCTGAATTTTTCAAAGTCAAAACCGCTTGAAAATATTTCTAAGTTTGAAATACCATGAAATATTTCTAAGTACAAAAATCTTCGGAATTTTTCAAAGTCAAAACCGTTTGAAAATATTACTAAGTTTGAAATACCTTGAAATATTTCTAAGTACGAAAATCTTCTGAATTTTTCATAGTCAAAACCGTTTGAAAATATTACTAAGTTTGAAATACCATGAAATATTTCTAAGTACGAAAATCTTCTGAATTTTTCAAAGTCAATACCGCTTGAAAATATTTCTAAGTTTGAAATACCATGAAATATTTCTAAGTACAAAAATCTTCGGATTTTTTCAAAGTCAAAACCGTTTGAAAATATTACTAAGTTTGAAATACCATAAAATATTTCTAAGTACGAAAATCTTCTGAATTTTTCAAAGTCAATACCGCTTGAAAATATTTCTAAGTTTGAAATACCATAAAATATTTTTAAGTTCGAAAATCTTCTGAATTTTTTAAAGTCAAAACCGTTTGAAAATATTACTAAGTTAGAAATATCATGAAATATTTCTAAGTACGAAAATCTTCTGAATTTTTCAAAGTCAAAACCGTTTGAAAATATTACTAAGTTTGACAAACCATGAAATATTTCTAAGTACGAAAATCTTCTGAATTTTTCAAAGTCAAAACCGTTTGAAAATATTACTAAGTTTGAAATACCATGAAATATTTCTAAGTACGAAAATCTTCTGAATTTTTCAAAGTCAATACCGCTTGAAAATATTTCTATGTTTGAAATACCATGAAATATTTCTAAGTTCGAAAATCTTCTGAATTTTTCAGTCAAAACCGTTTGAAAATATTACTAAGTTTGACATACCATGAAATATTTCTAAGTACGAAAATCTTCTGAATTTTTCAAAGTCAAAACCGTTTGAAAATATTACTAAGTTTGAAATACTATGAAATATTTCTAAGTACGAAAATCTTCTGAATTTTTCAAACTCAATACCGCTTAAAAATATTTCTATGTTTGAAATACCATAAAATATTTCTAAGTTCGAAAATCTTCTGAATTTTTCAAAGTCAAAACCGTTTGAAAATATTACTAAGTTTGACAAACCATGAAATATTTCTAAGTACGAAAATCTTCTGAATTTTTCAAAGTCAAAACCGTTTGAAAATATTACTAAGTTTGAAATACCATGAAATATTTCTAAGTACGAAAATCTTCTGAATTTTTCAAAGTCAATACCGCTTGAAAATATTTCTATGTTTGAAATACCATGAAATATTTCTAAGTTCGAAAATCTTCTGAATTTTTCAAAGTCAAAACCGTTTGAAAATATTACTAAGTTTGACATACCATGAAATATTTCTAAGTACGAAAATCTTCTGAATTTTTCAAAGTCAAAACCGTTTGAAAATATTACTAAGTTTGAAATACCATGAAATATTTCTAAGTACGAAAATCTTCTGAATTTTTCAAAGTCAAAACCGCTTGAAAATATTTCTAAGTTTGAAATACCATGAAATATTTCTAAGTTCGAAAATCTTCTGAATTTTTCAAAGTCAAAACCGTTTGAAAATATTACTAAGTTTGACATACCATGAAATATTTCTAAGTACGAAAATCTTCTGAATTTTTCAAAGTCAAAACCGATTGAAAATATTACTAAGTTTGAAATACCATGAAATATTTCTAAGTACGAAAATCTTCTGAATTCCCGCACAAAGTTCATTTTCCAATCGAAGAATTTTTCTCCCGGGCTGCGGCCGTCGACGTCCGCATCCCCGGCCTCTCGTCGAGGAAATTTAAATTTGAACGGCAAACGCATATTGGCCTTTCCGGCCTCGCTCGGGCTTCGTCTCAGACTTCCCGTCGCCGGACTTAGAAGAATTTCCACAATTTTCGAGGCTTAGAAAAATTTCGGAAAAAATTGGACTTTGACAAAAAAACACTCTAAAACTAATTTAAAAAAATTTAACTAAAAATTATTATTACATAATTATAATTAAAAATATTATTTATATACATTTATCATATTATATAAATTTCATATTAAAATAATTTAAAATAATTAAAAAAAATAACATAAAATTATTATTATATAATTATATTATCAAATTTATATTATATAACTATTATTAAAAATTATATTTTTATACATTATATTATATACATTTTTTATTAAAATATTTTAAAATTTAACTATTATTATACATCTTTTAAAACCAATTTTGATAATAAACACATTGTTTTATATTATAAAGTTTCTTCATTAGTACAATGTCAATAACTAATGTTTTTAGGCAACAATGTTACGATATTTGAAGTGTTTACGTCTGGTCTAACAGATCTTTCGAGTTTCTTTGCATAAGTGCTTTTAATTGCTTAATTTGCATTTTTTTTATTTCTAAGTACGAAAATCTTCTGAATTTTTCAAAGTCAAAACCGTTTGAAAATATTACTAAGTTTGAAATACCATAAAATATTTCTAAGTACGAAAATCTTCTGAAATTTTCAAAGTCAAAACCGTTTGAAAATATTACTAAGTTTGAAATACCATGAAATATTTCTAAGTACGAAAATCTTCTCAATTTTTCAAAGTCAAAACCGTTTGAAAATATTACTAAGTTTGACATACCATGAAATATTTCTAAGTACGAAAATCTTCGGAATTTTTTAAAGTCAAAACCGTTTGAAAATATTACTAAGTTTAATACCATAAAATATTTCTAAGGACGAAAATCTTCTGAATTTTTCAAAGTCAATACTGCTTGAAAATATTTCTAAGTTTGAAATACCATGAAATATTTCTAAGTACGAAAATCTTCTGAATTTTTCAAAGTCAAAACCGCTTGAAAATATTTCTAAGTTTGAAATACCATGAAATATTTCTAAGTACAAAAATCTTCGGAATTTTTCAAAGTCAAAACCGTTTGAAAATATTACTAAGTTTGAAATACCATGAAATATTTCTAAGTACGAAAATCTTCTGAATTTTTCATAGTCAAAACCGTTTGAAAATATTACTAAGTTTGAAATACCATGAAATATTTCTAAGTACGAAAATCTTCTGAATTTTTCAAAGTCAATACCGCTTGAAAATATTTCTAAGTTTGAAATACCATGAAATATTTCTAAGTACAAAAATCTTCGGAATTTTTCAAAGTCAAAACCGTTTGAAAATATTACTAAGTTTGAAATACCATAAAATATTTCTAAGTACGAAAATCTTCTGAATTTTTCAAAGTCAAAACCGTTTGAAAATATTACTAAGTTTGAAATACCATGAAATATTTCTAAGTACGAAAATCTTCTGAATTTTTCAAAGTCAATACCGCTTGAAAATATTTCTATGTTTGAAATACCATGAAATATTTCTAAGTTCGAAAATCTTCTGAATTTTTCAAAGTCAAAACCGTTTGAAAATATTACTAAGTTTGACATACCATGAAATATTTCTAAGTACGAAAATCTTCTGAATTTTTCAAAGTCAAAACCGATTGAAAATATTACTAAGTTTGAAATACCATGAAATATTTCTAAGTACGAAAATCTTCTGAATTTTTCAAAGTCAATACCGCTTAAAAATATTTCTATGTTTGAAATACCATGAAATATTTCTAAGTTCGAAAATCTTCTGAATTTTTCAAAGTCAAAACCGTTTGAAAATATTACTAAGTTTGAAATACCATGAAATATTTCTAAGTACGTAAATCTTCTGAATTCCCGCACAAAGTTCATTTTCCAAGCGAAGAATTTTTCTCCCGGGCTGCGGCCGTCGACGTCCGCATCCCCGGCCTCTCGTCGAGGAAATTTAAATTTGAACGGCAAACGCATATTGGCCTTTCCGGCCTCGCTCGGGCTTCGTCTCAGACTTCCCGTCGCCGGACTTAGAAGAATTTCCACAATTTTCGAGACTTAGAAAAATTTCGGAAAAAATTGGACTTTGACAAAAAAACACTCTAAAACTAATTTGAAAAAAATTTAACTAAAAATTATTATTACATAATTATAATTAAAAATATTATTTATATACATTTATCATATTATATAAATTTCATATTAAAATAATTTAAAATAATTAAAAAAAAATAACATAAAATTATTATTATATAATTATATTATCAAATTTATATTATATAACTATTATTAAAAATTATATTTTTATACATTATATTATATACATTTTTTATTAAAATATTTTAAAATTTAACTATTATTATACATCTTTTAAAACCAATTTTGATAATAAACACATTGTTTTATATTATAAAGTTTCTTCATTAGTACAATGTCAATAACTAATGTTTTTAGGCAACAATGTTACGATATTTGAAGTGTTTACGTCTGGTCTAACAGATCTTTCGAGTTTCTTTGCATAAGTGCTTTTAATTGCTTAATTTGCATTTTTTTTATTTCTAAGTACGAAAATCTTCTGAATTTTTCAAAGTCAAAACCGTTTGAAAATATTACTAAGTTTGAAATACCATAAAATATTTCTAAGTACGAAAATCTTCTCAATTTTTCAAAGTCAAAACCGTTTGAAAATATTACTAAGTTTGACATACCATGAAATATTTCGAAATACGAAAATCTTCCGAATTTTTCAAAGTCAAAACCGCTTGAAAATATTACTTAGTTTGAAATACCATGAAATATTTCTAAGTACGAAAATCTTCGGAATTTTTTAAAGTCAAAACCGTTTGAAAATATTACTAAGTTTAATACCATCAAATATTTCTAAGGACGAAAATCTTCTGAATTTTTCAAAGTCAATACTGCTTGAAAATATTTCTAAGTTTGAAATACCATGAAATATTTCTAAGTACGAAAATCTTCTGAATTTTTCAAAGTCAAAACCGCTTGAAAATATTTCTAAGTTTGAAATACCATGAAATATTTCTAAGTACAAAAATCTTCGGAATTTTTCAAAGTCAAAACCGTTTGAAAATATTACTAAGTTTGAAATACCATGAAATATTTCTAAGTACGAAAATCTTCTGAATTTTTCATAGTCAAAACCGTTTGAAAATATTACTAAGTTTGAAATACCATGAAATATTTCTAAGTACGAAAATCTTCTGAATTTTTCAAAGTCAATACCGCTTGAAAATATTTCTAAGTTTGAAATACCATGAAATATTTCTAAGTACAAAAATCTTCGGAATTTTTCAAAGTCAAAACCGTTTGAAAATATTACTAAGTTTGAAATACCATAAAATATTTCTAAGTACGAAAATCTTCTGAATTTTTCAAAGTCAATACCGCTTGAAAATATTTCTAAGTTTGAAATACCATGAAATATTTCTAAGTACGAAAATCTTCTGAATTTTTTAAAGTCAAAACCGTTTGAAAATATTACTAAGTTTGAAATACCATGAAATATTTCTAAGTACGAAAATCTTCAGAATTTTTCAAAGTCAATACCGCTTGAAAATATTTCTATGTTTGAAATACCATGAAATATTTCTAAGTACAAAAATCTTCGGAATTTTTCAAAGTCAAAACCGTTTGAAAATATTACTAAGTTTGAAATACCATGAAATATTTCTAAGTACGAAAATCTTCTGAATTTTTCAAAGTCAAAACCGTTTGAAAATATTACTAAGTTTGAAATACCATGAAATATTTCTAAGTACGAAAATCTTCTGAATTTTTTAAAGTCAATACCGCTTGAAAATATTTCTAAGTTTGAAATACCATAAAATATTTCTAAGTTCGAAAATCTTCTGAATTTTTTAAAGTCAAAACCGTTTGAAAATATTACTAAGTTAGAAATACCATGAAATATTTCTAAGTACGAAAATCTTCTGAATTTTTTAAAGTCAATACCGCTAGAAAATATTTCTATGTTTGAAATACCATGAAATATTTCTAAGGACGAAAATCTTCTGAATTTTTCAAAGTCAATACCGCTTGAAAATATTTCTATGTTTGAAATACCATGAAATATTTCTAAGTTCGAAAATCTTCTGAATTTTTCAAAGTCAAAACCGTTTGAAAATATTACTAAGTTTGACATACCATGAAATATTTCTAAGTACGAAAATCTTCTGAATTTTTCAAAGTCAAAACCGTTTGAAAATATTACTAAGTTTGAAATACTATGAAATATTTCTAAGTACGAAAATCTTCTGAATTTTTCAAAGTCAATACCGCTTAAAAATATTTCTATGTTTGAAATACCATGAAATATTTCTAAGTTCGAAAATCTTCTGAATTTTTCAAAGTCAAAACCGTTTGAAAATATTACTAAGTTTGACAAACCATGAAATATTTCTAAGTACGAAAATCTTCTGAATTTTTCAAAGTCAAAACCGTTTGAAAATATTACTAAGTTTGAAATACCATGAAATATTTCTAAGTACGAAAATCTTCTGAATTTTTCAAAGTCAATACCGCTTGAAAATATTTCTATGTTTGAAATACCATGAAATATTTCTAAGTTCGAAAATCTTCTGAATTTTTCAAAGTCAAAACCGTTTGAAAATATTACTAAGTTTGACATACCATGAAATATTTCTAAGTACGAAAATCTTCTGAATTTTTCAAAGTCAAAACCGTTTGAAAATATTACTAAGTTTGACATACCATGAAATATTTCTAAGTACGAAAATCTTCTGAATTTTTCAAAGTCAAAACCGATTGAAAATATTACTAAGTTTGAAATACCATGAAATATTTCTAAATACGAAAATCTTCTGAATTTTTCAAAGTCAATACCGCTTAAAAATATTTCTATGTTTGAAATACCATGAAATATTTCTAAGTTCGAAAATCTTCTGAATTTTTCAAAGTCAAAACCGTTTGAAAATATTACTAAGTTTGAAATACCATGAAATATTTCTAAGTACGAAAATCTTCTGAATTCCCGCACAAAGTTCATTTTCCAAGCGAAGAATTTTTCTCCCGGGCTGCGGCCGTCGACGTCCGCATCCCCGGCCTCTCGTCGAGGAAATTTAAATTTGAACGGCAAACGCATATTGGCCTTTCCGGCCTCGCTCGGGCTTCGTCTCAGACTTCCCGTCGCCGGACTTAGAAGAATTTCCACAATTTTCGAGACTTAGAAAAATTTCGGAAAAAATTGGACTTTGACAAAAAAACACTCTAAAACTAATTTGAAAAAAATTTAACTAAAAATTATTATTACATAATTATAATTAAAAATATTATTTATATACATTTATCATATTATATAAATTTCATATTAAAATAATTTAAAATAATTAAAAAAAAATAACATAAAATTATTATTATATAATTATATTATCAAATTTATATTATATAACTATTATTAAAAATTATATTTTTATACATTATATTATATACATTTTTTATTAAAATATTTTAAAATTTAACTATTATTATACATCTTTTAAAACCAATTTTGATAATAAACACATTGTTTTATATTATAAAGTTTCTTCATTAGTACAATGTCAATAACTAATGTTTTTAGGCAACAATGTTACGATATTTGAAGTGTTTACGTCTGGTCTAACAGATCTTTCGAGTTTCTTTGCATAAGTGCTTTTAATTGCTTAATTTGCATTTTTTTTATTTCTAAGTACGAAAATCTTCTGAATTTTTCAAAGTCAAAACCGTTTGAAAATATTACTAAGTTTGAAATACCATAAAATATTTCTAAGTACGAAAATCTTCTGAAATTTTCAAAGTCAAAACCGTTTGAAAATATTACTAAGTTTGAAATACCATGAAATATTTCTAAGTACGAAAATCTTCTCAATTTTTTAAAGTCAAAACCGTTTGAAAATATTACTAAGTTTGACATACCATGAAATATTTCGAAATACGAAAATCTTCCGAATTTTTCAAAGTCAAAACCGCTTGAAAATATTACTTAGTTTGAAATACCATGAAATATTTCTAAGTACGAAAATCTTCGGAATTATTTAAAGTCAAAACCGTTTGAAAATATTACTAAGTTTAATACCATAAAATATTTCTAAGGACGAAAATCTTCTGAATTTTTCAAAGTCAATACTGCTTGAAAATATTACTAAGTTTGAAATACCATGAAATATTTCTAAGTACGAAAATCTTCTGAATTTTTCATAGTCAAAACCGTTTGAAAATATTACTAAGTTTGAAATACCATGAAATATTTCTAAGTACGAAAATCTTCTGAATTTTTCAAAGTCAATACCGCTTGAAAATATTTCTAAGTTTGAAATACCATGAAATATTTCTAAGTACAAAAATCTTCGGAATTTTTCAAAGTCAAAACCGTTTGAAAATATTACTAAGTTTGAAATACCATAAAATATTTCTAAGTATGAAAATCTTCTGAATTTTTCAAAGTCAATACCGCTTGAAAATATTTCTAAGTTTGAAATACCATGAAATATTTCTAAGTACGAAAATCTTCTGAATTTTTTAAAGTCAAAACCGTTTGAAAATATTACTAAGTTTGAAATACCATGAAATATTTCTAAGTACGAAAATCTTCAGAATTTTTCAAAGTCAATACCGCTTGAAAATATTTCTATGTTTGAAATACCATGAAATATTTCTAAGTACAAAATCTTCGGAATTTTTCAAAGTCAAAACCGTTTGAAAATATTACTAAGTTTGAAATACCATGAAATATTTCTAAGTACGAAAATCTTCTGAATTTTTCAAAGTCAAAACCGTTTGAAAATATTACTAAGTTTGAAATACCATGAAATATTTCTAAGTACGAAAATCTTCTGAATTTTTTAAAGTCAATACCGCTTGAAAATATTTCTAAGTTTGAAATACCATAAAATATTTCTAAGTTCGAAAATCTTCTGAATTTTTTAAAGTCAAAACCGTTTGAAAATATTACTAAGTTAGAAATACCATGAAATATTTCTAAGTACGAAACTCTTCTGAATTTTTTAAAGTCAATACCGCTAGAAAATATTTCTATGTTTGAAATACCATGAAATATTTCTAAGGACGAAAATCTTCTGAATTTTTCAAAGTCAATACCGCTTGAAAATATTTCTATGTTTGAAATACCATGAAATATTTCTAAGTTCGAAAATCTTCTGAATTTTTCAAAGTCAAAACCGTTTGAAAATATTACTAAGTTTGACATACCATGAAATATTTCTAAGTACGAAAATCTTCTGAATTTTTCAAAGTCAAAACCGTTTGAAAATATTACTAAGTTTGAAATACTATGAAATATTTCTAAGTACGAAAATCTTCTGAATTTTTCAAAGTCAATACCGCTTAAAAATATTTCTATGTTTAAAATACCATGAAATATTTCTAAGTTCGAAAATCTTCTGAATTTTTCAAAGTCAAAACCGTTTGAAAATATTACTAAGTTTGACAAACCATGAAATATTTCTAAGTACGAAAATCTTCTGAATTTTTCAAAGTCAAAACCGTTTGAAAATATTACTAAGTTTGAAATACCATGAAATATTTCTAAGTACGAAAATCTTCTGAATTTTTCAAAGTCAATACCGCTTGAAAATATTTCTATGTTTGAAATACCATGAAATATTTCTAAGTTCGAAAATCTTCTGAATTTTTCAAAGTCAAAACCGTTTGAAAATATTACTAAGTTTGACATACCATGAAATATTTCTAAGTACGAAAATCTTCTGAATTTTTCAAAGTCAAAACCGATTGAAAATATTACTAAGTTTGAAATACCATGAAATATTTCTAAGTACGAAAATCTTCTGAATTTTTCAAAGTCAATACCGCTTAAAAATATTTCTATGTTTGAAATACCATGAAATATTTCTAAGTTCGAAAATCTTCTGAATTTTTCAAAGTCAAAACCGTTTGAAAATATTACTAAGTTTGAAATACCATGAAATATTTCTAAGTACGTAAATCTTCTGAATTCCCGCACAAAGTTCATTTTCCAAGCGAAGAATTTTTCTCCCGGGCTGCGGCCGTCGACGTCCGCATCCCCGGCCTCTCGTCGAGGAAATTTAAATTTGAACGGCAAACGCATATTGGCCTTTCCGGCCTCGCTCGGGCTTCGTCTCAGACTTCCCGTCGCCGGACTTAGAAGAATTTCCACAATTTTCGAGACTTAGAAAAATTTCGGAAAAAATTGGACTTTGACAAAAAAACACTCTAAAACTAATTTAAAAAAAATTTAACTAAAAATTATTATTACATAATTATAATTAAAAATATTATTTATATACATTTATCATATTATATAAATTTCATATTAAAATAATTTAAAATAATTAAAAAAAAATAACATAAAATTATTATTATATAATTATATTATCAAATTTCTATTATATAACTATTATTAAAAATTATATTTTTATACATTATATTATATACATTTTTTATTAAAATATTTTAAAATTTAACTATTATTATACATCTTTTAAAACCAATTTTGATAATAAACACATTGTTTTATATTATAAAGTTTCTTCATTAGTACAATGTCAATAACTAATGTTTTTAGGCAACAATGTTACGATATTTGAAGTGTTTACGTCTGGTCTAACAGATCTTTCGAGTTTCTTTGCATAAGTGCTTTTAATTGCTTAATTTGCATTTTTTTTATTTCTAAGTACGAAAATCTTCTGAATTTTTCAAAGTCAAAACCGTTTGAAAATATTACTAAGTTTGAAATACCATAAAATATTTCTAAGTACGAAAATCTTCTGAAATTTTCAAAGTCAAAACCGTTTGAAAATATTACTAAGTTTAATACCATAAAATATTTCTAAGGACGAAAATCTTCTGAATTTTTCAAAGTCAAAACCGTTTGAAAATATTACTAAGTTTGAAATACCATGAAATATTTCTAAGTACGAAAATCTTCTGAATTTTTCAAAGTCAATACCGCTTGAAAATATTTCTAAGTTTGAAATACCATGAAATATTTCTAAGTACAAAAATCTTCGGAATTTTTCAAAGTCAAAACCGTTTGAAAATATTACTAAGTTTGAAATACCATAAAATATTTCTAAGTACGAAAATCTTCTGAATTTTTCAAAGTCAATACCGCTTGAAAATATTTCTAAGTTTGAAATACCATGAAATATTTCTAAGTACGAAAATCTTCTGAATTTTTTAAAGTCAAAACCGTTTGAAAATATTACTAAGTTTGAAATACCATGAAATATTTCTAAGTACGAAAATCTTCAGAATTTTTCAAAGTCAATACCGCTTGAAAATATTTCTATGTTTGAAATACCATGAAATATTTCTAAGTACAAAAATCTTCGGAATTTTTCAAAGTCAAAACCGTTTGAAAATATTACTAAGTTTGAAATACCATGAAATATTTCTAAGTACGAAAATCTTCTGAATTTTTCAAAGTCAAAACCGTTTGAAAATATTACTAAGTTTGAAATACCATGAAATATTTCTAAGTACGAAAATCTTCTGAATTTTTTAAAGTCAATACCGCTTGAAAATATTTCTAAGTTTGAAATACCATAAAATATTTCTAAGTTCGAAAATCTTCTGAATTTTTTAAAGTCAAAACCGTTTGAAAATATTACTAAGTTAGAAATACCATGAAATATTTCTAAGTACGAAAATCTTCTGAATTTTTTAAAGTCAATACCGCTAGAAAATATTTCTATGTTTGAAATACCATGAAATATTTCTAAGGACGAAAATCTTCTGAATTTTTCAAAGTCAATACCGCTTGAAAATATTTCTATGTTTGAAATACCATGAAATATTTCTAAGTTCGAAAATCTTCTGAATTTTTCAAAGTCAAAACCGTTTGAAAATATTACTAAGTTTGACATACCATGAAATATTTCTAAGTACGAAAATCTTCTGAATTTTTCAAAGTCAAAACCGTTTGAAAATATTACTAAGTTTGAAATACTATGAAATATTTCTAAGTACGAAAATCTTCTGAATTTTTCAAAGTCAATACCGCTTAAAAATATTTCTATGTTTGAAATACCATGAAATATTTCTAAGTTCGAAAATCTTCTGAATTTTTCAAAGTCAAAACCGTTTGAAAATATTACTAAGTTTGACAAACCATGAAATATTTCTAAGTACGAAAATCTTCTGAATTTTTCAAAGTCAAAACCGTTTGAAAATATTACTAAGTTTGAAATACCATGAAATATTTCTAAGTACGAAAATCTTCTGAATTTTTCAAAGTCAATACCGCTTGAAAATATTTCTATGTTTGAAATACCATGAAATATTTCTAAGTTCGAAAATCTTCTGAATTTTTCAAAGTCAAAACCGTTTGAAAATATTACTAAGTTTGACATACCATGAAATATTTCTAAGTACGAAAATCTTCTGAATTTTTCAAAGTCAAAACCGTTTGAAAATATTACTAAGTTTGACATACCATGAAATATTTCTAAGTACGAAAATCTTCTGAATTTTTCAAAGTCAAAACCGATTGAAAATATTACTAAGTTTGAAATACCATGAAATATTTCTAAATACGAAAATCTTCTGAATTTTTCAAAGTCAATACCGCTTAAAAATATTTCTATGTTTGAAATACCATGAAATATTTCTAAGTTCGAAAATCTTCTGAATTTTTCAAAGTCAAAACCGTTTGAAAATATTACTAAGTTTGAAATACCATGAAATATTTCTAAGTACGAAAATCTTCTGAATTCCCGCACAAAGTTCATTTTCCAAGCGAAGAATTTTTCTCCCGGGCTGCGGCCGTCGACGTCCGCATCCCCGGCCTCTCGTCGAGGAAATTTAAATTTGAACGGCAAACGCATATTGGCCTTTCCGGCCTCGCTCGGGCTTCGTCTCAGACTTCCCGTCGCCGGACTTAGAAGAATTTCCACAATTTTCGAGACTTAGAAAAATTTCGGAAAAAATTGGACTTTGACAAAAAAACACTCTAAAACTAATTTGAAAAAAATTTAACTAAAAATTATTATTACATAATTATAATTAAAAATATTATTTATATACATTTATCATATTATATAAATTTCATATTAAAATAATTTAAAATAATTAAAAAAAAATAACATAAAATTATTATTATATAATTATATTATCAAATTTATATTATATAACTATTATTAAAAATTATATTTTTATACATTATATTATATACATTTTTTATTAAAATATTTTAAAATTTAACTATTATTATACATCTTTTAAAACCAATTTTGATAATAAACACATTGTTTTATATTATAAAGTTTCTTCATTAGTACAATGTCAATAACTAATGTTTTTAGGCAACAATGTTACGATATTTGAAGTGTTTACGTCTGGTCTAACAGATCTTTCGAGTTTCTTTGCATAAGTGCTTTTAATTGCTTAATTTGCATTTTTTTTATTTCTAAGTACGAAAATCTTCTGAATTTTTCAAAGTCAAAACCGTTTGAAAATATTACTAAGTTTGAAATACCATAAAATATTTCTAAGTACGAAAATCTTCTGAAATTTTCAAAGTCAAAACCGTTTGAAAATATTACTAAGTTTGAAATACCATGAAATATTTCTAAGTACGAAAATCTTCTCAATTTTTTAAAGTCAAAACCGTTTGAAAATATTACTAAGTTTGACATACCATGAAATATTTCGAAATACGAAAATCTTCCGAATTTTTCAAAGTCAAAACCGCTTGAAAATATTACTTAGTTTGAAATACCATGAAATATTTCTAAGTACGAAAATCTTCGGAATTATTTAAAGTCAAAACCGTTTGAAAATATTACTAAGTTTAATACCATAAAATATTTCTAAGGACGAAAATCTTCTGAATTTTTCAAAGTCAATACTGCTTGAAAATATTTCTAAGTTTGAAATACCATGAAATATTTCTAAGTACGAAAATCTTCTGAATTTTTCAAAGTCAAAACCGCTTGAAAATATTTCTAAGTTTGAAATACCATGAAATATTTCTAAGTACAAAAATCTTCGGAATTTTTCAAAGTCAAAACCGTTTGAAAATATTACTAAGTTTGAAATACCATGAAATATTTCTAAGTACGAAAATCTTCTGAATTTTTCATAGTCAAAACCGTTTGAAAATATTACTAAGTTTGAAATACCATGAAATATTTCTAAGTACGAAAATCTTCTGAATTTTTCAAAGTCAATACCGCTTGAAAATATTTCTAAGTTTGAAATACCATGAAATATTTCTAAGTACAAAAATCTTCGGAATTTTTCAAAGTCAAAACCGTTTGAAAATATTACTAAGTTTGAAATACCATAAAATATTTCTAAGTATGAAAATCTTCTGAATTTTTCAAAGTCAATACCGCTTGAAAATATTTCTAAGTTTGAAATACCATGAAATATTTCTAAGTACGAAAATCTTCTGAATTTTTTAAAGTCAAAACCGTTTGAAAATATTACTAAGTTTGAAATACCATGAAATATTTCTAAGTACGAAAATCTTCAGAATTTTTCAAAGTCAATACCGCTTGAAAATATTTCTATGTTTGAAATACCATGAAATATTTCTAAGTACAAAAATCTTCGGAATTTTTCAAAGTCAAAACCGTTTGAAAATATTACTAAGTTTGAAATACCATGAAATATTTCTAAGTACGAAAATCTTCTGAATTTTTCAAAGTCAAAACCGTTTGAAAATATTACTAAGTTTGAAATACCATGAAATATTTCTAAGTACGAAAATCTTCTGAATTTTTTAAAGTCAATACCGCTTGAAAATATTTCTAAGTTTGAAATACCATAAAATATTTCTAAGTTCGAAAATCTTCTGAATTTTTTAAAGTCAAAACCGTTTGAAAATATTACTAAGTTAGAAATAACATGAAATATTTCTAAGTACGAAAATCTTCTGAATTTTTTAAAGTCAATACCGCTAGAAAATATTTCTATGTTTGAAATACCATGAAATATTTCTAAGGACGAAAATCTTCTGAATTTTTCAAAGTCAATACCGCTTGAAAATATTTCTATGTTTGAAATACCATGAAATATTTCTAAGTTCGAAAATCTTCTGAATTTTTCAAAGTCAAAACCGTTTGAAAATATTACTAAGTTTGACATACCATGAAATATTTCTAAGTACGAAAATCTTCTGAATTTTTCAAAGTCAAAACCGTTTGAAAATATTACTAAGTTTGAAATACTATGAAATATTTCTAAGTACGAAAATCTTCTGAATTTTTCAAAGTCAATACCGCTTAAAAATATTTCTATGTTTAAAATACCATGAAATATTTCTAAGTTCGAAAATCTTCTGAATTTTTCAAAGTCAAAACCGTTTGAAAATATTACTAAGTTTGACAAACCATGAAATATTTCTAAGTACGAAAATCTTCTGAATTTTTCAAAGTCAAAACCGTTTGAAAATATTACTAAGTTTGAAATACCATGAAATATTTCTAAGTACGAAAATCTTCTGAATTTTTCAAAGTCAATACCGCTTGAAAATATTTCTATGTTTGAAATACCATGAAATATTTCTAAGTTCGAAAATCTTCTGAATTTTTCAAAGTCAAAACCGTTTGAAAATATTACTAAGTTTGACATACCATGAAATATTTCTAAGTACGAAAATCTTCTGAATTTTTCAAAGTCAAAACCGTTTGAAAATATTACTAAGTTTGAAATACCATGAAATATTTCTAAGTACGAAAATCTTCTGAATTTTTCAAAGTCAATACCGCTTGAAAATATTTCTATGTTTGAAATACCATGAAATATTTCTAAGTTCGAAAATCTTCTGAATTTTTCAAAGTCAAAACCGTTTGAAAATATTACTAAGTTTGACATACCATGAAATATTTCTAAGTACGAAAATCTTCTGAATTTTTCAAAGTCAAAACCGATTGAAAATATTACTAAGTTTGAAATACCATGAAATATTTCTAAGTACGAAAATCTTCTGAATTTTTCAAAGTCAATACCGCTTAAAAATATTTCTATGTTTGAAATACCATGAAATATTTCTAAGTTCGAAAATCTTCTGAATTTTTCAAAGTCAAAACCGTTTGAAAATATTACTAAGTTTGAAATACCATGAAATATTTCTAAGTACGTAAATCTTCTGAATTCCCGCACAAAGTTCATTTTCCAAGCGAAGAATTTTTCTCCCGGGCTGCGGCCGTCGACGTCCGCATCCCCGGCCTCTCGTCGAGGAAATTTAAATTTGAACGGCAAACGCATATTGGCCTTTCCGGCCTCGCTCGGGCTTCGTCTCAGACTTCCCGTCGCCGGACTTAGAAGAATTTCCACAATTTTCGAGACTTAGAAAAATTTCGGAAAAAATTGGACTTTGACAAAAAAACACTCTAAAACTAATTTAAAAAAAATTTAACTAAAAATTATTATTACATAATTATAATTAAAAATATTATTTATATACATTTATCATATTATATAAATGTCATATTAAAATAATTTAAAATAATTAAAAAAAAATAACATAAAATTATTATTATATAATTATATTATCAAATTTCTATTATATAACTATTATTAAAAATTATATTTTTATACATTATATTATATACATTTTTTATTAAAATATTTTAAAATTTAACTATTATTATACATCTTTTAAAACCAATTTTGATAATAAACACATTGTTTTATATTATAAAGTTTCTTCATTAGTACAATGTCAATAACTAATGTTTTTAGGCAACAATGTTACGATATTTGAAGTGTTTACGTCTGGTCTAACAGATCTTTCGAGTTTCTTTGCATAAGTGCTTTTAATTGCTTAATTTGCATTTTTTTTATTTCTAAGTACGAAAATCTTCTGAATTTTTCAAAGTCAAAACCGTTTGAAAATATTACTAAGTTTGAAATACCATAAAATATTTCTAAGTACGAAAATCTTCTGAAATTTTCAAAGTCAAAACCGTTTGAAAATATTACTAAGTTTAATACCATAAAATATTTCTAAGGACGAAAATCTTCTGAATTTTTCAAAGTCAAAACCGTTTGAAAATATTACTAAGTTTGAAATACCATGAAATATTTCTAAGTACGAAAATCTTCTGAATTTTTCAAAGTCAATACCGCTTGAAAATATTTCTAAGTTTGAAATACCATGAAATATTTCTAAGTACAAAAATCTTCAGAATTTTTCAAAGTCAAAACCGTTTGAAAATATTACTAAGTTTGAAATACCATAAAATATTTCTAAGTACGAAAATCTTCTGAATTTTTCAAAGTCAATACCGCTTGAAAATATTTCTAAGTTTAAAATACCATGAAATATTTCTAAGTACGAAAATCTTCTGAATTTTTTAAAGTGAAAACCGTTTGAAAATATTACTAAGTTTGAAATACCATGAAATATTTCTAAGTACGATAATCTTCTGAATTTTTCAAAGTCAATACCGCTTGAAAATATTTCTATGTTTGAAATACCATGAAATATTTCTAAGTACAAAAATCTTCTGAATTTTTCAAAGTCAATACCGTTTGAAAATATTACTAAGTTTGAAATACCATGAAATATTTCTAAGTACGAAAATCTTCTGAATTTTTCAAAGTCAATACCGCTTGAAAATATTTCTATGTTTGAAATACCATGAAATATTTCTAAGTTCGAAAATCTTCTGAATTTTTCAAAGTCAAAACCGTTTGAAAATATTACTAAGTTTGAAATACCATGAAATATTTCTAAGTACGAAAATCTTCTGAATTTTTCAAAGTCAAAACCGTTTGAAAATATTACTAAGTTTGACATACCATGAAATATTTCGAAATACGAAAATCTTCCGAATTTTTCAAAGTCAAAACCGCTTGAAAATATTACTTAGTTTGAAATACCATGAAATATTTCTAAGTACGAAAATCTTCGGAATTTTTTAAAGTCAAAACCGTTTGAAAATATTACTAAGTTTAATACCATGAAATATTTCTAAGTACGAAAATCTTTTGAATTTTTCAAAGACAATACCGCTTGAAAATATTTCTAAGTTTGAAATACCATGAAATATTTCTAAGTACAAAAATCTTCGGAATTTTTCAAAGTCAAAACCGTTTGAAAATATTACTAAGTTTGAAATACCATGAAATATTTCTAACTACGAAAATCTTCTGAATTTTTCATAGTCAAAACCGTTTGAAAATATTACTAAGTTTGAAATAACATGAAATATTTCTAAGTACGAAAATCTTCTGAATTTTTCAAAGTCAATACCGCTTGAAAATATTTCTAAGTTTGAAATACCATGAAATATTTCTAAGTACAAAAATCTTCGGAATTTTTCAAAGTCAAAACCGTTTGAAAATATTACTAAGTTTGAAATACCATAAAATATTTCTAAGTACGAAAATCTTCTGAATTTTTCAAAGTCAATACCGCTTGAAAATATTTCTAAGTTTGAAATACCATGAAATATTTCTAAGTACGAAAATCTTCTGAATTTTTTAAAGTCAAAACCGTTTGAAAATATTACTAAGTTTGAAATACCATGAAATATTTCTAAGTACGAAAATCTTCGGAATTTTTCAAAGTCAAAACCGTTTGAAAATATTACTAAGTTTGACATACCATGAAATATTTCTAAGTACGAAAATCTTCTGAATTTTTCAAAGTCAAAACCGATTGAAAATATTACTAAGTTTGAAATACCATGAAATATTTCTAAGTTCGAAAATCTTCTGAATTTTTCAAAGTCAAAACCGTTTGAAAATATTACTAAGTTTGAAATACCATGAAATATTTCTAAGTACGAAAATCTTCTGAATTTTTTAAAGTCAATACCGCTTGAAAATATTTCTAAGTTTGAAATACCATGAAATATTTCTAAGTACGAAAATCTTCTGAATTCCCGCACAAAGTTCATTTTCCAAGCGAAGAATTTTTCTCCCGGGCTACGGCCGTCGACGTCCGCATCCCCGGCCGCTCGCCGAGGAAATTTAAATTTGAACGGCAAACGCATATTGGCCTTTCCGGCCTCGCTCGGGCTTCGTCTCAGACTTCCCGTCGCCGGACTTAGAAGAATTTCCACAATTTTCGAGACTTAGAAAAATTTCGGAAAAAATTGGACTTTGACAAAAAAACACTCTAAAACTAATTTAAAAAAAATTTAACTAAAAATTATTATTACATAATTATAATTAAAAATATTATTTATATACATTTATCATATTATATAAATTTCATATTAAAATAATTTAAAATAATTAAAAAAAAATAACATAAAATTATTATTATATAATTATATTATCAAATTTATATTATATAACTATTATTAAAAATTATATTTTTATACATTATATTATATACATTTTTTATTAAAATATTTTAAAATTTAACTATTATTATACATCTTTTAAAACCAATTTTGATAATAAACACATTGTTTTATATTATAAAGTTTCTTCATTAGTACAATGTCAATAACTAATGTTTTTAGGCAACAATGTTACGATATTTGAAGTGTTTACGTCTGGTCTAACAGATCTTTCTAGTTTCTTTGCATAAGTGCTTTTAATTGCTTAATTTGCTTTTTTTTTATTTCTAAGTACGAAAATCTTCTGAATTTTTCAGTCAAAACCGTTTGAAAATATTACTAAGTTTGAAATACCATGAAATATTTCTAAGTACGAAAATCTTCTCAATTTTTCAAAATCAAAACAGTTTAAAAATATTACTAAGTTTGAAATACCATGAAATATTTCGAAATACGAAAATCTTCCGAATTTTTCAAAGTCAAAACCGTTTGAAAATATTACCTAGTTTGAAATACCATGAAATATTTCTAAGTACGAAAATCTTCGGAATTTTTTAAAGTCAAAACCGTTTGAAAATATTATTAAGTTTAATACCATAAAATACTTCTAAGGACGAAAATCTTCTGAATTTTTCAAAGTCAATACTGCTTGAAAATATTTCTAAGTTTGAAATACCATGAAATATTTCTAAGTACGAAAATCTTCTGAATTTTTCAAAGTCAATACCGCTTGAAAATATTTCTAAGTTTGAAATACCATGAAATATTTCTAAGTACAAAAATCTTCGGAATTTTTCAAAGTCAAAACCGTTTGAAAATATTACTAAGTTTGAAATACCATAAAATATTTCTAAGTACGAAAATCTTCTGAATTTTTTAAAGTCAAAACCGTTTGAAAATATTACTAAGTTTGAAATACCATGAAATATTTCTAAGTACGAAAATCTTCAGAATTTTTCAAAGTCAATACCGCTTGAAAATATTTCTATGTTTGAAATACCATGAAATATTTCTAAGTAGAAAAATCTTCGGAATTTTTCAAAGTCAAAACCGTTTGAAAATATTACTAAGTTTGAAATACCATGAAATATTTCTAAGTACGAAAATCTTCTGAATTTTTCATAGTCAAAATCGTTTGAAAATATTACTAAGTTTGAAATACCATGAAATATTTCTAAGTACGAAAATCTTTGAATTTTTCAAAGTCAATACCGCTTGAAAATATTACTAAGTTTGAAATACCATGAAATATTTCTAAGTACGAAAATCTTCTGAATTTTTCAAAGTCAATACCGCTTGAAAATATTACTAAGTTTGAAATACCATGAAATATTTCTAAGTACGAAAATCTTTGAATTTTTCAAAGTCAAAACCGTTTGAAAATATTACTAAGTTTAAAATACCATGAAATAATTCTAAGTACGAAAATCTTCGGAATTTTTCAAAGTCAAAACCGTTTGAAAATATTACTAAGTTTGACATACCATGAAATATTTCTAAGTACGAAAATCTTCTGAATTTTTCAAAGTCAAAACCGTTTGAAAATATTACTAAGTTAGAAATACCATGAAATATTTCTAAGTACGAAAATCTTCTGAATTTTTTAAAGTCAATACCGCTAGAAAATATTTCTATGTTTGAAATACCATGAAATATTTCTAAGGACGAAAATCTTCTGAATTTTTCAAAGTCAATACTGCTTGAAAATATTTCTAAGTTTGAAATACCATGAAATATTTCTAAGTACGAAAATCTTCTGAATTTTTCATAGTCAAAACCGTTTGAAAATATTACTAAGTTTGAAATACCATGAAATATTTCTAAGTACGAAAATCTTCTGAATTTTTCAAAGTCAAAACCGTTTGAAAATATTACTAAGTTTGACATACCATGAAATATTTCGAAATACGAAAATCTTCCGAATTTTTCAAAGTCAAAACCGCTTGAAAATATTACTTAGTTTGAAATACCATGAAATATTTCTAAGTACGAAAATCTTCGGAATTTTTTAAAGTCAAAACCGTTTGAAAATATTACTAAGTTTAATACCATGAAATATTTCTAAGTACGAAAATCTTTTGAATTTTTCAAAGACAATACCGCTTGAAAATATTTCTAAGTTTGAAATACCATGAAATATTTCTAAGTACAAAAATCTTCGGAATTTTTCAAAGTCAAAACCGTTTGAAAATATTACTAAGTTTGAAATACCATGAAATATTTCTAACTACGAAAATCTTCTGAATTTTTCATAGTCAAAACCGTTTGAAAATATTACTAAGTTTGAAATACCATGAAATATTTCTAAGTACGAAAATCTTCTGAATTTTTCAAAATCAATACCGCTTGAAAATATTTCTAAGTTTGAAATACCATGAAATATTTCTAAGTACAAAAATCTTCGGAATTTTTCAAAGTCAAAACCGTTTGAAAATATTACTAAGTTTGAAATACCATAAAATATTTCTAAGTACGAAAATCTTCTGAATTTTTCAAAGTCAATACCGCTTGAAAATATTTCTAAGTTTGAAATACCATGAAATATTTCTAAGTACGAAAATCTTCTGAATTTTTTAAAGTCAAAACCGTTTGAAAATATTACTAAGTTTGAAATACCATGAAATATTTCTAAGTACGAAAATCTTCGGAATTTTTCAAAGTCAAAACCGTTTGAAAATATTACTAAGTTTGACATACCATGAAATATTTCTAAGTACGAAAATCTTCTGAATTTTTCAAAGTCAAAACCGATTGAAAATATTACTAAGTTTGAAATACCATGAAATATTTCTAAGTTCGAAAATCTTCTGAATTTTTCAAAGTCAAAACCGTTTGAAAATATTACTAAGTTTGAAATACCATGAAATATTTCTAAGTACGAAAATCTTCTGAATTTTTCAAAGTCAAAACCGTTTGAAAATATTACTAAGTTTGAAATACCATGAAATATTTCTAAGTACGAAAATCTTCTGAATTTTTTAAAGTCAATACCGCTTGAAAATATTTCTAAGTTTGAAATACCATGAAATATTTCTAAGTACGAAAATCTTCTGAATTCCCGCACAAAGTTCATTTTCCAAGCGAAGAATTTTTCTCCCGGGCTACGGCCGTCGACGTCCGCATCCCCGGCCGCTCGCCGAGGAAATTTAAATTTGAACGGCAAACGCATATTGGCCTTTCCGGCCTCGCTCGGGCTTCGTCTCAGACTTCCCGTCGCCGGACTTAGAAGAATTTCCACAATTTTCGAGACTTAGAAAAATTTTGGAAAAAATTGGACTTTGACAAAAAAACACTCTAAAACTAATTTAAAAAAAATTTAACTAAAAATTATTATTACATAATTATAATTAAAAATATTATTTATATACATTTATCATATTATATAAATTTCATATTAAAATAATTTAAAATAATTAAAAAAAAATAACATAAAATTATTATTATATAATTATATTATCAAATTTATATTATATAACTATTATTAAAAATTATATTTTTATACATTATATTATATACATTTTTTATTAAAATATTTTAAAATTTAACTATTATTATACATCTTTTAAAACCAATTTTGATAATAAACACATTGTTTTATATTATAAAGTTTCTTCATTAGTACAATGTCAATAACTAATGTTTTTAGGCAACAATGTTACGATATTTGAAGTGTTTACGTCTGGTCTAACAGATCTTTCTAGTTTCTTTGCATAAGTGCTTTTAATTGCTTAATTTGCTTTTTTTTTATTTCTAAGTACGAAAATCTTCTGAATTTTTCAGTCAAAACCGTTTGAAAATATTACTAAGTTTGAAATACCATGAAATATTTCTAAGTACGAAAATCTTCTCAATTTTTCAAAATCAAAACAGTTTAAAAATATTACTAAGTTTGAAATACCATGAAATATTTCGAAATACGAAAATCTTCCGAATTTTTCAAAGTCAAAACCGTTTGAAAATATTACCTAGTTTGAAATACCATGAAATATTTCTAAGTACGAAAATCTTCGGAATTTTTTAAAGTCAAAACCGTTTGAAAATATTATTAAATTTAATACCATAAAATACTTCTAAGGACGAAAATCTTCTGAATTTTTCAAAGTCAATACTGCTTGAAAATATTTCTAAGTTTGAAATACCATGAAATATTTCTAAGTACGAAAATCTTCTGAATTTTTCAAAGTCAATACCGCTTGAAAATATTTCTAAGTTTGAAATACCATGAAATATTTCTAAGTACAAAAATCTTCGGAATTTTTCAAAGTCAAAACCGTTTGAAAATATTACTAAGTTTGAAATACCATAAAATATTTCTAAGTACGAAAATCTTCTGAATTTTTTAAAGTCAAAACCGTTTGAAAATATTACTAAGTTTGAAATACCATGAAATATTTCTAAGTACGAAAATCTTCAGAATTTTTCAAAGTCAATACCGCTTGAAAATATTTCTATGTTTGAAATACCATGAAATATTTCTAAGTAGAAAAATCTTCGGAATTTTTCAAAGTCAAAACCGTTTGAAAATATTACTAAGTTTGAAATACCATGAAATATTTCTAAGTACGAAAATCTTCTGAATTTTTCATAGTCAAAATCGTTTGAAAATATTACTAAGTTTGAAATACCATGAAATATTTCTAAGTACGAAAATCTTTGAATTTTTCAAAGTCAATACCGCTTGAAAATATTACTAAGTTTGAAATACCATGAAATATTTCTAAGTACGAAAATCTTCTGAATTTTTCAAAGTCAATACCGCTTGAAAATATTACTAAGTTTGAAATACCATGAAATATTTCTAAGTACGAAAATCTTTGAATTTTTCAAAGTCAAAACCGTTTGAAAATATTACTAAGTTTAAAATACCATGAAATAATTCTAAGTACGAAAATCTTCTGAATTTTTCAAAGTCAATACCGCTTGAAAATATTTCTATGTTTGAAATACCATGAAATATTTCTAAGTTCGAAAATCTTCTGAATTTTTCAAAGTCAAAACCGTTTGAAAATATTACTAAGTTTGACAAACCATGAAATATTTCTTAGTACGAAAATCTTCTGAATTCCCGCACAAAGTTCATTTTCCAAGCGAAGAATTTTTCTCCCGGGCTGTGGCCGTCGACGTCCGCATCCCCGGCCGCTCGCCGAGGAAATTTAAATTTGAACGGCAAACGCATATTGGCCTTTCCGGCCTCGCTCGGGCTTCGTCTCAGACTTCCCGTCGCCGGACTTAGAAGAATTTCCACAATTTTCGAGACTTAGAAAAATTTTGGAAAAAATTGGACTTTGACAAAAAAACACTCTAAAACTAATTTAAAAAAAATTTAACTAAAAATTATTATTACATAATTATAATTAAAAATATTATTTATATACATTTATCATATTATATAAATTTCATATTAAAATAATTTAAAATAATTAAAAAAAAATAACATAAAATTATTATTATATAATTATATTATCAAATTTATATTATATAACTATTATTAAAAATTATATTTTTATACATTATATTATATACATTTTTTATTAAAATATTTTAAAATTTAACTATTATTATACATCTTTTAAAACCAATTTTGATAATAAACACATTGTTTTATATTATAAAGTTTCTTCATTAGTACAATGTCAATAACTAATGTTTTTAGGCAACAATGTTACGATATTTGAAGTGTTTACGTCTGGTCTAACAGATCTTTCTAGTTTCTTTGCATAAGTGCTTTTAATTGCTTAATTTGCTTTTTTTTTATTTCTAAGTACGAAAATCTTCTGAATTTTTCAGTCAAAACCGTTTGAAAATATTACTAAGTTTGAAATACCATGAAATATTTCTAAGTACGAAAATCTTCTCAATTTTTCAAAATCAAAACAGTTTAAAAATATTACTAAGTTTGAAATACCATGAAATATTTCGAAATACGAAAATCTTCCGAATTTTTCAAAGTCAAAACCGTTTGAAAATATTACCTAGTTTGAAATACCATGAAATATTTCTAAGTACGAAAATCTTCGGAATTTTTTAAAGTCAAAACCGTTTGAAAATATTATTAAATTTAATACCATAAAATACTTCTAAGGACGAAAATCTTCTGAATTTTTCAAAGTCAATACTGCTTGAAAATATTTCTAAGTTTGAAATACCATGAAATATTTCTAAGTACGAAAATCTTCTGAATTTTTCAAAGTCAATACCGCTTGAAAATATTTCTAAGTTTGAAATACCATGAAATATTTCTAAGTACAAAAATCTTCGGAATTTTTCAAAGTCAAAACCGTTTGAAAATATTACTAAGTTTGAAATACCATAAAATATTTCTAAGTACGAAAATCTTCTGAATTTTTTAAAGTCAAAACCGTTTGAAAATATTACTAAGTTTGAAATACCATGAAATATTTCTAAGTACGAAAATCTTCAGAATTTTTCAAAGTCAATACCGCTTGAAAATATTTCTATGTTTGAAATACCATGAAATATTTCTAAGTAGAAAAATCTTCGGAATTTTTCAAAGTCAAAACCGTTTGAAAATATTACTAAGTTTGAAATACCATGAAATATTTCTAAGTACGAAAATCTTCTGAATTTTTCATAGTCAAAATCGTTTGAAAATATTACTAAGTTTGAAATACCATGAAATATTTCTAAGTACGAAAATCTTTGAATTTTTCAAAGTCAATACCGCTTGAAAATATTACTAAGTTTGAAATACCATGAAATATTTCTAAGTACGAAAATCTTCTGAATTTTTCAAAGTCAATACCGCTTGAAAATATTACTAAGTTTGAAATACCATGAAATATTTCTAAGTACGAAAATCTTTGAATTTTTCAAAGTCAAAACCGTTTGAAAATATTACTAAGTTTAAAATACCATGAAATAATTCTAAGTACGAAAATCTTCTGAATTTTTCAAAGTCAATACCGCTTGAAAATATTTCTATGTTTGAAATACCATGAAATATTTCTAAGTTCGAAAATCTTCTGAATTTTTCAAAGTCAAAACCGTTTGAAAATATTACTAAGTTTGACAAACCATGAAATATTTCTTAGTACGAAAATCTTCTGAATTCCCGCACAAAGTTCATTTTCCAAGCGAAGAATTTTTCTCCCGGGCTGTGGCCGTCGACGTCCGCATCCCCGGCCGCTCGCCGAGGAAATTTAAATTTGAACGGCAAACGCATATTGGCCTTTCCGGCCTCGCTCGGGCTTCGTCTCAGACTTCCCGTCGCCGGACTTAGAAGAATTTCCACAATTTTCGAGACTTAGAAAAATTTCGGAAAAAATTGGACTTTGACAAAAAAACACTCTAAAACTAATTTAAAAAAAATTTAACTAAAAATTATTATTACATAATTATAATTAAAAATATTATTTATATACATTTATCATATTATATAAATTTCATATTAAAATAATTTAAAATAATTAAAAAAAAATAACATAAAATTATTATTATATAATTATATTATCAAATTTATATTATATAACTATTATTAAAAATTATATTTTTGTACATTATATTATATACATTTTTTATTAAAATACTTTAAAATTTAACTATTATTATACATCTTTTAAAACCAATTTTGATAATAAACACATTGTTTTATATTATAAAGTTTCTTCATTAGTACAATGTCAATAACTAATGTTTTTAGGCAATGTTACGATATTTGAAGTGTTTACGTCTGGTCTAACAGATCTTTCGAGTTTTTTTGCATAAGTGCTTTTAATTGCTTAATTTGCTTTTTTTTTATTTCTAAGTACGAAAATCTTCTGAATTTTTCAAAGTCAAAACCGTTTGAAAATATTACTAAGTTTGAAATACCATAAAATATTTCTAAGTACTAAAATCTTCTGAAATTTTCAAAGTCAAAACCGTTTGAAAATATTTCTAAGTTTGAAATACCATGAAATATTTCTAAGTACGAAAATCTTCTGAATTTTTCAAAGTCAATACCGCTTGAAAATATTTCTAAGTTTGAAATACCATGAAATATTTCTAAGTACGAAAATCTTCTGAATTTTTCAAAGTCAAAACCGTTTGAAAATATTACTAAGTTAGAAATACCTTGAAATATTTCTAAGTACGAAAATCTTCTGAATTTTTCAAAGTCAAAACCGTTTGAAAATATTACTAAGTTTGAAATACCATGAAATATTTCTAAGTACGAAAATTTTCTGAATTTTTCAAAGTCAAAACCGTTTGAAAATATTACTAAATATGAAATACCATGAAATATTTCTAAGTACGAAAATCTTCGGAATTTTTCAAAGTCAAAACCGTTTGAAAATATTACTAAGTTTGAAATACCATGAAATATTTCTAAGTACGAAAATCTTCTGAATTCCCGCACAAAGTTCATTTTCCAAGCGAAGAATTTTTCTCCCGGGCTGTGGCCGTCGACGTCCGCATCCCCGGCCGCTGGCCGAGGAAATTTAAATTTGAACGGCAAACGCATATTGGCCTTTCCGGCCTCGCTCGGGCTTCGTCTCAGACTTCCCGTCGCCGGACTTAGAAGAATTTCCACAATTTTCGAGACTTAGAAAAATTTCGGAAAAAATTGGACTTTGACAAAAAAACACTCTAAAACTAATTTAAAAAAAATTTAACTAAAAATTATTATTACATAATTATAATTAAAAATATTATTTATATACATTTATCATATTATATAAATTTCATATTAAAATAATTTAAAATAATTAAAAAAAAATAACATAAAATTATTATTATATAATTATATTATCAAATTTATATTATATAACTATTATTAAAAATTATATTTTTATACATTATATTATATACATTTTTTATTAAATTATTTTAAAATTTAACTATTATTATACATCTTTTAAAACCAATTTTGATAATAAACACATTGTTTTATATTATAAAGTTTCTTCATTAGTACAATGTCAATAACTAATGTTTTTAGGCAATGTTACGATATTTGAAGTGTTTACGTCTGGTCTAACAGATCTTTCGAGTTTTTTTGCATAAGTGCTTTTAATTGCTTAATTTGCTTTTTTTTTATTTCTAAGTACGAAAATCTTCTGAATTTTTCAAAGTCAAAACCGTTTGAAAATATTACTAAGTTTGAAATACCATAAAATATTTCTAAGTACTAAAATCTTCTGAAATTTTCAAAGTCAAAACCGTTTGAAAATATTACTAAGTTAGAAATACCTTGAAATATTTCTAAGTACGAAAATCTTCTGAATTTTTCAAAGTCAAAACCGTTTGAAAATATTACTAAGTTTGAAATACCATGAAATATTTCTAAGTACGAAAATCTTCTGAATTTTTTAAAGTCAATACCGCTTGAAAATATTTCTAAGTTTGAAATACCATAAAATATTTCTAAGTTCGAAAATCTTCTGAATTTTTTAAAGTCAAAACCGTTTGAAAATATTACTAAGTTAGAAATATCATGAAATATTTCTAAGTACGAAAATCTTCTGAATTTTTTAAAGTCAAAACCGTTTGAAAATATTACTAAGTGTGAAATACCATGAAATATTTCTAAGTACGAAAATCTTCTGAATTTTTCAAAGTCAATACCGCTTGAAAATATTTCTAAGTTTGAAATACCATGAAATATTTCTAAGTACGAAAATTTTCTGAATTTTTCAAAGTCAAAACCGTTTGAAAATATTACTAAATATGAAATACCATGAAATATTTCTAAGTACGAAAATCTTCGGAATTTTTCAAAGTCAAAACCGTTTGAAAATATTACTAAGTTTGAAATACCATGAAATATTTCTAAGTACGAAAATCTTCTGAATTCCCGCACAAAGTTCATTTTCCAAGCGAAGAATTTTTCTCCCGGGCTGTGGCCGTCGACGTCCGCATCCCCGGCCGCTGGCCGAGGAAATTTAAATTTGAACGGCAAACGCATATTGGCCTTTCCGGCCTCGCTCGGGCTTCGTCTCAGACTTCCCGTCGCCGGACTTAGAAGAATTTCCACAATTTTCGAGACTTAGAAAAATTTCGGAAAAAATTGGACTTTGACAAAAAAACACTCTAAAACTAATTTAAAAAAAATTTAACTAAAAATTATTATTACATAATTATAATTAAAAATATTATTTATATACATTTATCATATTATATAAATTTCATATTAAAATAATTTAAAATAATTAAAAAAAAATAACATAAAATTATTATTATATAATTATATTATCAAATTTATATTATATAACTATTATTAAAAATTATATTTTTATACATTATATTATATACATTTTTTATTAAATTATTTTAAAATTTAACTATTATTATACATCTTTTAAAACCAATTTTGATAATAAACACATTGTTTTATATTATAAAGTTTCTTCATTAGTACAATGTCAATAACTAATGTTTTTAGGCAATGTTACGATATTTGAAGTGTTTACGTCTGGTCTAACAGATCTTTCGAGTTTTTTTGCATAAGTGCTTTTAATTGCTTAATTTGCTTTTTTTTTATTTCTAAGTACGAAAATCTTCTGAATTTTTCAAAGTCAAAACCGTTTGAAAATATTACTAAGTTTGAAATACCATAAAATATTTCTAAGTACTAAAATCTTCTGAAATTTTCAAAGTCAAAACCGTTTGAAAATATTTCTAAGTTTGAAATACCATGAAATATTTCTAAGTACGAAAATCTTCTGAATTTTTCAAAGTCAATACCGCTTGAAAATATTTCTAAGTTTGAAATACCATGAAATATTTCTAAGTACGAAAATCTTCTGAATTTTTCAAAGTCAAAACCGTTTGAAAATATTACTAAGTTAGAAATACCTTGAAATATTTCTAAGTACGAAAATCTTCTGAATTTTTCAAAGTCAAAACCGTTTGAAAATATTACTAAGTTTGAAATACCATGAAATATTTCTAAGTACGAAAATCTTCTGAATTTTTTAAAGTCAATACCGCTTGAAAATATTTCTAAGTTTGAAATCCCATAAAATATTTCTAAGTTCGAAAATCTTCTGAATTTTTTAAAGTCAAAACCGTTTGAAAATATTACTAAGTTAGAAATATCATGAAATATTTCTAAGTACGAAAATCTTTGAATTTTTCAAAGTCAATACCGCTTGAAAATATTACTAAGTTTGAAATACCATGAAATATTTCTAAGTACGAAAATCTTCTGAATTTTTCAAAGTCAATACCGCTTGAAAATATTACTAAGTTTGAAATACCATGAAATATTTCTAAGTACGAAAATCTTTGAATTTTTCAAAGTCAAAACCGTTTGAAAATATTACTAAGTTTAAAATACCATGAAATAATTCTAAGTACGAAAATCTTCTGAATTTTTCAAAGTCAATACCGCTTGAAAATATTTCTATGTTTGAAATACCATGAAATATTTCTAAGTTCGAAAATCTTCTGAATTTTTCAAAGTCAAAACCGTTTGAAAATATTACTAAGTTTGACAAACCATGAAATATTTCTTAGTACGAAAATCTTCTGAATTCCCGCACAAAGTTCATTTTCCAAGCGAAGAATTTTTCTCCCGGGCTGTGGCCGTCGACGTCCGCATCCCCGGCCGCTCGCCGAGGAAATTTAAATTTGAACGGCAAACGCATATTGGCCTTTCCGGCCTCGCTCGGGCTTCGTCTCAGACTTCCCGTCGCCGGACTTAGAAGAATTTCCACAATTTTCGAGACTTAGAAAAATTTCGGAAAAAATTGGACTTTGACAAAAAAACACTCTAAAACTAATTTAAAAAAAATTTAACTAAAAATTATTATTACATAATTATAATTAAAAATATTATTTATATACATTTATCATATTATATAAATTTCATATTAAAATAATTTAAAATAATTAAAAAAAAATAACATAAAATTATTATTATATAATTATATTATCAAATTTATATTATATAACTATTATTAAAAATTATATTTTTGTACATTATATTATATACATTTTTTATTAAAATACTTTAAAATTTAACTATTATTATACATCTTTTAAAACCAATTTTGATAATAAACACATTGTTTTATATTATAAAGTTTCTTCATTAGTACAATGTCAATAACTAATGTTTTTAGGCAATGTTACGATATTTGAAGTGTTTACGTCTGGTCTAACAGATCTTTCGAGTTTTTTTGCATAAGTGCTTTTAATTGCTTAATTTGCTTTTTTTTTATTTCTAAGTACGAAAATCTTCTGAATTTTTCAAAGTCAAAACCGTTTGAAAATATTACTAAGTTTGAAATACCATAAAATATTTCTAAGTACTAAAATCTTCTGAAATTTTCAAAGTCAAAACCGTTTGAAAATATTTCTAAGTTTGAAATACCATGAAATATTTCTAAGTACGAAAATCTTCTGAATTTTTCAAAGTCAATACCGCTTGAAAATATTTCTAAGTTTGAAATACCATGAAATATTTCTAAGTACGAAAATCTTCTGAATTTTTCAAAGTCAAAACCGTTTGAAAATATTACTAAGTTAGAAATACCTTGAAATATTTCTAAGTACGAAAATCTTCTGAATTTTTCAAAGTCAAAACCGTTTGAAAATATTACTAAGTTTGAAATACCATGAAATATTTCTAAGTACGAAAATCTTCTGAATTTTTTAAAGTCAATACCGCTTGAAAATATTTCTAAGTTTGAAATACCATGAAATATTTCTAAGTACGAAAATTTTCTGAATTTTTCAAAGTCAAAACCGTTTGAAAATATTACTAAATATGAAATACCATGAAATATTTCTAAGTACGAAAATCTTCGGAATTTTTCAAAGTCAAAACCGTTTGAAAATATTACTAAGTTTGAAATACCATGAAATATTTCTAAGTACGAAAATCTTCTGAATTCCCGCACAAAGTTCATTTTCCAAGCGAAGAATT
Organism: Parasteatoda tepidariorum; assembly: GCF_982258835.1. Classification (NCBI taxonomy): domain Eukaryota; kingdom Metazoa; phylum Arthropoda; class Arachnida; order Araneae; family Theridiidae; genus Parasteatoda; species Parasteatoda tepidariorum. The sequence goes on along the minus strand of NC_141756.1, from coordinate 131,571,627 downwards.
TTTCTCCCGGGCTGTGGCCGTCGACGTCCGCATCCCCGGCCGCTGGCCGAGGAAATTTAAATTTGAACGGCAAACGCATATTGGCCTTTCCGGCCTCGCTCGGGCTTCGTCTCAGACTTCCCGTCGCCGGACTTAGAAGAATTTCCACAATTTTCGAGACTTAGAAAAATTTCGGAAAAAATTGGACTTTGACAAAAAAACACTCTAAAACTAATTTAAAAAAAATTTAACTAAAAATTATTATTACATAATTATAATTAAAAATATTATTTATATACATTTATCATATTATATAAATTTCATATTAAAATAATTTAAAATAATTAAAAAAAAATAACATAAAATTATTATTATATAATTATATTATCAAATTTATATTATATAACTATTATTAAAAATTATATTTTTATACATTATATTATATACATTTTTTATTAAATTATTTTAAAATTTAACTATTATTATACATCTTTTAAAACCAATTTTGATAATAAACACATTGTTTTATATTATAAAGTTTCTTCATTAGTACAATGTCAATAACTAATGTTTTTAGGCAATGTTACGATATTTGAAGTGTTTACGTCTGGTCTAACAGATCTTTCGAGTTTTTTTGCATAAGTGCTTTTAATTGCTTAATTTGCTTTTTTTTTATTTCTAAGTACGAAAATCTTCTGAATTTTTCAAAGTCAAAACCGTTTGAAAATATTACTAAGTTTGAAATACCATAAAATATTTCTAAGTACTAAAATCTTCTGAAATTTTCAAAGTCAAAACCGTTTGAAAATATTACTAAGTTAGAAATACCTTGAAATATTTCTAAGTACGAAAATCTTCTGAATTTTTCAAAGTCAAAACCGTTTGAAAATATTACTAAGTTTGAAATACCATGAAATATTTCTAAGTACGAAAATCTTCTGAATTTTTTAAAGTCAATACCGCTTGAAAATATTTCTAAGTTTGAAATACCATAAAATATTTCTAAGTTCGAAAATCTTCTGAATTTTTTAAAGTCAAAACCGTTTGAAAATATTACTAAGTTAGAAATATCATGAAATATTTCTAAGTACGAAAATCTTCTGAATTTTTTAAAGTCAAAACCGTTTGAAAATATTACTAAGTGTGAAATACCATGAAATATTTCTAAGTACGAAAATCTTCTGAATTTTTCAAAGTCAATACCGCTTGAAAATATTTCTAAGTTTGAAATACCATGAAATATTTCTAAGTACGAAAATTTTCTGAATTTTTCAAAGTCAAAACCGTTTGAAAATATTACTAAATATGAAATACCATGAAATATTTCTAAGTACGAAAATCTTCGGAATTTTTCAAAGTCAAAACCGTTTGAAAATATTACTAAGTTTGAAATACCATGAAATATTTCTAAGTACGAAAATCTTCTGAATTCCCGCACAAAGTTCATTTTCCAAGCGAAGAATTTTTCTCCCGGGCTGTGGCCGTCGACGTCCGCATCCCCGGCCGCTGGCCGAGGAAATTTAAATTTGAACGGCAAACGCATATTGGCCTTTCCGGCCTCGCTCGGGCTTCGTCTCAGACTTCCCGTCGCCGGACTTAGAAGAATTTCCACAATTTTCGAGACTTAGAAAAATTTCGGAAAAAATTGGACTTTGACAAAAAAACACTCTAAAACTAATTTAAAAAAAATTTAACTAAAAATTATTATTACATAATTATAATTAAAAATATTATTTATATACATTTATCATATTATATAAATTTCATATTAAAATAATTTAAAATAATTAAAAAAAAATAACATAAAATTATTATTATATAATTATATTATCAAATTTATATTATATAACTATTATTAAAAATTATATTTTTATACATTATATTATATACATTTTTTATTAAATTATTTTAAAATTTAACTATTATTATACATCTTTTAAAACCAATTTTGATAATAAACACATTGTTTTATATTATAAAGTTTCTTCATTAGTACAATGTCAATAACTAATGTTTTTAGGCAATGTTACGATATTTGAAGTGTTTACGTCTGGTCTAACAGATCTTTCGAGTTTTTTTGCATAAGTGCTTTTAATTGCTTAATTTGCTTTTTTTTTATTTCTAAGTACGAAAATCTTCTGAATTTTTCAAAGTCAAAACCGTTTGAAAATATTACTAAGTTTGAAATACCATAAAATATTTCTAAGTACTAAAATCTTCTGAAATTTTCAAAGTCAAAACCGTTTGAAAATATTTCTAAGTTTGAAATACCATGAAATATTTCTAAGTACGAAAATCTTCTGAATTTTTCAAAGTCAATACCGCTTGAAAATATTTCTAAGTTTGAAATACCATGAAATATTTCTAAGTACGAAAATCTTCTGAATTTTTCAAAGTCAAAACCGTTTGAAAATATTACTAAGTTAGAAATACCTTGAAATATTTCTAAGTACGAAAATCTTCTGAATTTTTCAAAGTCAAAACCGTTTGAAAATATTACTAAGTTTGAAATACCATGAAATATTTCTAAGTACGAAAATCTTCTGAATTTTTTAAAGTCAATACCGCTTGAAAATATTTCTAAGTTTGAAATCCCATAAAATATTTCTAAGTTCGAAAATCTTCTGAATTTTTTAAAGTCAAAACCGTTTGAAAATATTACTAAGTTAGAAATATCATGAAATATTTCTAAGTACGAAAATCTTCTGAATTTTTTAAAGTCAAAACCGTTTGAAAATATTACTAAGTGTGAAATACCATGAAATATTTCTAAGTACGAAAATCTTCTGAATTTTTCAAAGTCAATACCGCTTGAAAATATTTCTAAGTTTGAAATACCATGAAATATTTCTAAGTACGAAAATTTTCTGAATTTTTCAAAGTCAAAACCGTTTGAAAATATTACTAAATATGAAATACCATGAAATATTTCTAAGTACGAAAATCTTCGGAATTTTTCAAAGTCAAAACCGTTTGAAAATATTACTAAGTTTGAAATACCATGAAATATTTCTAAGTACGAAAATCTTCTGAATTCCCGCACAAAGTTCATTTTCCAAGCGAAGAATTTTTCTCCCGGGCTGTGGCCGTCGACGTCCGCATCCCCGGCCGCTGGCCGAGGAAATTTAAATTTGAACGGCAAACGCATATTGGCCTTTCCGGCCTCGCTCGGGCTTCGTCTCAGACTTCCCGTCGCCGGACTTAGAAGAATTTCCACAATTTTCGAGACTTAGAAAAATTTCGGAAAAAATTGGACTTTGACAAAAAAACACTCTAAAACTAATTTAAAAAAAATTTAACTAAAAATTATTATTACATAATTATAATTAAAAATATTATTTATATACATTTATCATATTATATAAATTTCATATTAAAATAATTTAAAATAATTAAAAAAAAATAACATAAAATTATTATTATATAATTATATTATCAAATTTATATTATATAACTATTATTAAAAATTATATTTTTATACATTATATTATATACATTTTTTATTAAATTATTTTAAAATTTAACTATTATTATACATCTTTTAAAACCAATTTTGATAATAAACACATTGTTTTATATTATAAAGTTTCTTCATTAGTACAATGTCAATAACTAATGTTTTTAGGCAACAATGTTACGATATTTGAAGTGTTTACGTCTGGTCTAACAGATCTTTCTAGTTTCTTTGCATAAGTTCTTTTAATTGCTTAATTTGCTTTTTTTTTTATTTCTAAGTACGAAAATCTTCTGAATTTTTCAGTCAAAACCGTTTGAAAATATTACTAAGTTTGAAATACCATAAAATATTTCTAAGTACGAAAATCTTCTGAAATTTTCAAAGTCAAAACCGTTTGAAAATATTACTAAGTTTGAAATACCATGAAATATTTCTAAGGACGAAAATCTTCTGAATTTTTCAAAGTCAATACTGCTTGAAAATATTTCTAAGTTTGAAATACCATGAAATATTTCTAAGTACGAAAATCTTCTGAATTTTTCAGTCAATACCGCTTGAAAATATTTCTAAGTTTGAAATACCATGAAATATTTCTAAGTACAAAAATCTTCGGAATTTTTCAAAGTCAAAACCGTTTGAAAATATTACTAAGTTTGAAATACCATGAAATATTTCTAAGTACGAAAATCTTCTGAATTTTTCATAGTCAAAACCGTTTGAAAATATTACTAAGTTTGAAATACCATGAAATATTTCTAAGTACGAAAATCTTTGAATTTTTCAAAGTCAAAACCGTTTGAAAATATTACTAAGTTTGAAATACCATGAAATAATTCTAAGTACGAAAATCTTCTGAATTTTTCAAAGTCAATACCGCTTGAAAATATTTCTATGTTTGAAATACCATGAAATATTTCTAAGTTCGAAAATCTTCTGAATTTTTCAAAGTCAAAACCGTTTGAAAATATTACTAAGTTTGACAAACCATGAAATATTTCTTAGTACGAAAATCTTCTGAATTCCCGCACAAAGTTCATTTTCCAAGCGAAGAATTTTTCTCCCGGGCTGTGGCCGTCGACGTCCGCATCCCCGGCCGCTCGCCGAGGAAATTTAAATTTGAACGGCAAACGCATATTGGCCTTTCCGGCCTCGCTCGGGCTTCGTCTCAGACTTCTCGTCGCCGGACTTAGAAGAATTTCCACAATTTTCGAGACTTAGAAAAATTTCGGAAAAAATTGGACTTTGACAAAAAAACACTCTAAAACTAATTTAAAAAAAAATTTAACTAAAAATTATTATTACATAATTATAATTAAAAATATTATTTATATACATTTATCATATTATATAAATTTCATATTAAAATAATTTAAAATAATTAAAAAAAAATAACATAAAATTATTATTATATAATTATATTATCAAATTTATATTATATAACTATTATTAAAAATTATATTTTTGTACATTATATTATATACATTTTTTATTAAAATATTTTAAAATTTAACTATTATTATACATCTTTTAAAACCAATTTTGATAATAAACACATTGTTTTATATTATAAAGTTTCTTTATTAGTACAATGTCAATAACTAATGTTTTTAGGCAATGTTACGATATTTGAAGTGTTTACGTCTGGTCTAACAGATCTTTCGAGTTTCTTTGCATAAGTGCTTTTAATTGCTTAATTTGCTTTTTTTTTATTTCTAAGTACGAAAATCTTCTGAATTTTTCATAGTCAAAACCGTTTGAAAATATTACTAAGTTTGAAATACCATAAAATATTTCTAAGTACGAAAATCTTCTGAAATTTTCAAAGTCAAAACCGTTTGAAAATATTACTAAGTTTGAAATACCATGAAATATTTCTATGTACGAAAATCTTCTCAATTTTTCAAAGTCAAAACCGTTTGAAAATATTACTAAGTTTGACATACCATGAAATATTTCGAAATACGAAAATCTTCCGAATTTTTCAAAGTCAAAACCGCTTGAAAATATTACTTAGTTTGAAATACCATGAAATATTTCTAAGTACGAAAATCTTCGGAATTTTTTAAAGTCAAAACTGTTTGAAAATATTACTAAGTTTAATACCATAAAATATTTCTAAGGACGAAAATCTTCTGAATTTTTCAAAGTCAATACTGCTTGAAAATATTTCTAAGTTTGAAATACCATGAAATATTTCTAAGTACGAAAATCTTCTGAATTTTTCAAAGTCAATACCGCTTGAAAATATTTCTAAGTTTGAAATACCATGAAATATTTCTAAGTACGAAAATCTTCTGAATTTTTAAAAGTCAAAACCGTTTGAAAATATTACTAAGTTAGAAATACCTTGAAATATTTCTAAGTACGAAAATCTTCTGAATTTTTCAAAGTCAAAACCGTTTGAAAATATTACTAAGTTTGAAATACCATGAAATATTTCTAAGTACGAAAATCTTCTGAATTTTTTAAAGTCAATACCGCTTGAAAATATTTCTAAGTTTGAAATACCATAAAATATTTCTAAGTTCGAAAATCTTCTGAATTTTTTAAAGTCAAAACCGTTTGAAAATATTACTAAGTTAGAAATATCATGAAATATTTCTAAGTACGAAAATCTTCTGAATTTTTTAAAGTCAAAACCGTTTGAAAATATTACTAAGTTTGAAATACCATGAAATATTTCTAAGTACGAAAATCTTCTGAATTTTTCAAAGTCAATACCGCTTGAAAATATTTTTAAGTTTGAAATACCATGAAATATTTCTAAGTACAAAAATCTTCGGAATTTTCAAAGTCAAAACCGTTTGAAAATATTACTAAGTTTGAAATACCATGAAATATTTCTAAGTACGAAAATCTTCTGAATTTTTCATAGTCAAAACCGTTTGAAAATATTACTAAGTTTGAAATACCATGAAATATTTCTAAGTACGAAAATCTTTGAATTTTTCAAAGTCAAAACCGTTTGAAAATATTACTAAGTTTGAAATACCATGAAATAATTCTAAGTACGAAAATCTTCTGAATTTTTCAAAGTCAATACCGCTTGAAAATATTTCTATGTTTGAAATACCATGAAATATTTCTAAGTTCGAAAATCTTCTGAATTTTTCAAAGTCAAAACCGTTTGAAAATATTACTAAGTTTGACAAACCATGAAATATTTCTTAGTACGAAAATCTTCTGAATTCCCGCACAAAGTTCATTTTCCAAGCGAAGAATTTTTCTCCCGGGCTGTGGCCGTCGACGTCCGCATCCCCGGCCGCTCGCCGAGGAAATTTAAATTTGAACGGCAAACGCATATTGGCCTTTCCGGCCTCGCTCGGGCTTCGTCTCAGACTTCCCGTCGCCGGACTTAGAAGAATTTCCACAATTTTCGAGACTTAGAAAAATTTCGGAAAAAATTGGACTTTGACAAAAAAACACTCTAAAACTAATTTAAAAAAAAATTTAACTAAAAACTATTATTACATAATTATAATTAAAAATATTATTTATATACATTTATCATATTATATAAATTTCATATTAAAATAATTTAAAATAATTAAAAAAAAATAACATAAAATTATTATTATATAATTATATTATCAAATTTATATTATATAACTATTATTAAAAATTATATTTTTGTACATTATATTATATACATTTTTTATTAAAATATTTTAAAATTTAACTATTATTATACATCTTTTAAAACCAATTTTGATAATAAACACATTGTTTTATATTATAAAGTTTCTTTATTAGTACAATGTCAATAACTAATGTTTTTAGGCAATGTTACGATATTTGAAGTGTTTACGTCTGGTCTAACAGATCTTTCGAGTTTCTTTGCATAAGTGCTTTTAATTGCTTAATTTTCTTTTTTTTTATTTCTAAGTACGAAAATCTTCTGAATTTTTCAAAGTCAAAACCGTTTGAAAATATTACTAAGTTTGAAATACCATAAAATATTTCTAAGTACGAAAATCTTCTGAAATTTTCAAAGTCAAAACCGTTTGAAAATATTACTAAGTTTGAAATACCATGAAATATTTCTATGTACGAAAATCTTCTCAATTTTTCAAAGTCAAAACCGTTTGAAAATATTACTAAGTTTGACATACCATGAAATATTTCGAAATACGAAAATCTTCCGAATTTTTCAAAGTCAAAACCGCTTGAAAATATTACTTAGTTTGAAATACCATGAAATATTTCTAAGTACGAAAATCTTCGGAATTTTTTAAAGTCAAAACTGTTTGAAAATATTACTAAGTTTAATACCATATAATATTTCTAAGGACGAAAATCTTCTGAATTTTTCAAAGTCAATACTGCTTGAAAATATTTCTAAGTTTGAAATACCATGAAATATTTCTAAGTACGAAAATCTTCTGAATTTTTCAAAGTCAATACCGCTTGAAAATATTTCTAAGTTTGAAATACCATGAAATATTTCTAAGTACGAAAATCTTCTGAATTTTTAAAAGTCAAAACCGTTTGAAAATATTACTAAGTTAGAAATACCTTGAAATATTTCTAAGTACGAAAATCTTCTGAATTTTTCAAAGTCAAAACCGTTTGAAAATATTACTAAGTTTGAAATACCATGAAATATTTCTAAGTACGAAAATCTTCTGAATTTTTTAAAGTCAATACCGCTTGAAAATATTTCTAAGTTTGAAATACCATAAAATATTTCTAAGTTCGAAAATCTTCTGAATTTTTTAAAGTCAAAACCGTTTGAAAATATTACTAAGTTAGAAATATCATGAAATATTTCTAAGTACGAAAATCTTCTGAATTTTTTAAAGTCAAAACCGTTTGAAAATATTACTAAGTTTGAAATACCATGAAATATTTCTAAGTACGAAAATCTTCTGAATTTTTCAAAGTCAATACCGCTTGAAAATATTTCTAAGTTTGAAATACCATGAAATATTTCTAAGTACAAAAATCTTCGGAATTTTCAAAGTCAAAACCGTTTGAAAATATTACTAAGTTTGAAATACCATGAAATATTTCGAAGTACGATAATCTTCTGAATTTTTCAAAGTCAATACCGCTTGAAAATATTTCTAAGTTTGAAATACCATGAAATATTTCTAAGTACGAAAATCTTCTGAATTTTTCAAAGTCAAAACCGTTTGAAAATATTACTAAATATGAAATACCATGAAATATTTCTAAGTACGAAAATCTTCGGAATTTTTCAAAGTCAAAACCGTTTGAAAATATTACTAAGTTTGAAATACCATGAAATATTTCAAAGTACGAAAATCTTCTGAATTCCCGCACAAAGTTCATTTTCCAAGCGAAGAATTTTTCTCCCGGGCTGTGGCCGTCGACGTCCGCATCCCCGGCCGCTCGCCGAGGAAATTTAAATTTGAACGGCAAACGCATATTGGCCTTTCTGGCCTCGCTCGGGCTTCGTCTCAGACTTCCCGTCGCCGGACTTAGAAGAATATCCACAATTTTCGAGACTTAGAAAAATTTCGGAAAAAATTGGACTTTGACAAAAAAACACTCTAAAACTAATTTAAAAAAAATTTAACTAAAAATTATTATTACATAATTATAATTAAAAATATTATTTATATACATTTATCATATTATATAAATTTCATATTAAAATAATTTAAAGTAATTAAAAAAAAATAACATAAAATTATTATTATATAATTATATTATCAAATTTATATTATATAACTATTATTAAAAATTATATTTTTATACATTATATTATATACATTTTTTATTAAAATATTTTAAAATTTAACTATTATTATACATCTTTTAAAACCAATTTTGATAATAAACACATTGTTTTATATTATAAAGTTTCTTCATTAGTACAATGTCAATAACTAATGTTTTTAGGTAATGTTACGATATTTGAAGTGTTTACGTCTGGTCTAACAGATCTTTCGAGTTTCTTTGCATAAGTGCTTTTAATTGCTTAATTTGCTTTTTTTTTTATTTCTAAGTACGAAAATCTTCTGAATTTTTCAAAGTCAAAACCGTTTGAAAATATTACTAAGTTTGAAATACCATAAAATATTTCTAAGTACGAAAATCTTCTGAAATTTTCAAAGTCAAAACCGTTTGAAAATAATACTAAGTTTGAAATACCATGAAATATTTCTAAGTACGAAAATCTTCTGAATTTTTCAAAGTCAATACCGCTTGAAAATATTTCTAAGTTTGAAATACCATGAAATATTTCTAAGTACGAAAATCTTCTGAATTTTTTAAAGTCAATACCGCTTGAAAATATTTCTAAGTTTGAAATACCATAAAATATTTCTAAGTTCGAAAATCTTCTGAATTTTTTAAAGTCAAAACCGTTTGAAAATATTACTAAGTTAGAAATATCATGAAATATTTCTAAGTACGAAAATCTTCTGAATTTTTCAAAGTCAAAACCGTTTGAAAATATTAATAAGTTTGAAATACCATAAAATATTTCTAAGTACGAAAATCTTCTGAAATTTTCAAAGTCAAAACCGTTTGAAAATATTACTAAGTTTGAAATACCATGAAATATTTCTAAGTACGAAAATCTTCTGAATAATTCAAAACCGTTTGAAAATATTTCTAAATTTGAAATACCATGAAATATTTCTAAGTACGAAAATCTTCTGAATTTTTCAAAGTCAAAGCCGTTTGAAAATATTACTAATTTTGAAATACCATGAAATATTTCCAAGTACGAAAATCTTCTGAATTTTTCAAAGTCAAAGCCGTTTGAAAATATTACTAATTTTGAAATACCATGAAATATTTCCAAGTACGAAAATCTTCTGAATTTTTCAAAGTCAAAACCGTTTGAAAATATTACTAATTTTGATATACCATGAAATATTTCTAAGTACGAAAATCTTCTGAATTTTTCAAAGTCAAAACCGTTTGAAAATAGTACTAACTTTGAAATACCATGAAATATTTCTAAGTACGAAAATCTTCTGAATTTTTCAAAGTCAAAACCGTTTGAAAATATTACTAAGTTTGAAATACCATGAAATATTTCTAAGTACGAAAATCTTCTGAATTTCTCAAAGTCAAAACCGTTTGAAAATATTACTAAGTTTGAAATACCGTGAAATATTTCTAAGTACGAAAATCTTCTGAATTTCTCAAAGTTAAAACCGTTTGAAAATATTACTAAATTTGAAATACCATGAAATATTTCTAAGTGGAAAAAGCTTCAGAATTTTTCGAAGTCCAAAACATTTTGAAAATATTTCAAAGTCAAAAAAATTCGAACACACGATCATCAAAAGACATGAAGCAAAAAACAATTGTGAAATTCGCACACACGATTAACGGAAGACATAAAGAAAGAAAAAAATTTAGAAATTCGCACACACGATCAACAAAAGACATGAAGAAAAAAAAATTTGTGAAATTCGCACACATGATCAACGGAAGACTTATGAGGAAAGAAAAAAAAATTTAGAAATTCGCACACACGATCAACGGAACACATGAAGAAAGAAAAAAAAATTTAGAAATTCGCACACACGATCAAGGAAAGACATGAAGAAAAAAAATTTGTGAAATTCGCACACACGATCAACGGAAGACTTAGGAAGAAAGAAAAAAAAATTTGAAATTCGCACACACGATCAAGGAAAGACAGGAAGAAAAAGAAACAATTGAGAAATTCGCACACACGATCAAATAAGACATGAAGAAAAAAAAATTGAGAAATTCGCACACACGATCAACGAAACACATGAAAGAAAAAAACAATTTAGAAATTCGCACACACGATCAAGGAAAGACATGAAGAAAAAAAAATTTGTGAAATTCGCACACACGATCAACGGAAGACTTAGGAAGAGAGAAAAAAAAATTTGAAATTCGCACACACGATCAAGGAAAGACAGGAAGAAAAAGAAACAATTGAGAAATTCGCACACACGATCAACGAAGCATATGAAAGAAAAAAAAATTTAGAAATTCGCACACACGATCAAGGAAAGACATGAAGAAAAAAATTTTTTGAAATTCGCACACACGATCAACGGAAGACTTAGGAAGAAAGAATAAAAATTTTGAAATTCGCACACATGATCAAGGAAACACAGAAAGAAAAAGAAACAATTGAAAAATTCGCACACACGATCAAATAAGACATGAAGAAAAAAAAAATTGAGAAATTCGCACACACGATCAATATGAAAGAAAAAAAATTTAGAAATTCGCACACACGATCAAGGAAAGACATGAAGAAAAAAAATTTGTGAAATTCGCACACACGATCAACGGAAGACTTAGGAAGAAAGAAAAAAAAATTTGAAACTCGCACACACGATCAAGGAAAGACAGAAAGAAAAAGAAACAATTGAAAAATTCGCACACACGATCAAATAAGACATGAAGAAAAAAAAATTTGAGAAATTCGCACACACGATCAACGAAACATATGAAAGAAAAAAAAAATTTAGAAATTCGCACACACGATCAAGGAAAGACATGAAGAAAAAAAATTTGTGAAATTCGCACACACGATCAACGGAAGACTTAGGAAGAAAGAAAAAAAAATTTGAAATTCGCACACACGATCAAATAAGACATGAAAAAAAATCACGACGGTCTCCTGATGACTAACTAAAAGGGATTCTGACTGAGGGCGTTCAGTCATTATGCCACAGATGGCAACTTCGCTCCATTGGTCATTCGACCCACTCATGTACTAAAAATTCACCAACCACTTGTTTAAAATGAACCCACAATTCGCCAATCACATTCAGAGACTGTCGTTTTGCGTTCGAGAGTTTCAAATCAAGAGTTTTCCTCCGAGAAGGGGGAAAATGCGTCGGCACCAACGGGGCGGGGAGCTCTCTCAGGTCGAGCACCCTCTTCAAGCCTAGCCCTGCGAAGGACCTCCCTCTTCCCCAGGACGAAGGGATGGGAAACAGGCACGCCCACACGGCACTGACAGTTGCGGTCGAGGCGGGGATCGCCAGTGAAGGATCCCCGGGCGTAGGCCGATGTCGGAGCCTACTGGCACCCATCTTTAATTGCCTAAAAGGGATGGTGACTTAGGGCAATCAGTCCTTATCCCACAGATGGTATCTTCGCACCACTGGTCCTTAGACCAACCACTTGTACCAAATGTACTCACACTGTACCACATGTTCTGCGTACTCCTCCGACCCGTGGACCGAGTGATCCACTGCTCGGAGTGGTAGTTTCGATTCGGCCGACTAGAGCCGTTTTGCGTTCGAGAGTTTTGAATCAAGAGTTTTCCTCCGAGAAGGGGGAAAATGCATCGGCACCAACGGGGCGGGGAGCTCTCTCAGGTCGAGCCCCCTCTTCAAGCCTAGCCCAGCAAAGGACCTCCCTCTTCCCCAGGTCGAAGGGCTGGGAAACAGGCACGCCCACACGGCACTGACAGTTGCGTTCGAGGCGGGGATCGCCAGTGAAGGATCCCCGGGCGTAGGCCGATGTCGGAGCCTACTGGCACCCATCTTCAATTGTCCTTCCGCTGGTTCACCTACGGAAACCTTGTTACGCGTTAACTTCCTCTAAATGACCAAGTTCGATCCACTTTCCGGCACGCCGGCTCGACCCGGAGGTCAGCCAGAGCGCCAGTCCGAGGACCTCACTAAATCATTCCATCGGATGTTGCGACGGGCGGTTTGCACAAAGGGCAGGGACGTAATCAACACGAGCTGATGACTCGTGCTTACTGGGAATTCCTCGTTCAAGTGAGATATTTACCATTATTCCAGTGATGCCCTTCCGTCAATTCCTTTAAGTTTCAGCTTTGCAACCATACTTCCCCCGGAACCAAAAAGCTTTGGTTTCCCGGAAGCTGCCCGGCGTGTCATTTGAGGAACACAGCCGAATCGGTGGCTGGCATCGTTTATGGTTAGAACTAGGGCGGTATGTGATCGCCTTTGAACCTCTAACTTTCGTTCTTGATTAATGGAAACATTCTTGGCAAATGCTTTCGCAGTAGTTCGTCTTGCGACGGTCCAAGAATTTCACCTCTAGCGTCGCAATACGAATGCCCCCGTCTGTCCCTCTTAATCATTACCTCGTGCTCCGAAAACCAACAAAATAGAACCGAGGTCCTATTCCATTATTCCATGCACCATTATTTATGCGTCATGCATACTTTGAGCACTCTAATTATTTCAAAGTAAAATTGCCGAAACCGAACGACAACCGGTAAAGATCATCGGACAATTTCGGCGGCAATGCTCAGAACTGGCAGTGACCACCGGAGGGTGGACCACCCGTCTTGAACTAAGATCCAACTATGAGCTTTTTAACAGCAACAACTTCAATATACGCTTTTGGAGCTGGAGTTACTGCTGCGGCCGCAGCAGACTTTCCCTCCTTCTTTGATACAAGCATATGACTACTGGCAGGACCAACCAGGTTACTTTCACGTTCAGCGAGCGTTCGAAGCGGCGCTTCGAATCTCAGAGGTGGTGATGCCCCCGGCTGGCGAGGGCGCCGGACCCGGCATGACGGCCGGGTCCCCGTTCGCACAGATCGAACTAGAGCCTTCTTCCTCTAGTCGGTTCGAGACTCACTGCGTCCCCCTTGGCGTCAACGCCTGGACGCGAGAGTGCTCTGCCGTCGAGAGTCGTGCTCGCGCCGGAACAAACTGCAGAAAACCTCGTAAATGCTTCCATCACTGTTCAGTCTCCTCGCGGCTACAAACTACTGTCCGAGCTGCTACTGAATAGCCGAGACCTTTTGTTTCCGTGAGGCGAGCCCTCGCCCTTGTCGAGACGAGAGCGTTGCGTTTCTTGAGACACGCTCACTGTGCCTCACATGTATAGTCCTGCACAAAGTTCATGTTCCAAGCGAAAGATTTTTCTCCCAGGCGGTGGCCGTCGACGTCCGCATCCCCAGCCTCTCACCGAGGGAATTTAAATTTGAACGGAAAACGCATATCGGCCTTTCCGGCCTCGCTCGGGCTTCGTCTCAGACTTCCCGTCGCCGGACTTAGAAGAATTTCCACAATTTTCGAGACTTAGAAAAATTTCGGAAAAAATTGGACTTTGACAAAAAAACACTCTAAAACTAATTTTAAAAAAAATTTAACTAAAAATTATTATTACATAATTATAATAAAAAATATTATTTATATACATTTATCATATTATATAAATTTCATATTAAAATAATTTAAAATAATTAAAAAAAAATAACATAAAATTATTATTATATAATTATATTATCAAATTTATATTATATAACTATTATTAAAAATTATATTTTTATACATTATATTATATACATTTTTTATTAAAATATTTTAAAATTTAACTATTATTATACATCTTTTAAAACCAATTTTGATAATAAACACATTGTTTTATATTATAAAGTTTCTTCATTAGTACAATGTCAATGACTAATGTTTTTAGGCAATGTTACGATATTTGAAGTGTTTACGTCTGGTCTATCAGATCTTTCGAGTTTCTTTGCATAAGTGCTTTTAAGGTGCCTCACTACCTTGAAAAGTCGAATTTCGATGAAATTTTCGAAATTGAGATTTTTTACTTTTAAAAATATTTGGAATCTTATCTTTCGATTGGTGGTAAAATTTCGTTGATACGATAATTCTAACCCGAGATATGTGCATTTGAAAAAGTATTAGTTTCAGTGAAAATTCACCGGAAGTGAAATTTCGAAACCGAAACTAATCATGTTTTTGACAGATTCAGTGCATAAATCATTGTTTTCCATTTTTTTTTGCTTTTAAAGAACTTTTTAAAGTAATTATAAGCAATTCGAAATATTTTAATAGTCTGTATTGTTTTTATTACTTGAAATATGGCAACAAGAGATTGTTGTCATTTGGCTCTCTTGTGATTTCGATTGTTGTTTGGAGTTAGTTTTCTTATTTTGATTTGATTTATACTAGATTAAATAGCTTTATTTTGGGTTATTTCATAATAATTGTTTTCAGCTGACATGGCAGGAAAAAATTATCGCAATAAAAAGCGAAAGTTCTATGGAAATAGGTATTCAAATTTACCTAACAAAAATAACGTGGATGGCACTGAAAAGGAGAAACTTTCTACTGCTAGTTTCTCTAAACTGAAAGATAAATTACAAACAGTGGAAAACCATGAGCGAGTTTCAAATGCTAACATTCAAGGTAATAGAATAATATCGATGGAATTCCTTGTATGCTTACTTTCTGCCCTATCTTGTTCTGAATGTTTTCAGCAATCGCTGTCAATAATTGAAGATTCAAGGTATGGACTTTTGTCAAACTTTACAGTGAAGTGTAACAGCTGCTCTTTTATGGTTCCTTTCCCAACATCAAAGAAAATTGATAAATGCTCTGAAATCAACACTCTTCTTGTTTATGGGTTGCGATTGATTGGTAGAGGTTACACTGCAGGCAGAAAGCTATTTTCTATACTTGATTTACCTTTCTTAGCGCCATACAGTTTTCAGAAACAAGTGAAAAAGTTATCTGATGCTGTTGTAAAACTGTCCAAAAGCAGCATGAATGAGGCTGCAAAAGAAATAATTGCAATGAAACAGTCTAATGAAGTTGTGACACCTTGTGGAATTTCTGTCGATGGAACTTGGCAACGTCGAGGTTATAGTTCATTGAATGGTTGCGTCTCTGTCATCTCCATTGATACCGGTAAAGTACTTGACTGTGAGGTGATGTCATCCTATTGTAGAATGTGCTTAGCATCAACAAATTCTACGAAACCTCATATTTGCCGAAATCATACGGGCTCTGCTGGAGGTATGGAGAGTGTTGGTGCTCTTAGAATCTTTCAAAGATCGGCTCTACTGAATAGCCTTGAGTATAGAGAGTACTATGGCGATGGAGATGCAAAAGCATATGAAACCGTTAAAAACGTATATGGAAAAGACAGTGTTGTGAAGTATGAATGCATTGGACATGTGCAAAAGCGTGTTGGTTCCCACTTACGAAAGGTAAAAAAAAATACAAAAGGACTTGGCGGGAAAGGCAAACTGACAGATAAGTTCATAGATAAACTACAAAACTATTATGGGATTGCAATTCGGAGCAATAGTGGAAATCTTCTGGAGATGCAAAGATCAGTAATTGCTGCTTTTTTCCACTGTTGTTCTAGCTCAAAAAAGCCAATGCATGTGCAGTGTCCTCCTGGCTTGGAGAGTTGGTGCAAGTACCAGCAGTTTCAGGCATTAGGAAAAAACTATAAAGAAAATGTCCAAGGTTTACCTGAGAAAGTAATGGCGGCTATAAAGCCAACATACATGAAATTGTGCAATCAAGAGTTGTTGAAAAAATGTTTGCATGGAAAAACTCAGAATCAAAATGAAAGCTTCAATGGTGTTATCTGGCAAATCTTGCCAAAGAATGTTTTTGTTGGACTGGAAACTCTGCAGTTTGGTGTGTCATGTGCAATTTTGCAATTCAACGATGGGTCATGTGGTTTACTATCTGTTTTAAGATCATTTGGAATAAACCCTGGTTATTTCACTACTCTTGCATTCACAGAAATGAACAAACTGCGGTTAAATTCTGCTCACCGACATTCTTTACCGTCTACAAAAATTCAAAGAAAAAAGTTACACGCTTCTAAAAAGCGTAAGCTTTCAAAAATCGAACTGACAGAAGGGGTTACATACCAAAGCGGTTGTTTCTAATATTTATAAGTGCCTTCTTTTGTTAAACTCTTACTTCAAAACTATTATGTTCTTTTTCTAAACTGTGTTTTTTAAATGTGTGTTATAATACTTCTAAGTCATTATCTTTTACGAAGTGTATGCTTGTTTTTAAAAATGTTATTGACCGAAACTATATTTTGTTTAATCTTGTAATATAACTAGCATTTCACTTTATAAGAAAGAAGTTCTAACTAGCAAATATATTAAATGTTTACAATGATAAATGATGTTTACAATTTAAAATAAAACATCAAGGTTACTCCTTATTCATATTAGTAAATCTGATAATTCTCATTGGTAAAAACTTAATTAATAAAAAGGAAATAATGTTTTTATGAAAATGTTTCTACTTGAATAACAAAAATGAAGGTGTAAAATATCATTGATATGATTTCCTTGCATATTTATTACAATAAAAAAATTTTTTATGCAATTGTTTACTTTAAATGCATTTTCTGAAGTTTTGATTTTTTGCAACTTTTGAGTTACGATTTACATCATAACTTAAAAAGTTTTAGTCCCAAAGTCTTGAAATTTTGTGTACAGCTTTTTTATAACATTCTTTCAAAGATAGACTAAAATCTTTTTCATAAATATGTAAATTTCTTTGTTTGAGCAATTTTTGTTTATTTTGAACTGTATTTTTTTCGAAATTTTTAAATGAAGATATTTAAAACGCCATAACTTATAGTTCCTCTAATTTAGAGCTTAGCTTTTAGTCTGTTTTTAAGACACATTAATTACGAACGTAATAGTGAAGAAAATTGTTCAATAACTTAACTTGAAAAATTTTTAGAGCGTAAACAGTGGTTTCATAAAAACAGCATTTTTTACCATATTTTTCCCCAAATTTACAAAAAATAAAATTTTTTTTGCTGAAACAACTGCAAAAAAGCAGTTTTTATACTACAAGGCACCAAAAAAACCCTTAAGGTTTCAATTAATAAGGATTTTTAAAAAAAAAGTTGTCGAAGGTGTCCAGATACCTTAATTGCTTAATTTGCATTTTTTTTATTTCTAAGTACGAAAATCTTCTGAATTTTTCAAAGTCAAAACCGTTTGAAAATATTACTAAGTTTGAAATACCATAAAATATTTCTAAGTACGAAAATCTTCTCAATTTTTCAAAATCAAAACAGTTTAAAAATATTACTAAGTTTGAAATATCATGAAATATTTCGAAATACGAAAATCTTCCGAATTTTTCAAAGTCAAAACCGTTTAAAAATATTACTTAGTTTGAAATACCATGAAATATTTCTAAGTACGAAAATCTTCTGAATTTTTCAAAGTCAATACCGCTTGAAAATATTTCTAAGTTTGAAATACCATGAAATATTTCTAAGTACGAAAATCTTCTGAATTTTTTAAAGTCAAAACCGTTTGAAAATATTACTAAGTTAGAAATACCATGAAATATTTCTAAGTACGAAAATCTTCTGAATTTTTCAAAGTCAAAACCGTTTGAAAATATTACTAAGTTTGAAATACCATGAAATATTTCTAAGTACGAAAATCTTCTGAATTTTTCAAAGTCAATACCGCTTGAAAATATTACTAAGTTAGAAATACCATGAAATATTTCTAAGTACGAAAATCTTCTGAATTTTTCAAAGTCAATACCGCTTGTAAATATTTCTGTTTGAAATACCATGAAATATTTCTAAGTACGAAAATCTTCTGAATTTTTCAAAGTCAAAACCGTTTGAAAATATTACTATGTCTGAAATACCATGAAATATTTCTTAGTACGAAAAGCTTCTGAATAAGTCAAAACCGTTTGAAAATATTTCTAAGTTTGAAATACCATGAAATATTTCAATGTACGAAAATCTTCTGAATTTTTCAAAGTCAAAACCGTTTGAAAATATTACTAAGTTTAAAATACCATGAAATATTTCTAAGTACGAAAATCTTCTGAATTTTTCAAAGTCAAAACCGTTTGAAAATATTACTAAGTTTGAAATACCATGAAATATTTCTAAGTACGAAAATCTTCTGAATTTTTCAAAGTCAAAACCGTTTGAAAATATTACTAAGTTTGAAATACCATGAAATATTTCTAAGTACGAAAATCTTCTGAATTTTTCAAAGTCAATACCGCTTGAAAATATTTCTAAGTTTGAAATACCATGAAATATTTCTAAGTACGAAAATCTTCTGAATTTTTTAAAGTCAAAACCGTTTGAAAATATTACTAAGTTAGAAATACCATAAAATATTTCTAAGTACGAAAATCTTCCGAATTTTTCAAAGTCAAAACCGTTTAAAAATATTACTAAGCTTGACATACCATGAAATATATCTAAGTACGAAAATCTTCTGAATTTTTCAAAGTCAAAACCGTTTGAAAATATTACTAAGTTTGAAATACCATGAAATATTTCTAAGTACGAAAATCTTCTGAGTTTTTCAAAGTCAAAACCGGTTGAAAATATTACTAAGTTTGAAATACCATGAAATATTTCTAAGTACAAAAATCTTCGGAATTTTCAAAGTCAAAACCGTTTGAAAATATTACTAAGTTTGAAATACCATGAAATATTTCAAAGTACGAAAATCTTCTGAATTCCCGCACAAAGTTCATTTTCCAAGCGAAGAATTTTTCTCCCGGGCTGTGGCCGTCGACGTCCGCATCCCCGGCCGCTCGCCGAGGAAATTTAAATTTGAACGGCAAACGCATATTGGCCTTTCCGGCCTCGCTCGGGCTTCGTCTCAGACTTCCCGTCGCCGGACTTAGAAGAATATCCACAATTTTCGAGACTTAGAAAAATTTCGGAAAAAATTGGACTTTGACAAAAAAACACTCTAAAACTAATTTAAAAAAAATTTAACTAAAAATTATTATTACATAATTATAATTAAAAATATTATTTATATACATTTATCATATTATATAAATTTCATATTAAAATAATTTAAAGTAATTAAAAAAAAAATAACATAAAATTATTATTATATAATTATATTATCAAATTTATATTATATAACTATTATTAAAAATTATATTTTTATACATTATATTATATACATTTTTTATTAAAATATTTTAAAATTTAACTATTATTATACATCTTTTAAAACCAATTTTGATAATAAACACATTGTTTTATATTATAAAGTTTCTTCATTAGTACAATGTCAATAACTAATGTTTTTAGGTAATGTTACGATATTTGAAGTGTTTACGTCTGGTCTAACAGATCTTTCGAGTTTCTTTGCATAAGTGCTTTTAATTGCTTAATTTGCTTTTTTTTTTATTTCTAAGTACGAAAATCTTCTGAATTTTTCAAAGTCAAAACCGTTTGAAAATATTACTAAGTTTGAAATACCATAAAATATTTCTAAGTACGAAAATCTTCTGAAATTTTCAAAGTCAAAACCGTTTGAAAATAATACTAAGTTTGAAATACCATGAAATATTTCTAAGTACGAAAATCTTCTGAATTTTTCAAAGTCAATACCGCTTGAAAATATTTCTAAGTTTGAAATACCATGAAATATTTCTAAGTACGAAAATCTTCTGAATTTTTTAAAGTCAATACCGCTTGAAAATATTTCTAAGTTTGAAATACCATAAAATATTTCTAAGTTCGAAAATCTTCTGAATTTTTTAAAGTCAAAACCGTTTGAAAATATTACTAAGTTAGAAATATCATGAAATATTTCTAAGTACGAAAATCTTCTGAATTTTTCAAAGTCAAAACCGTTTGAAAATATTAATAAGTTTGAAATACCATAAAATATTTCTAAGTACGAAAATCTTCTGAAATTTTCAAAGTCAAAACCGTTTGAAAATATTACTAAGTTTGAAATACCATGAAATATTTCTAAGTACGAAAATCTTCTGAATAAGTCAAAACCGTTTGAAAATATTTCTAAATTTGAAATACCATGAAATATTTCCAAGTACGAAAATCTTCTGAATTTTTCAAAGTCAAAACCGTTTGAAAATATTACTAAGTTTGAAATACCATAAAATATTTCTAAGTACGAAAATCTTCTGAATTTTTCAAAGTCAAAGCCGTTTGAAAATATTACTAATTTTGAAATACCATGAAATATTTCCAAGTACGAAAATCTTCTGAATTTTTCAAAGTCAAAACCGTTTGAAAATATTACTAATTTTGATATACCATGAAATATTTCTAAGTACGAAAATCTTCTGAATTTTTCAAAGTCAAAACCGTTTGAAAATAGTACTAACTTTGAAATACCATGAAATATTTCTAAGTACGAAAATCTTCTGAATTTTTCAAAGTCAAAACCGTTTGAAAATATTACTAAGTTTGAAATACCATGAAATATTTCTAAGTACGAAAATCTTCTGAATTTCTCAAAGTCAAAACCGTTTGAAAATATTACTAAGTTTGAAATACCGTGAAATATTTCTAAGTACGAAAATCTTCTGAATTTCTCAAAGTTAAAACCGTTTGAAAATATTACTAAATTTGAAATACCATGAAATATTTCTAAGTGGAAAAAGCTTCAGAATTTTTCGAAGTCCAAAACATTTTGAAAATATTTCAAAGTCAAAAAAATTCGAACACACGATCATCAAAAGACATGAAGCAAAAAACAATTGTGAAATTCGCACACACGATTAACGGAAGACATAAAGAAAGAAAAAAATTTAGAAATTCGCACACACGATCAACAAAAGACATGAAGAAAAAAAAATTTGTGAAATTCGCACACATGATCAACGGAAGACTTATGAGGAAAGAAAAAAAAATTTAGAAATTCGCACACACGATCAACGGAACACATGAAGAAAGAAAAAAAAATTTAGAAATTCGCACACACGATCAAGGAAAGACATGAAGAAAAAAAATTTGTGAAATTCGCACACACGATCAACGGAAGACTTAGGAAGAAAGAAAAAAAAATTTGAAATTCGCACACACGATCAAGGAAAGACAGGAAGAAAAAGAAACAATTGAGAAATTCGCACACACGATCAAATAAGACATGAAGAAAAAAAAATTGAGAAATTCGCACACACGATCAACGAAACACATGAAAGAAAAAAACAATTTAGAAATTCGCACACACGATCAAGGAAAGACATGAAGAAAAAAAAATTTGTGAAATTCGCACACACGATCAACGGAAGACTTAGGAAGAGAGAAAAAAAAATTTGAAATTCGCACACACGATCAAGGAAAGACAGGAAGAAAAAGAAACAATTGAGAAATTCGCACACACGATCAACGAAGCATATGAAAGAAAAAAAAATTTAGAAATTCGCACACACGATCAAGGAAAGACATGAAGAAAAAAATTTTTTGAAATTCGCACACACGATCAACGGAAGACTTAGGAAGAAAGAATAAAAATTTTGAAATTCGCACACATGATCAAGGAAACACAGAAAGAAAAAGAAACAATTGAAAAATTCGCACACACGATCAAATAAGACATGAAGAAAAAAAAATTGAGAAATTCGCACACACGATCAATATGAAAGAAAAAAAATTTAGAAATTCGCACACACGATCAAGGAAAGACATGAAGAAAAAAAATTTGTGAAATTCGCACACACGATCAACGGAAGACTTAGGAAGAAAGAAAAAAAAATTTGAAACTCGCACACACGATCAAGGAAAGACAGAAAGAAAAAGAAACAATTGAAAAATTCGCACACACGATCAAATAAGACATGAAGAAAAAAAAATTTGAGAAATTCGCACACACGATCAACGAAACATATGAAAGAAAAAAAAAATTTAGAAATTCGCACACACGATCAAGGAAAGACATGAAGAAAAAAAATTTGTGAAATTCGCACACACGATCAACGGAAGACTTAGGAAGAAAGAAAAAAAAATTTGAAATTCGCACACACGATCAAATAAGACATGAAAAAAAATCACGACGGTCTCCTGATGACTAACTAAAAGGGATTCTGACTGAGGGCGTTCAGTCATTATGCCACAGATGGCAACTTCGCTCCATTGGTCATTCGACCCACTCATGTACTAAAAATTCACCAACCACTTGTTTAAAATGAACCCACAATTCGCCAATCACATTCAGAGACTGTCGTTTTGCGTTCGAGAGTTTCAAATCAAGAGTTTTCCTCCGAGAAGGGGGAAAATGCGTCGGCACCAACGGGGCGGGGAGCTCTCTCAGGTCGAGCACCCTCTTCAAGCCTAGCCCTGCGAAGGACCTCCCTCTTCCCCAGGACGAAGGGATGGGAAACAGGCACGCCCACACGGCACTGACAGTTGCGGTCGAGGCGGGGATCGCCAGTGAAGGATCCCCGGGCGTAGGCCGATGTCGGAGCCTACTGGCACCCATCTTTAATTGCCTAAAAGGGATGGTGACTTAGGGCAATCAGTCCTTATCCCACAGATGGTATCTTCGCACCACTGGTCCTTAGACCAACCACTTGTACCAAATGTACTCACACTGTACCACATGTTCTGCGTACTCCTCCGACCCGTGGACCGAGTGATCCACTGCTCGGAGTGGTAGTTTCGATTCGGCCGACTAGAGCCGTTTTGCGTTCGAGAGTTTTGAATCAAGAGTTTTCCTCCGAGAAGGGGGAAAATGCATCGGCACCAACGGGGCGGGGAGCTCTCTCAGGTCGAGCCCCCTCTTCAAGCCTAGCCCAGCAAAGGACCTCCCTCTTCCCCAGGTCGAAGGGCTGGGAAACAGGCACGCCCACACGGCACTGACAGTTGCGTTCGAGGCGGGGATCGCCAGTGAAGGATCCCCGGGCGTAGGCCGATGTCGGAGCCTACTGGCACCCATCTTCAATTGTCCTTCCGCTGGTTCACCTACGGAAACCTTGTTACGCGTTAACTTCCTCTAAATGACCAAGTTCGATCCACTTTCCGGCACGCCGGCTCGACCCGGAGGTCAGCCAGAGCGCCAGTCCGAGGACCTCACTAAATCATTCCATCGGATGTTGCGACGGGCGGTTTGCACAAAGGGCAGGGACGTAATCAACACGAGCTGATGACTCGTGCTTACTGGGAATTCCTCGTTCAAGTGAGATATTTACCATTATTCCAGTGATGCCCTTCCGTCAATTCCTTTAAGTTTCAGCTTTGCAACCATACTTCCCCCGGAACCAAAAAGCTTTGGTTTCCCGGAAGCTGCCCGGCGTGTCATTTGAGGAACACAGCCGAATCGGTGGCTGGCATCGTTTATGGTTAGAACTAGGGCGGTATGTGATCGCCTTTGAACCTCTAACTTTCGTTCTTGATTAATGGAAACATTCTTGGCAAATGCTTTCGCAGTAGTTCGTCTTGCGACGGTCCAAGAATTTCACCTCTAGCGTCGCAATACGAATGCCCCCGTCTGTCCCTCTTAATCATTACCTCGTGCTCCGAAAACCAACAAAATAGAACCGAGGTCCTATTCCATTATTCCATGCACCATTATTTATGCGTCATGCATACTTTGAGCACTCTAATTATTTCAAAGTAAAATTGCCGAAACCGAACGACAACCGGTAAAGATCATCGGACAATTTCGGCGGCAATGCTCAGAACTGGCAGTGACCACCGGAGGGTGGACCACCCGTCTTGAACTAAGATCCAACTATGAGCTTTTTAACAGCAACAACTTCAATATACGCTTTTGGAGCTGGAGTTACTGCTGCGGCCGCAGCAGACTTTCCCTCCTTCTTTGATACAAGCATATGACTACTGGCAGGACCAACCAGGTTACTTTCACGTTCAGCGAGCGTTCGAAGCGGCGCTTCGAATCTCAGAGGTGGTGATGCCCCCGGCTGGCGAGGGCGCCGGACCCGGCATGACGGCCGGGTCCCCGTTCGCACAGATCGAACTAGAGCCTTCTTCCTCTAGTCGGTTCGAGACTCACTGCGTCCCCCTTGGCGTCAACGCCTGGACGCGAGAGTGCTCTGCCGTCGAGAGTCGTGCTCGCGCCGGAACAAACTGCAGAAAACCTCGTAAATGCTTCCATCACTGTTCAGTCTCCTCGCGGCTACAAACTACTGTCCGAGCTGCTACTGAATAGCCGAGACCTTTTGTTTCCGTGAGGCGAGCCCTCGCCCTTGTCGAGACGAGAGCGTTGCGTTTCTTGAGACACGCTCACTGTGCCTCACATGTATAGTCCTGCACAAAGTTCATGTTCCAAGCGAAAGATTTTTCTCCCAGGCGGTGGCCGTCGACGTCCGCATCCCCAGCCTCTCACCGAGGGAATTTAAATTTGAACGGAAAACGCATATCGGCCTTTCCGGCCTCGCTCGGGCTTCGTCTCAGACTTCCCGTCGCCGGACTTAGAAGAATTTCCACAATTTTCGAGACTTAGAAAAATTTCGGAAAAAATTGGACTTTGACAAAAAAACACTCTAAAACTAATTTTAAAAAAAATTTAACTAAAAATTATTATTACATAATTATAATAAAAAATATTATTTATATACATTTATCATATTATATAAATTTCATATTAAAATAATTTAAAATAATTAAAAAAAAATAACATAAAATTATTATTATATAATTATATTATCAAATTTATATTATATAACTATTATTAAAAATTATATTTTTATACATTATATTATATACATTTTTTATTAAAATATTTTAAAATTTAACTATTATTATACATCTTTTAAAACCAATTTTGATAATAAACACATTGTTTTATATTATAAAGTTTCTTCATTAGTACAATGTCAATGACTAATGTTTTTAGGCAATGTTACGATATTTGAAGTGTTTACGTCTGGTCTATCAGATCTTTCGAGTTTCTTTGCATAAGTGCTTTTAAGGTGCCTCACTACCTTGAAAAGTCGAATTTCGATGAAATTTTCGAAATTGAGATTTTTTACTTTTAAAAATATTTGGAATCTTATCTTTCGATTGGTGGTAAAATTTCGTTGATACGATAATTCTAACCCGAGATATGTGCATTTGAAAAAGTATTAGTTTCAGTGAAAATTCACCGGAAGTGAAATTTCGAAACCGAAACTAATCATGTTTTTGACAGATTCAGTGCATAAATCATTGTTTTCCATTTTTTTTTGCTTTTAAAGAACTTTTTAAAGTAATTATAAGCAATTCGAAATATTTTAATAGTCTGTATTGTTTTTATTACTTGAAATATGGCAACAAGAGATTGTTGTCATTTGGCTCTCTTGTGATTTCGATTGTTGTTTGGAGTTAGTTTTCTTATTTTGATTTGATTTATACTAGATTAAATAGCTTTATTTTGGGTTATTTCATAATAATTGTTTTCAGCTGACATGGCAGGAAAAAATTATCGCAATAAAAAGCGAAAGTTCTATGGAAATAGGTATTCAAATTTACCTAACAAAAATAACGTGGATGGCACTGAAAAGGAGAAACTTTCTACTGCTAGTTTCTCTAAACTGAAAGATAAATTACAAACAGTGGAAAACCATGAGCGAGTTTCAAATGCTAACATTCAAGGTAATAGAATAATATCGATGGAATTCCTTGTATGCTTACTTTCTGCCCTATCTTGTTCTGAATGTTTTCAGCAATCGCTGTCAATAATTGAAGATTCAAGGTATGGACTTTTGTCAAACTTTACAGTGAAGTGTAACAGCTGCTCTTTTATGGTTCCTTTCCCAACATCAAAGAAAATTGATAAATGCTCTGAAATCAACACTCTTCTTGTTTATGGGTTGCGATTGATTGGTAGAGGTTACACTGCAGGCAGAAAGCTATTTTCTATACTTGATTTACCTTTCTTAGCGCCATACAGTTTTCAGAAACAAGTGAAAAAGTTATCTGATGCTGTTGTAAAACTGTCCAAAAGCAGCATGAATGAGGCTGCAAAAGAAATAATTGCAATGAAACAGTCTAATGAAGTTGTGACACCTTGTGGAATTTCTGTCGATGGAACTTGGCAACGTCGAGGTTATAGTTCATTGAATGGTTGCGTCTCTGTCATCTCCATTGATACCGGTAAAGTACTTGACTGTGAGGTGATGTCATCCTATTGTAGAATGTGCTTAGCATCAACAAATTCTACGAAACCTCATATTTGCCGAAATCATACGGGCTCTGCTGGAGGTATGGAGAGTGTTGGTGCTCTTAGAATCTTTCAAAGATCGGCTCTACTGAATAGCCTTGAGTATAGAGAGTACTATGGCGATGGAGATGCAAAAGCATATGAAACCGTTAAAAACGTATATGGAAAAGACAGTGTTGTGAAGTATGAATGCATTGGACATGTGCAAAAGCGTGTTGGTTCCCACTTACGAAAGGTAAAAAAAAATACAAAAGGACTTGGCGGGAAAGGCAAACTGACAGATAAGTTCATAGATAAACTACAAAACTATTATGGGATTGCAATTCGGAGCAATAGTGGAAATCTTCTGGAGATGCAAAGATCAGTAATTGCTGCTTTTTTCCACTGTTGTTCTAGCTCAAAAAAGCCAATGCATGTGCAGTGTCCTCCTGGCTTGGAGAGTTGGTGCAAGTACCAGCAGTTTCAGGCATTAGGAAAAAACTATAAAGAAAATGTCCAAGGTTTACCTGAGAAAGTAATGGCGGCTATAAAGCCAACATACATGAAATTGTGCAATCAAGAGTTGTTGAAAAAATGTTTGCATGGAAAAACTCAGAATCAAAATGAAAGCTTCAATGGTGTTATCTGGCAAATCTTGCCAAAGAATGTTTTTGTTGGACTGGAAACTCTGCAGTTTGGTGTGTCATGTGCAATTTTGCAATTCAACGATGGGTCATGTGGTTTACTATCTGTTTTAAGATCATTTGGAATAAACCCTGGTTATTTCACTACTCTTGCATTCACAGAAATGAACAAACTGCGGTTAAATTCTGCTCACCGACATTCTTTACCGTCTACAAAAATTCAAAGAAAAAAGTTACACGCTTCTAAAAAGCGTAAGCTTTCAAAAATCGAACTGACAGAAGGGGTTACATACCAAAGCGGTTGTTTCTAATATTTATAAGTGCCTTCTTTTGTTAAACTCTTACTTCAAAACTATTATGTTCTTTTTCTAAACTGTGTTTTTTAAATGTGTGTTATAATACTTCTAAGTCATTATCTTTTACGAAGTGTATGCTTGTTTTTAAAAATGTTATTGACCGAAACTATATTTTGTTTAATCTTGTAATATAACTAGCATTTCACTTTATAAGAAAGAAGTTCTAACTAGCAAATATATTAAATGTTTACAATGATAAATGATGTTTACAATTTAAAATAAAACATCAAGGTTACTCCTTATTCATATTAGTAAATCTGATAATTCTCATTGGTAAAAACTTAATTAATAAAAAGGAAATAATGTTTTTATGAAAATGTTTCTACTTGAATAACAAAAATGAAGGTGTAAAATATCATTGATATGATTTCCTTGCATATTTATTACAATAAAAAATTTTTTTATGCAATTGTTTACTTTAAATGCATTTTCTGAAGTTTTGATTTTTTGCAACTTTTGAGTTACGATTTACATCATAACTTAAAAAGTTTTAGTCCCAAAGTCTTGAAATTTTGTGTACAGCTTTTTTATAACATTCTTTCAAAGATAGACTAAAATCTTTTTCATAAATATGTAAATTTCTTTGTTTGAGCAATTTTTGTTTATTTTGAACTGTATTTTTTTCGAAATTTTTAAATGAAGATATTTAAAACGCCATAACTTATAGTTCCTCTAATTTAGAGCTTAGCTTTTAGTCTGTTTTTAAGACACATTAATTACGAACGTAATAGTGAAGAAAATTGTTCAATAACTTAACTTGAAAAATTTTTAGAGCGTAAACAGTGGTTTCATAAAAACAGCATTTTTTACCATATTTTTCCCCAAATTTACAAAAAATAAAATTTTTTTTGCTGAAACAACTGCAAAAAAGCAGTTTTTATACTACAAGGCACCAAAAAAACCCTTAAGGTTTCAATTAATAAGGATTTTTAAAAAAAAAGTTGTCGAAGGTGTCCAGATACCTTAATTGCTTAATTTGCATTTTTTTTATTTCTAAGTACGAAAATCTTCTGAATTTTTCAAAGTCAAAACCGTTTGAAAATATTACTAAGTGTGAAATACCATAAAATATTTCTAAGTACGAAAATCTTCTCAATTTTTCAAAATCAAAACAGTTTAAAAATATTACTAAGTTTGAAATATCATGAAATATTTCGAAATACGAAAATCTTCCGAATTTTTCAAAGTCAAAACCGTTTAAAAATATTACTTAGTTTGAAATACCATGAAATATTTCTAAGTACGAAAATCTTCTGAATTTTTCAAAGTCAATACCGCTTGAAAATATTTCTAAGTTTGAAATACCATGAAATATTTCTAAGTACGAAAATCTTCTGAATTTTTTAAAGTCAAAACCGTTTGAAAATATTACTAAGTTAGAAATACCATGAAATATTTCTAAGTACGAAAATCTTCTGAATTTTTCAAAGTCAAAACCGTTTGAAAATATTACTAAGTTTGAAATACCATGAAATATTTCTAAGTACGAAAATCTTCTGAATTTTTCAAAGTCAATACCGCTTGAAAATATTACTAAGTTAGAAATACCATGAAATATTTCTAAGTACGAAAATCTTCTGAATTTTTCAAAGTCAATACCGCTTGTAAATATTTCTGTTTGAAATACCATGAAATATTTCTAAGTACGAAAATCTTCTGAATTTTTCAAAGTCAAAACCGTTTGAAAATATTACTAAGTTTGAAATACCATGAAATATTTCTAAGTACGAAAATCTTCTGAATTTTTCAAAGTCAAAACCGTTTGAAAATATTACTAAGTTTGAAATACCATGAAATATTTCTAAGTACGAAAATCTTCTGAATTTTTCAAAGTCAAAACCGTTTGAAAATATTACTATGTCTGAAATACCATGAAATATTTCTTAGTACGAAAAGCTTCTGAATAAGTCAAAACCGTTTGAAAATATTTCTAAGTTTGAAATACCATGAAATATTTCAATGTACGAAAATCTTCTGAATTTTTCAAAGTCAAAACCGTTTGAAAATATTACTAAGTTTAAAATACCATGAAATATTTCTAAGTACGAAAATCTTCTGAATTTTTCAAAGTCAAAACCGTTTGAAAATATTACTAAGTTTGAAATACCATGAAATATTTCTAAGTACGAAAATCTTCTGAATTTTTCAAAGTCAAAACCGTTTGAAAATATTACTAAGTTTGAAATACCATGAAATATTTCTAAGTACGAAAATCTTCTGAATTTTTCAAAGTCAATACCGCTTGAAAATATTTCTAAGTTTGAAATACCATGAAATATATCTAAGTACGAAAATCTTCTGAATTTTTTAAAGTCAAAACCGTTTGAAAATATTACTAAGTTAGAAATACCATAAAATATTTCTAAGTACGAAAATCTTCCGAATTTTTCAAAGTCAAAACCGTTTAAAAATATTACTAAGCTTGACATACCATGAAATATATCTAAGTACGAAAATCTTCTGAATTTTTCAAAGTCAAAACCGTTTGAAAATATTACTAAGTTTGAAATACCATGAAATATTTCTAAGTACGAAAATCTTCTGAGTTTTTCAAAGTCAAAACCGGTTGAAAATATTACTAAGTTTGAAATACCATGAAATATTTCTAAATACGAAAATCTTCTGAATTTTTCATAGTCAAAACCGTTTGAAAATATTACTAAGTTTGAAATACCATGAAATATTTCTAAGTACGAAAATCTTCAGAATTTTTCAAAGTCAAAACCGTTTGAAAATATTACTAATTTTGAAATACCATGAAATATTTCTAAGTACGAAAATCTTCTGAAATTTTCAAAGTCAAAACCGTTTGAAAATATTACTAAGTTTGAAATACCATGAAATATTTCTAAGTACGAAAATCTTCTGAATTTTTCAAAGTCAAAACCGTTTGAAAATATTACTAAGTCTGAAATACCATGAAATATTTCTTAGTACGAAAAGCTTCTGAATAAGTCAAAACCGTTTGAAAATATTTCTAAGTTTGAAATACCATGAAATATTTCAATGTACGAAAATCTTCTGAATTTTTCAAAGTCAAAACCGTTTGAAAATACTACTAAGTTTGAAATACCATGAAATATTTCTAAGTACGAAAATCTTCTGAATTTTTCATAGTCAAAACCGTTTGAAAATATTACTAAGTTTGAAATACCATGAAATATTTCTAAGTACAAAAATCTTCTGAATTTATCAAAGTCAATACCGCTTGAAAATATTTCTACGTTTGAAATACCATGAAATATTTCTAAGTACGAAAATCTTCGGAGTTTTTCAAAGTCAAAACCGTTTGAAAATATTACTAAGTTTGAAATACCATGAAATATTTCTAAGTACGAAAATCTTCTGAATTTTTCAAAGTCAAAACCGTTTGAAAATATTACTAAGTTTGAAATACCATGAAATATTTCTAAGTACGAAAATCTTCTGAATTTTTCAAAGTCAAAACCGTTTGAAAATATTACTAAGTCTGAAATACCATGAAATATTTCTTAGTACGAAAAGCTTCTGAATAAGTCAAAACCGATTGAAAATATTTCTAAGTTTGAAATACCATGAAATATTTCAATGTACGAAAATCTTCTGAATTTTTCAAAGTCAAAACCGTTTGAAAATATTACTTAGTTTGAAATACCATGAAATATTTCTAAGTACGAAAATCTTCTGAGTTTTTCAAAGTCAAAACCGGTTGAAAATATTACTAAGTTTGAAATACCATGAAATATTTCTAAATACGAAAATCTTCTGAATTTTTCATAGTCAAAACCGTTTGAAAATATTACTAAGTTTGAAATACCATGAAATATTTCTAAGTACGAAAATCTTCAGAATTTTTCAAAGTCAAAACCGTTTGAAAATATTACTAATTTTGAAATACCATGAAATATTTCTAAGTACGAAAATCTTCTGAAATTTTCAAAGTCAAAACCGTTTGAAAATATTACTAAGTTTGAAATACCATGAAATATTTCTAAGTACGAAAATCTTCTGAATTTTTCAAAGTCAAAACCGTTTGAAAATATTACTAAGTCTGAAATACCATGAAATATTTCTTAGTACGAAAAGCTTCTGAATAAGTCAAAACCGTTTGAAAATATTTCTAAGTTTGAAATACCATGAAATATTTCAATGTACGAAAATCTTCTGAATTTTTCAAAGTCAAAACCGTTTGAAAATACTACTAAGTTTTAAATACCATGAAATATTTCTAAGTACGAAAATCTTCTGAATTTTTCAAAGTCAAAACCGTTTGAAAATATTACTAAGTTAGAAATACCATGAAATATTTCTAATTACGAAAATCTTCTGAATTTTTCAAAGTCAAAACCGTTTGAAAATATTACTAAGTTTGAAGTACCATGAAATATTTCTAAGTACGAAAATCTTCTGAATTTTTCAAAGTCAATACCGCTTGAAAATATTTCTAAGTTTGAAATACCATGAAATATTTCTAAGTACGAAAATCTTCTGAATTTTTCAAAGTCAAAATCGTTTGAAAATATTACTAAGTTTGAAATACCATGAAATATTTCTAAGTACGAAAATCTTCTGAATTTTTCATAGTCAAAACCGTTTGAAAATATTACTAAGTTTGAAATACCATGAAATATTTCTAAGTACAAAAATCTTCTGAATTTATCAAAGTCAATACCGCTTGAAAATATTTCTACGTTTGAAATACCATGAAATATTTCTAAGTACGAAAATCTTCGGAGTTTTTCAAAGTCAAAACCGTTTGAAAATATTACTAAGTTTGAAATACCATGAAATATTTCTAAGTACGAAAATCTTCTGAATTTTTCAAAGTCAAAACCGTTTGAAAATATTACTAAGTTTGAAATACCATGAAATATTTCTAAGTACGAAAATCTTCTGAATTTTTCAAAGTCAAAACCGTTTGAAAATATTACTAAGTCTGAAATACCATGAAATATTTCTTAGTACGAAAAGCTTCTGAATAAGTCAAAACCGATTGAAAATATTTCTAAGTTTGAAATACCATGAAATATTTCAATGTACGAAAATCTTCTGAATTTTTCAAAGTCAAAACCGTTTGAAAATATTACTTAGTTTAAAATACCATGAAATATTTCTAAGTACGAAAATCTTCTGAATTTTTCAAAGTCAAAACCGTTTGAAAATATTACTAAGTTTGAAATACCATGAAATATTTCTAAGTACGAAAATCTTCTGAATTTTTCAAAGTCAAAACCGTTTGAAAATATTACTAAGTTAGAAATACCATGAAATATTTCTAAGTACGAAAATCATCTGAAATTTTCAAAGTCAAAACCGTTTGAAAATATTACTAAGTTTGAAATAAGAAATCTTTTTTGAAATTCGAACACACGATCATCAAAAGACATGAAGAAAAAAACCAATTGTGAAATTCGCACACACGATCAACGGAAGACATAAAGAAAAAAATTTAGAAATTCGCACACACGATCAACGAAAGACATGAAGAAAAAAAAAATTTAGAAATTCGCACACACGATCAACGAAAGTCATGAGGAAAAAAAAATTTAGAAATTCCCACACACGATCAACGAAAGAGATGCAGAAAATTTTTTTTGTGAAATTCGCACACACTATCAACGAAAGACATGCAGAAAAAAAAATTTGTGAAATTCGCACACACGATCAACGGAAGACTTATGAAGAAAGAAAAAAAAATTTAGAAATTCACACACCCGATCAAGGAAAGACATGAAGAAAAAAAAAATTGAGAAATTCGCATACACGATCAACGAAACACATGAAAGAAAAAAAAAATTAGGAATTCGCATACACGATCAAGGAAAGACGAAGAAAAAAAAATTTGTGAAATTCGCACACACGATCAAGGAAAGACTTTTGAAGAAAGAAAAAAAAAATTAGAAATTCGCACACACGATCAAGGAAAGACATGAAGAAAAAAAAATTTGTGAAATTCGCACACACGATCAAGGAAAGACTTTTGAAGAAAGAAAAAAAAATTAGAAATTCGCACACACGATCAAGGAAAGACATGAAGAAAAAAAAAATTTTGAAATTCGCACACACGATCAAGGAAAGACTTTTGAAGAAAGAAAAAAAAATTAGAAATTCGCACACACGATCAAGGAAAGACATGAAGAAAAAAAAATTAAGAAATTCGCACACACGATCAAATAAGGTCTTAAAAAAAAAATTTTTACTTAATGATTCGAAAGACTCGATTCAAAGTACGAAATTCGCACACACGATCAAATAAGGTCTTAAAAAAATATTTTAAAAGTTTTAAAGCTTGAATGATGCTTTACAAACCTTCCAGTCAGAGGACGAGTCTCAATAGATCGCAGTATGGTAGCTGCTCTACTACGTACAACACCCAGACTAGTACCTAAGTCGTCTACAGACGATTTGGCACCCGTGCATCACACCCACAGGGTTGGACTCGGAGCCGAGAGCGCGCGGTCTAGGCGCCCCCTAGAGTGCTCTAAATCGAACAGGCCTCGTCGCCGGGGTATTCCGCCCGCAAAGGGCGGTAGTACGCCCCGGCTAACTTTGCCATCGACGCGACGGATGCGAACGGTATCGTTGCAGTGACTAGACGGGACTCTGACTTAGAGGCCTTCAGTCATTATCCCACACATGGTATCTTCGTACCACTGTTCATTCGACCAAATCATGTACCAAATGTACCCACACATGTACCAAATGTACCCACACTTTACCACAAGCACTTTACCACAAAGGCGAGCCCTCGCCCTTGTCGAGACGAGAGCGTTGCGTTTCTTGAGACACGCTCACTGTGCCTCACATGTATAGTCCCGCACAAAGTTCATGTTCCAAGCAAAAGATTTTTCCCAAGGCGGTGGCCGTCGACGTCCGCATCCCCGGCCTCTCGCTGAGGAAATTTAAATTTGAACGGAAAACGTATATCGGCTTTTCCGGCCTCGCTCGGGCTTCGTCCCAGACTTCCCATCGCCGGACTTAGAAGAATTTCCACAATTTTCCAGACTTAGAAAAATTTCGGAAAAAATTGGACTTTGACAAAAAAGCACTCTAATTAAAAAAAATTTAACTAAAAATTATTATTACATAATTATAATTAAAAATATTATTTATATACATTTATCATATTACATAAATTTCATATTAAAATAATTTAAAATAATTAAAAAAAAATAACATAAAATTATTATTCTATAATTATATTATCAAATTTATATTATATAACTATTATTACTTAGAAAATTCTGACGATTTCGGTACTTGGAAAATTTCTGACCTTTTCGGTACTTAGAAAATTTCTGACCTTTTCGGTGCTTAGAAAAATTCCGACGATTTCGGTACTTAGAAAACATTCAGAAGTTTTCGATACTTAGAAAATTTCTGACGTTTTCGGTACTTAGAAAAATTCTGCCGATTTCAGTACTTAGAAAAATTCTGTTGATTTCGGTACTTAGAAAAATTCTGTTGATTTTGGTACTTAGAAAAATTCTGACGATTTCGGTACTTAGAAAATTCTGACGATTTCGGAATTTAGAAAAATTCTGATGATTTCGGTACTTCGAAAATTTCTGCCTTTTTCGGTACTTAGAAAAATTCTACCGATTTCGGTACTTAGAAAATTCTGACGATTTCGGTACTTGGAAAATTTCTGACCTTTTCGGTACTTAGAAAAATTCTGACGATTTCGGTACTTAGAAAACATTCAGAAGTTATCGATACTTAGAAAATTTCTGACTTTTTCGATGCTTAGGAAAATTCTGCCGATTTCGGTACATAGAAAAATTCTGTCGATTTCGGTACTTAGAAAAATTCTGTTGATTTTGGTACTTTGAAAATTTCTGACCTTTTCGGTACTTAGAAAATATCTGACGTTTTCGGTACTTTGAAAATTTCTGTCGATTTCGGAACTTAGAAAACATTCAGAAGACTTCGGTACTTAGAAAATTTCAGACGTTTTCGGTACTTAGAAAAATTCTGGTGACTTCGGAACTTAGAAATATTCTGTTGATTTCGGTACTTAGAAAAATTCCGCCGATTTCGGTACTTAGAAAAGACTCGGAAGTTTTCGGTACTTAGAAAATTTCTGACGATTTCGGTACTTTGAGAAATTCTGACGATTTCGGTACTTAGAAAATTCTGACGATTTCGGTACTTAGAATATTTCTGACGTTAGCGGTACTTAGAAAAATTCTTACGATTTCGATACTTGATAAACATTCAGAAGTTTTCGGTACTTAGAAAAATTCTGCCGATTTTGGTACTTAGAAAAATTCTGTCGATTTCGGTACTTAGAAAATTCTGACGATTTCGGTACTTTGAAAAATTCTGCCTTTTTCGGTACTTTGAAAAGACTCAGAAGTTTTCGGAACTTAGAAAATTTCTGACGATTTCGGTACTTAGAAAATTCTGACGATTTCGGTACTTAGAATATTTCTGACGTTAGCGGTACTTAGAAAAATTCTGCCGATTTCGGTACTTAGAAAAATTCTGTTGATTTCGGTACTTGGAAAATTTCTGACGTTTTCGGTACTTAGAAATATTCTGTCGATTTCGGTACTTAGAAAATTCTGATGATTTCGGTACTTAGAAATATTCTGTCGATTTCGGTACTTAGAAAACATTCAGAAGTCTTCGGTACTTCGAACATTTCTGGCGTTTTCGGTACTTTGCAAAGTCTCGGAAGTTTTTGGTACTTTGTAAATTTCTGACGTTCTGCCTTTTTCGGTACTTTGAAAAGACTCAGAAGTTTTCGGTACTTAGAAAATTTCTGACGTTTTCGGTACTTAGAAAAATTCTGCCGATTTCGGTACTTAGAAAATTCTGATGATTTCGGTACTTAGAAATATTCTGTCGATTTCGGTACTTAGAAAACATTCAGAAGTCTTCGGTACTTCGAACATTTCTGGCGTTTTCGGTACTTAGAAAAATTCTTACGATTTCGATACTTATTAAACATTCAGAAATTTTCGGTACTTAGAAAAATTCTGCCGATTTCAGTACTTAGAAAAATTCTGTTGATTTCGGTACTTAGAAAAATTCTGTTGATTTTGGTACTTTGAAAATTTCTGACCTTTTCGGTACTTAGAAAATATCTGACGTTTTCGGTACTTTGAAAATTTCTGCCGATTTCGGAACTTAGAAAACATTCAGAAGTTATCGATACTTAGAAAATTTCTGACTTTTTCGAAGCTTAGGAAAATTCTGCCGATTTCGGACTTAGAAAAATTCTAATGATTTCGGTACTTAGAAAAATTCTGTTGATTTTGGTACATAGAAAAATTCTGTCGATTTCGGTACTTAGAAAAATTCTGTTGATTTTGGTACTTTGAAAATTTCTGACCTTTTCGGTACTTAGAAAATATCTGACGTTTTCGGTACTTTGAAAATTTCTGCCGATTTCGGAACTTAGAAAACATTCAGAAGTCTTCGGTACTTAGAAAATTTCAGACGTTTTCGGTACTTAGAAAAATTCTGGTGACTTCGGAACATAGAAATATTCTGTTGATTTCGGTACTTAGAAAAATTCCGCCGATTTCGGTACTTAGAAAAGACTCGGAAGTTTTCGGTACTTAGAAAATTTCTGACGTTTTCGGTACTTTGAAAAATTCTGATAATTTCGGTACTTAGAAAATTTCTGACCTTTTCGGTATCTAGAAAATTTCAAACGATTTCGGTACTTGGAAAAATTCCGACGATTTCG
Source organism: Parasteatoda tepidariorum (assembly GCF_982258835.1). Taxonomy (NCBI): domain Eukaryota; kingdom Metazoa; phylum Arthropoda; class Arachnida; order Araneae; family Theridiidae; genus Parasteatoda; species Parasteatoda tepidariorum. The sequence goes on along the minus strand of NC_141756.1, from coordinate 131,533,902 downwards.
GTACTTAGAAAAATTCCGACGATTTCGGTAATTAGAAAATTTCTGCCTTTTTCGGTACTTAGAAAACATTCAGAAATTTTCGGTACTTAGAAAATTTCTGACGTTATCGGTACTTAGAAAAATTCTGCCGATTTCAGTACTTAGAAAAATTCTGTCGATTTCGGTACTTAGAAAAATTCTGTTGATATTGGTACTTAGAAAATTCTGACGATTTTGGTACTTTGAAAAGACTCAGAAGTTTTCGGAAATTCAGAAATTTTCGGTACTTTGAAAAATTCTGACGATTTCGGTACTTAGAAAATTCTGACGATTTCGGTACTTAGAATATTTCTGACGTTAGCGGTACTTAGAAAAATTCTTACGATTTCGATACTTGATAAACATTCAGAAGTTTTCGGTACTTAGAAAAATTCTGCCGATTTCGGTTCTTAGAAAAATTCTGTCGATTTCGGTACTTGGAAAATTTCTGACGTTTTCGGTACTTAGAAATATTCTGTCGATTTCGGTACTTAGAAAACATTCAGAAGTCTTCGGTACTTCGAACATTTCTGACGTTTTCGGTACTTAGAAAAATTCTGCCGATTTCGGTACTTAGAAAATTCTGACGATTTCGGTACTTTGAAAAATTCTGCCTTTTTCGGTACTTTGAAAAGACTCAGAAGTTTTCGGAACTTAGAAAATTTCTGACGATTTCGGTACTTAGAAAATTCTGACGATTTCGGTACTTAGAATATTTCTGACGTTAGCGGTACTTAGAAAAATTCTGCCGATTTCGGTACTTAGAAAAATTCTGTTGATTTTGGTACTTGGAAAATTTCTGACGTTTTCGGTACTTAGAAATATTCTGTCGATTTCGGTACTTAGAAAATTCTGATGATTTCGGTACTTAGAAATATTCTGTCGATTTCGGTACTTAGAAAACATTCAGAAGTCTTCGGTACTTCGAACATTTCTGGCGTTTTCGGTACTTAGAAAAATTCTTACGATTTCGATACTTATTAAACATTCAGAAATTTTCGGTACTTAGAAAAATTCTGCCGATTTCGGTACTTAGAAAAATTCTGTTGATTTTGGTTCTTAGAAAAATTCTGTCAATTTCGGTACTTAGAAAAATTCTGTTGATTTCGGTACTGAGAAAATTTCTACCTTTTTCGGTACTTTGCAAAGTTTCGGAAGTTTTCGGTACTTTGTAAATTTCTGACGTTCTGCCTTTTTCGGTACTTTGAAAAGACTCAGAAGTTTTCGGTACTTAGAAAATTTCTGACGTTTTCGGTACTTAGAAAAATTCTGCCGATTTCGGTACTTAGAAAATTCTGATGATTTCGGATCTTAGAAAATTTCTGACCTTTTCGGTACTTAGAAAATTTCTGATGATTTCGGATCTTAGAAAATTTCTGACCTTTTCGGTCCTTAGAAAATTTCCGACGTTTTCGGTACTTAGAAAACATTCAGAAGTTTTCTGTACTTAGAAAATTTCAGCCGATTTCGGTACTTGAAAAATTCTGTTAATTTCAGTACTTCGAAAAATTCTTTTGATTTCGGTACTTAGAAAAATTCTGTTGATTTCGGTACTTAGAAAATTTCTGCCTTTTTCGGTACTTTGAAAAGACTCAGAAGTTTTCGGTACTTAGAAAATTTCTGACGATTTCGGTACTTAGAAAAATTCTGACGATTTCGATACTTAGAAAATTCTGACGATTTCGGTACTTAGAATATTTCTGACGTTATCGGTACTTAGAAAAATTCTTACGATTTCGATACTTGATAAACATTCAGAAGTTTTCGGTACTTAGAAAAATTCTGCCGATTTCGGTACTTAGAAAAATTCTGTTGATTTCGGTACTTAGAAAAATTCTGTCGATTTCGGTACTTGGAAAATTTACCATGAAAATTTGGGAATTACCTTGGAAATACCATGAAATATTTCTCAGTACGAAAAGCTTCTGAATAAGTCAAAACCGTTTGAAAATATTTCTAAGTTTGAAATACCATGAAATATTTCTAAGTACGAAAATCTTCTGAATTTTTCAAAGTCAAAACCGTTTGAAAATATTACTAAGTTAGAAATACCATGAAATATTTCTAAGTACGAAAATCATCTGAAATTTTCAAAGTCAAAACCGTTTGAAAATATTACTAAGTTTGAAATACCATGAAATATTTCTAAGTACGAAAATCTTCTGAATTTTTCAAAGTCAAAACCGTTTGAAAATATTACTAAGTCTGAAATACCATGAAATATTTCTTAGTACGAAAAGCTTCTGAATAAGTCAAAACCGTTTGAAAATATTTCTAAGTTTGAAATACCATTAAATATTTCAATGTACGAAAATCTTCTGAATTTTTCAAAGTCAAAACCGTTTGAAAATATTACTAAGTTTAAAATACCACGAAATATTTCTAAGTACGAAAATCTTCTGAATTTTTCAAAGTCAAAACCGTTTGAAAATATTACTAAGTCTGAAATACCATGAAATATTTCTTAGTACGAAAAGCTTCTGAATAAGTCAAAACCGTTTGAAAATATTTCTAAGTTTGAAATACCATGAAATATTTCAATGTACGAAAATCTTCTGAATTTTTCAAAGTCAAAACCGTTTGAAAATATTACTAAGTTTAAAATACCATGAAATATTTCTAAGTACGAAAATCTTCTGAATTTTTCAAAGTCAAAACCGTTTGAAAATATTACTAAGTTTGAAATACCATGAAATATTTCTAAGTACGAAAAACTTCTGAATTTTTCAAAGTCAAAACCGTTTGAAAATATTACTAAGTTTGAAATACCATGAAATATTTCTAAGTACGAAAATCTTCTGAATTTTTCAAAGTCAAAACCGTTTGAAAATATTACTAAGTCTGAAATACCATGAAATATTTCTTAGTACGAAAAGCTTCTGAATAAGTCAAAACCGTTTGAAAATATTTCTAAGTTTGAAATACCATGAAATATTTCAATGTACGAAAATCTTCTGAATTTTTCAAAGTCAAAACCGTTTGAAAATATTACTAAGTTTAAAATACCATGAAATATTTCTAAGTACGAAAATCTTCTGAATTTTTCAAAGTCAAAACCGTTTGAAAATATTACTAAGTTTGAAATACCATGAAATATTTCTAAGTACGAAAATCTTCTGAATTTTTCAAAGTCAAAACCGTTTGAAAATATTACTAAGTTTGAAATACCATGAAATATTTCTTAGTATGAAAATCTTCAGAATTTTTCAAAGTCAAAACCGTTTGAAAATATTACTAAGTTTGAAATACCATGAAATATTTCTAAGTACGAAAATCTTCAGAATTTTTCAAAGTCAAAACCGTTTGAAAATATTACTAAGTTTGAAATACCATGAAATATATCTAAGTACGAAAATCTTCTGAATTTTTTAAAGTCAAAACCGTTTGAAACTATTACTAAGTTTGAAATTCCATGAAATATTTCTAAGTACGAAAATCTTCTGAATTTGTCGAAACCGTTTGAAAATATTTCTAAGTTTGAAATACCATGAAATATTTCTAAGTGGAAAAAGCTTCAGAATTTTTCGAAGTCCAAAACATTTTGAAAATATTTCAAAGTCAAAAATAAGAAATCTTTTTTGAAATTAGAACACACGATCATCAAAAGACATGATGAAAAAAACCAATTGTGAAATTCGCACACACGATCAACGAAAGACATGAGGAAAAAAAAATTTAGAAATTCCCACACACGATCAACGAAAGAGATGCAGAAAAATTTTTTTGTGAAATTCGCACACACTATCAACGAAAGACATGCAGAAAAAAAAATTTGTGAAATTCGCACACACGATCAACGGAAGACTTATGAAGAAAGAAAAAAAAATTTAGAAATTCACACACCCGATCAAGGAAAGACATGAAGAAAAAAAAAATTGAGAAATTCGCATACACGATCAACGAAACACATGAAAGAAAAAAAAAATTAGGAATTCGCATACACGATCAAGGAAAGACGAAGAAAAAAAAATTTGTGAAATTCGCACACACGATCAAGGAAAGACTTTTGAAGAAAGAAAAAAAAAATTAGAAATTCGCACACACGATCAAGGAAAGACATGAAGAAAAAAAAATTTGTGAAATTCGCACACGCGATCAAGGAAAGACTTTTGAAGAAAGAAAAAAAAATTAGAAATTCGCACACACGATCAAGGAAAGACATGAAGAAAAAAAAATTAAGAAATTCGCACACACGATCAAATACCGTTCGAAATTCGCACACACGATCAAATATTGTCTTTTAAAATAAAAAAAAAATTTACTTAATGATTCGAAAGACTCGATACAAAGTACGAAAGTCGCACACACGATCAAATAAGGTCTTTAAAAAAAAAAATTTTTACTTAATGATTCGAAAGACTCGATTCAAAGTACGAAATTCGCACACACGATCAAATAAGGTCTTAAAAAAAAAATTTTTACTTAATGATTCGAAAGACTCGATTCAAAGTACGAAATTCGCACACAAGATCAAATAAGGTCTTAAAAAAATATTTTAAAAGTTTTAAAGCTTGAATGATGCTTTACAAACCTTCCAGTCAGAGGACGAGTCTCAATAGATCGCAGTATGGTAGCTGCTCTACTACGTACAACACCCAGACTAGTACCTAAGTCGTCTACAGACGATTTGGCACCCGTGCATCACACCCACAGGGTTGGACTCGGAGCCGAGAGCGCGCGGTCTAGGCGCCCCCTAGAGTGCTCTAAATCGAACAGGCCTCGTCGCCGGGGTATTCCGCCCGCAAAGGGCGGTAGTACGCCCCGGCTAACTTTGCCATCGACGCGACGGATGCGAACGGTATCGTTGCAGTGACTAGACGGGACTCTGACTTAGAGGCCTTCAGTCATTATCCCACACATGGTATCTTCGTACCACTGTTCATTCGACCAAATCATGTACCAAATGTACCCACACATGTACCAAATGTACCCACACTTTACCACAAGCACTTTACCACAAAGGCGAGCCCTCGCCCTTGTCGAGACGAGAGCGTTGCGTTTCTTGAGACACGCTCACTGTGCCTCACATGTATAGTCCCGCACAAAGTTCATGTTCCAAGCAAAAGATTTTTCCCAAGGCGGTGGCCGTCGACGTCCGCATCCCCGGCCTCTCGCTGAGGAAATTTAAATTTGAACGGAAAACGTATATCGGCTTTTCCGGCCTCGCTCGGGCTTCGTCCCAGACTTCCCATCGCCGGACTTAGAAGAATTTCCACAATTTTCCAGACTTAGAAAAATTTCGGAAAAAATTGGACTTTGACAAAAAAGCACTCTAATTAAAAAAAATTTAACTAAAAATTATTATTACATAATTATAATTAAAAATATTATTTATATACATTTATCATATTACATAAATTTCATATTAAAATAATTTAAAATAATTAAAAAAAAATAACATAAAATTATTATTCTATAATTATATTATCAAATTTATATTATATAACTATTATTACTTAGAAAATTCTGACGATTTCGGTACTTGGAAAATTTCTGACCTTTTCGGTACTTAGAAAATTTCTGACCTTTTCGGTGCTTAGAAAAATTCCGACGATTTCGGTACTTAGAAAACATTCAGAAGTTTTCGATACTTAGAAAATTTCTGACGTTTTCGGTACTTAGAAAAATTCTGCCGATTTCAGTACTTAGAAAAATTCTGTTGATTTCGGTACTTAGAAAAATTCTGTTGATTTTGGTACTTAGAAAAATTCTGACGATTTCGGTACTTAGAAAATTCTGACGATTTCGGAATTTAGAAAAATTCTGATGATTTCGGTACTTCGAAAATTTCTGCCTTTTTCGGTACTTAGAAAAATTCTACCGATTTCGGTACTTAGAAAATTCTGACGATTTCGGTACTTGGAAAATTTCTGACCTTTTCGGTACTTAGAAAAATTCTGACGATTTCGGTACTTAGAAAACATTCAGAAGTTATCGATACTTAGAAAATTTCTGACTTTTTCGATGCTTAGGAAAATTCTGCCGATTTCGGTACTTAGAAAAATTCTAATGATTTCGGTACTTAGAAAAATTCTGTTGATTTCGGTACATAGAAAAATTCTGTCGATTTCGGTACTTAGAAAAATTCTGTTGATTTTGGTACTTTGAAAATTTCTGACCTTTTCGGTACTTAGAAAATATCTGACGTTTTCGGTACTTTGAAAATTTCTGTCGATTTCGGAACTTAGAAAACATTCAGAAGACTTCGGTACTTAGAAAATTTCAGACGTTTTCGGTACTTAGAAAAATTCTGGTGACTTCGGAACTTAGAAATATTCTGTTGATTTCGGTACTTAGAAAAATTCCGCCGATTTCGGTACTTAGAAAAGACTCGGAAGTTTTCGGTACTTAGAAAATTTCTGACGATTTCGGTACTTTGAGAAATTCTGACGATTTCGGTACTTAGAAAATTCTGACGATTTCGGTACTTAGAATATTTCTGACGTTAGCGGTACTTAGAAAAATTCTTACGATTTCGATACTTGATAAACATTCAGAAGTTTTCGGTACTTAGAAAAATTCTGCCGATTTTGGTACTTAGAAAAATTCTGTCGATTTCGGTACTTAGAAAATTCTGACGATTTCGGTACTTTGAAAAATTCTGCCTTTTTCGGTACTTTGAAAAGACTCAGAAGTTTTCGGAACTTAGAAAATTTCTGACGATTTCGGTACTTAGAAAATTCTGACGATTTCGGTACTTAGAATATTTCTGACGTTAGCGGTACTTAGAAAAATTCTGCCAATTTCGGTACTTAGAAAAACTCTGTTGATTTCGGTACTTGGAAAATTTCTGACGTTTTCGGTACTTAGAAATATTCTGTCGATTTCGGTACTTAGAAAATTCTGATGATTTCGGTACTTAGAAATATTCTGTCGATTTCGGTACTTAGAAAACATTCAGAAGTCTTCGGTACTTCGAACATTTCTGGCGTTTTCGGTACTTTGCAAAGTCTCGGAAGTTTTTGGTACTTTGTAAATTTCTGACGTTCTGCCTTTTTCGGTACTTTGAAAAGACTCAGAAGTTTTCGGTACTTAGAAAATTTCTGACGTTTTCGGTACTTAGAAAAATTCTGCCGATTTCGGTACTTAGAAAATTCTGATGATTTCGGTACTTAGAAATATTCTGTCGATTTCGGTACTTAGAAAACATTCAGAAGTCTTCGGTACTTCGAACATTTCTGGCGTTTTCGGTACTTAGAAAAATTCTTACGATTTCGATACTTATTAAACATTCAGAAATTTTCGGTACTTAGAAAAATTCTGCCGATTTCAGTACTTAGAAAAATTCTGTTGATTTCGGTACTTAGAAAAATTCTGTTGATTTTTGTACTTAGAAAAATTCTGACGATTTCGGTACTTAGAAAAATTCCGACGATTTCGGTACTTAGAAAATTCTGACGATTTCGGAATTTAGAAAAATTCTGATGATTTCGGTACTTAGAAAATTTCTGCCTTTTTCGGTACTTAGAAAAATTCTACCGATTTCGGTACTTAGAAAATTCTGACGATTTCGGTACTTGGAAAATTTCAGACCTTTTCGGACTTAGAAAATTTCTGACCTTTTATGTACTTAGAAAAATTCTGACGATTTCGGTACTTAGAAAACATTCAGAAGTTATCGATACTTAGAAAATTTCTGACTTTTTCGAAGCTTAGGAAAATTCTGCTGATTTCGGACTTAGAAAAATTCTAATGATTTCGGTACTTAGAAAAATTCTGTTGATTTTGGTACATAGAAAAATTCTGTCGATTTCGGTACTTAGAAAAATTCTGTTGATTTTGGTACTTTGAAAATTTCTGACCTTTTCGGTACTTAGAAAATATCTGACGTTTTCGGTACTTTGAAAATTTCTGCCGATTTCGGAACTTAGAAAACATTCAGAAGTCTTCGGTACTTAGAAAATTTCAGACGTTTTCGGTACTTAGAAAAATTCTGGTGACTTCGGAACATAGAAATATTCTGTTGATTTCGGTACTTAGAAAAATTCCGCCGATTTCGGTACTTAGAAAAGACTCGGAAGTTTTCGGTACTTAGAAAATTTCTGACGTTTTCGGTACTTTGAAAAATTCTGATAATTTCGGTACTTAGAAAATTTCTGACCTTTTCGGTATCTAGAAAATTTCAAACGATTTCGGTACTTGGAAAAATTCCGACGATTTCGGTACTTAGAAAAATTCCGACGATTTCGGTAATTAGAAAATTTCTGCCTTTTTCGGTACTTAGAAAACATTCAGAAATTTTCGGTACTTAGAAAATTTCTGACGTTATCGGTACTTAGAAAAATTCTGCCGATTTCAGTACTTAGAAAAATTCTGTCGATTTCGGTACTTAGAAAAATTCTGTTGATATTGGTACTTAGAAAATTCTGACGATTTTGGTACTTTGAAAAGACTCAGTTTTCGGAAATTCAGAAATTTTCGGTACTTTGAAAAATTCTGACGATTTCGGTACTTAGAAAATTCTGACGATTTCGGTACTTAGAATATTTCTGACGTTAGCGGTACTTAGAAAAATTCTTACGATTTCGATACTTGATAAACATTCAGAAGTTTTCGGTACTTAGAAAAATTCTGCCGATTTCGGTACTTAGAAAAATTCTGTCGATTTCGGTACTTGGAAAATTTCTGACGTTTTCGGTACTTAGAAATATTCTGTCGATTTCGGTACTTAGAAAACATTCAGAAGTCTTCGGTACTTCGAACATTTCTGACGTTTTCGGTACTTAGAAAAATTCTGCCGATTTCGGTACTTAGAAAATTCTGACGATTTCGGTACTTTGAAAAATTCTGCCTTTTTCGGTACTTTGAAAAGACTCAGAAGTTTTCGGAACTTAGAAAATTTTTGACGATTTCGGTACTTAGAAAATTCTGACGATTTCGGTACTTAGAATATTTCTGACGTTAGCGGTACTTAGAAAAATTCTGCCGATTTCGGTACTTAGAAAAATTCTGTTGATTTTGGTACTTGGAAAATTTCTGACGTTTTCGGTACTTAGAAATATTCTGTCGATTTCGGTACTTAGAAAATTCTGATGATTTCGGTACTTAGAAATATTCTGTCGATTTCGGTACTTAGAAAACATTCAGAAGTCTTCGGTACTTCGAACATTTCTGGCGTTTTCGGTACTTAGAAAAATTCTTACGATTTCGATACTTATTAAACATTCAGAAATTTTCGGTACTTAGAAAAATTCTGCCGATTTCGGTACTTAGAAAAATTCTGTTGATTTTGGTTCTTAGAAAAATTCTGTCAATTTCGGTACTTAGAAAAATTCTGTTGATTTCGGTACTTAGAAAATTTCTACCTTTTTCGGTACTTTGCAAAGTTTCGGAAGTTTTCGGTACTTTGTAAATTTCTGACGTTCTGCCTTTTTCGGTACTTTGAAAAGACTCAGAAGTTTTCGGTACTTAGAAAATTTCTGACGTTTTCGGTACTTAGAAAAATTCTGCCGATTTCGGTACTTAGAAAATTCTGATGATTTCGGATCTTAGAAAATTTCTGACCTTTTCGGTACTTAGAAAATTTCTGATGATTTCGGATCTTAGAAAATTTCTGACCTTTTCGGTCCTTAGAAAATTTCCGACGTTTTCGGTACTTAGAAAACATTCAGAAGTTTTCTGTACTTAGAAAATTTCAGCCGATTTCGGTACTTGAAAAATTCTGTTAATTTCAGTACTTCGAAAAATTCTTTTGATTTCGGTACTTAGAAAAATTCTGTTGATTTCGGTACTTAGAAAATTTCTGTCTTTTTCGGTACTTTGAAAAGACTCAGAAGTTTTCGGTACTTAGAAAATTTCTGACGATTTCGGTACTTAGAAAAATTCTGACGATTTCGATACTTAGAAAATTCTGACGATTTCGGTACTTAGAATATTTCTGACGTTATCGGTACTTAGAAAAATTCTTACGATTTCGATACTTGATAAACATTCAGAAGTTTTCGGTACTTAGTAAAATTCTGCCGATTTCGGTACTTAGAAAAATTCTGTTGATTTCGGTACTTAGAAAAATTCTGTCGATTTCGGTACTTGGAAAATTTACCATGAAAATTTGGGAATTACCTTGGAAATACCATGAAATATTTCTCAGTACGAAAAGCTTCTGAATAAGTCAAAACCGTTTGAAAATATTTCTAAGTTTGAAATACCATGAAATATTTCTAAGTACGAAAATCTTCTGAATTTTTCAAAGTCAAAACCGTTTGAAAATATTACTAAGTTAGAAATACCATGAAATATTTCTAAGTACGAAAATCATCTGAAATTTTCAAAGTCAAAACCGTTTGAAAATATTACTAAGTTTGAAATACCATGAAATATTTCTAAGTACGAAAATCTTCTGAATTTTTCAAAGTCAAAACCGTTTGAAAATATTACTAAGTCTGAAATACCATGAAATATTTCTTAGTACGAAAAGCTTCTGAATAAGTCAAAACCGTTTGAAAATATTTCTAAGTTTGAAATACCATTAAATATTTCAATGTACGAAAATCTTCTGAATTTTTCAAAGTCAAAACCGTTTGAAAATATTACTAAGTTTAAAATACCACGAAATATTTCTAAGTACGAAAATCTTCTGAATTTTTCAAAGTCAAAACCGTTTGAAAATATTACTAAGTTTGAAATACCATGAAATATTTCTAAGTACGAAAATCTTCTGAATTTTTCAAAGTCAAAACCGTTTGAAAATATTACTAAGTCTGAAATACCATGAAATATTTCTTAGTACGAAAAGCTTCTGAATAAGTCAAAACCGTTTGAAAATATTTCTAAGTTTGAAATACCATGAAATATTTCAATGTACGAAAATCTTCTGAATTTTTCAAAGTCAAAACCGTTTGAAAATATTACTAAGTTTAAAATACCATGAAATATTTCTAAGTACGAAAATCTTCTGAATTTTTCAAAGTCAAAACCGTTTGAAAATATTACTAAGTTTGAAATACCATGAAATATTTCTAAGTACGAAAAACTTCTGAATTTTTCAAAGTCAAAACCGTTTGAAAATATTACTAAGTTTGAAATACCATGAAATATTTCTAAGTACGAAAATCTTCTGAATTTTTCAAAGTCAAAACCGTTTGAAAATATTACTAAGTCTGAAATACCATGAAATATTTCTTAGTACGAAAAGCTTCTGAATAAGTCAAAACCGTTTGAAAATATTTCTAAGTTTGAAATACCATGAAATATTTCAATGTACGAAAATCTTCTGAATTTTTCAAAGTCAAAACCGTTTGAAAATATTACTAAGTTTAAAATACCATGAAATATTTCTAAGTACGAAAATCTTCTGAATTTTTCAAAGTCAAAACCGTTTGAAAATATTACTAAGTTTGAAATACCATGAAATATTTCTAAGTACGAAAATCTTCTGAATTTTTCAAAGTCAAAACCGTTTGAAAATATTACTAAGTTTGAAATGCCATGAAATATTTCTTAGTATGAAAATCTTCAGAATTTTTCAAAGTCAAAACCGTTTGAAAATATTACTAAGTTTGAAATACCATGAAATATTTCTAAGTACGAAAATCTTCTGAAATTTTCAAAGTCAAAACCGTTTGAAAATATTACTAAGTTTGAAATACCATGAAATATTTCTAAGTACGAAAATCTTCTGAATTTTTTAAAGTCAAAACCGTTTGAAACTATTACTAAGTTTGAAATTCCATGAAATATTTCTAAGTACGAAAATCTTCTGAATTTGTCGAAACCGTTTGAAAATATTTCTAAGTTTGAAATACCATGAAATATTTCTAAGTGGAAAAAGCTTCAGAATTTTTCGAAGTCCAAAACATTTTGAAAATATTTCAAAGTCAAAAATAAGAAATCTTTTTTGAAATTAGAACACACGATCATCAAAAGACATGATGAAAAAAACCAATTGTGAAATTCGCACACACGATCAACGAAAGACATGAGGAAAAAAAAATTTAGAAATTCCCACACACGATCAACGAAAGAGATGCAGAAAAATTTTTTTGTGAAATTCGCACACACTATCAACGAAAGACATGCAGAAAAAAAAATTTGTGAAATTCGCACACACGATCAACGGAAGACTTATGAAGAAAGAAAAAAAAATTTAGAAATTCACACACCCGATCAAGGAAAGACATGAAGAAAAAAAAATTGAGAAATTCGCATACACGATCAACGAAACACATGAAAGGAAAAAAAATTAGGAATTCGCATACACGATCAAGGAAAGACGAAGAAAAAAAAATTAGAAATTCGCACACACGATCAAGGAAAGACATGAAGAAAAAAAAATTTGTGAAATTCGCACACACGATCAAGGAAAGACTTGAAGAAAGAAAAAAAAATTAGAAATTCGCACACACGATCAAGGAAAGACATGAAGAAAAAAAAATTAAGAAATTCGCACACACGATCAAATACCGTTCGAAATTCGCACACACGATCAAATATTGTCTTTTAAAATAAAAAAAAAATTTACTTAATGATTCGAAAGAATCGATACAAAGTACGAAAGTCGCACACACGATCAAATAAGGTCTTAAAAAAAAAATTTTTACTTAATGATTCGAAAGACTCGATTCAAAGTACGAAATTCGCACACACGATCAAATAAGGTCTTAAAAAAAAATTTTTACTTAATGATTCGAAAGACTCGATTCAAAGTACGAAATTCGCACACACGATCAAATAAGGTCTTAAAAAAATATTTTAAAAGTTTTAAAGCTTGAATGATGCTTTACAAACCTTCCAGTCAGAGGACGAGTCTCAATAGATCGCAGTATGGTAGCTGCTCTACTACGTACAACACCCAGACTAGTACCTAAGTCGTCTACAGACGATTTGGCACCCGTGCATCACACCCACAGGGTTGGACTCGGAGCCGAGAGCGCGCGGTCTAGGCGCCCCCTAGAGTGCTCTAAATCGAACAGGCCTCGTCGCCGGGGTATTCCGCCCGCAAAGGGCGGTAGTACGCCCCGGCTAACTTTGCCATCGACGCGACGGATGCGAACGGTATCGTTGCAGTGACTAGACGGGACTCTGACTTAGAGGCCTTCAGTCATTATCCCACACATGGTATCTTCGTACCACTGTTCATTCGACCAAATCATGTACCAAATGTACCCACACATGTACCAAATGTACCCACACTTTACCACAAGCACTTTACCACAAAGGCGAGCCCTCGCCCTTGTCGAGACGAGAGCGTTGCGTTTCTTGAGACACGCTCACTGTGCCTCACATGTATAGTCCCGCACAAAGTTCATGTTCCAAGCGAAAGATTTTTCCCAAGGCGGTGGCCGTCGACGTCCGCATCCCCGGCCTCTCGCTGAGGAAATTTAAATTTGAACGGAAAACGTATATCGGCTTTTCCGGCCTCGCTCGGGCTTCGTCCCAGACTTCCCATCGCCGGACTTAGAAGAATTTCCACAATTTTCGAGACTTAGAAAAATTTCGGAAAAAATTGGACTTTGACAAAAAAGCACTCTAATTAAAAAAAATTTAACTAAAAATTATTATTACATAATTATAATTAAAAATATTATTTATATACATTTATCATATTATATAAATTTCATATTAAAATAATTTAAAATAATTAAAAAAAAATAACATAAAATTATTATTCTATAATTATATTATCAAATTTATATCATATAACTATTATTACTTAGAAAATTCTGACGATTTCGGTACTTGGAAAATTTCTGACCTTTTCGGTACTTAGAAAATTTCTGACCTTTTCGGTACTTAGAAAAATTCTACCGATTTCGGTACTTAGAAAAATTCTGACGATTTCGGTACTTAGAAAACATTCAGAAGTTATCGATACTTAGAAAATTTCTGACTTTTTCGATGCTTAGGAAAATTCTGCCGATTTCGGTACTTAGAAAAATTCTAATGATTTCGGTACTTAGAAAAATTCTGTTGATTTCGGTACATAGAAAAATTCTGTCGATTTCGGTACTTAGAAAAATTCTGTTGATTTTGGTACTTTGAAAATTTCTGACCTTTTCGGTACTTAAAAAATATCTGACGTTTTTGGTACTTTGAAAATTTCTGTCGATTTCGGAACTTAGAAAACATTCAGAAGACTTCGGTACTTAGAAAATTTCAGACGTTTTCGGTACTTAGAAAAATTCTGGTGACTTCGGAACTTAGAAATATTCTGTTGATTTCGGTACTTAGAAAAATTCCGCCGATTTCGGTACTTAGAAAAGACTCGGAAGTTTTCGGTACTTAGAAAATTTCTGACGTTTTCGGTACTTTGAAAAATTCTGATGATTTCGGTACTTAGAAAATTTCTGACCTTTTCGGTATTTAGAAAATTTCAAACGATTTCGGTACTTGGAAAAATTCCGACGATTTCGGTACTTAGAAAAATTCCGACGATTTCGGTAATTAGAAAATTTCTGCCTTTTTCGGTACTTAGAAAACATTCAGAAATTTTCGGTACTTAGAAAATTTCTGACGTTATCGGTACTTAGAAAAATTCTGCCGATTTCAGTACTTAGAAAAATTCTGTCGATTTCGGTACTTAGAAAAATTTTGTTGATATTGGTACTTAGAAAATTCTGACGATTTTGGTACTTTGAAAAGACTCAGAAGTTTTCGGTACTTAGAAAATTTCTGACGATTTCGGTACTTAGAAAATTCTGACGATTTCGGTACTTAGAATATTTCTGACGTTAGCGGTACTTAGAAAAATTCTTACGATTTCGATACTTGATAAACATTCAGAAGTTTTCGGTACTTAGAAAAATTCTGCCGATTTTGGTACTTAGAAAAATTCTGTCGATTTCGGTACTTAGAAAATTCTGACGATTTCGGTACTTTGAAAAATTCTGCCTTTTTCGGTACTTTGAAAAGACTCAGAAGTTTTCGGAACTTAGAAAATTTCTGACGATTTCGGTACTTAGAAAATTCTGACGATTTCGGTACTTAGAATATTTCTGACGTTAGCGGTACTTAGAAAAATTCTGCCGATTTCGGTACTTAGAAAAATTCTGTTGATTTCGGTACTTGGAAAATTTCTGACGTTTTCGGTACTTAGAAATATTCTGTCGATTTCGGTACTTAGAAAATTCTGATGATTTCGGTACTTAGAATTATTCTGTCGATTTCGGTACTTAGAAAACATTCAGAAGTCTTCGGTACTTCGAACATTTCTGGCGTTTTCGGTACTTTGCAAAGTCTCGGAAGTTTTTGGTACTTTGTAAATTTCTGACGTTCTGCCTTTTTCGGTACTTTGAAAAGACTCAGAAGTTTTCGGTACTTAGAAAATTTCTGACGTTTTCGGTACTTAGAAAAATTCTGCCGATTTCGGTACTTAGAAAATTCTGATGATTTCGGTACTTAGAAATATTCTGTCGATTTCGGTACTTAGAAAACATTCAGAAGTCTTCGGTACTTCGAACATTTCTGGCGTTTTCGGTACTTAGAAAAATTCTTACGATTTCGATACTTATTAAACATTCAGAAATTTTCGGTACTTAGAAAAATTCTGTTGATTTTTGTACTTAGAAAAATTCTGACGATTTCGGTACTTAGAAAAATTCCGACGATTTCGGTACTTAGAAAATTCTGACGATTTCGGAATTTAAAAAAATTCTGATGATTTCGGTACTTAGAAAATTTCTGCCTTTTTCGGTACTTAGAAAAATTCTACCGATTTCGGTACTTAGAAAATTCTGACGATTTCGGTACTTGGAAAATTTCTGACCTTTTATGTACTTAGAAAAATTCTGACGATTTCGGTACTTAGAAAACATTCAGAAGTTATCGATACTTAGAAAATTTCTGACTTTTTCGGTACTTTGCAAAGTCTTGGAAGTTTTTGGTACTTTGTAAATTTCTGACGTTCTGCCTTTTTCGGTACTTTGAAAAGACTCAGAAGTTTTCGGTACTTAGAAAATTTCTGACGTTTTCGGTACTTAGAAAAATTCTGCCGATTTCGGTACTTAGAAAATTCTGATGATTTCGGTACTTAGAAATATTCTGTCGATTTCGGTACTTAGAAAACATTCAGAAGTCTTCGGTACTTCGAACATTTCTGGCGTTTTCGGTACTTAGAAAAATTCTTACGATTTCGATACTTATTAAACATTCAGAAATTTTCGGTACTTAGAAAAATTCTGTTGATTTTTGTACTTAGAAAAATTCTGACGATTTCGGTACTTAGAAAAATTCCGACGATTTCGGTACTTAGAAAATTCTGACGATTTCGGAATTTAGAAAAATTCTGATGATTTCGGTACTTAGAAAATTTCTGCCTTTTTCGGTACTTAGAAAAATTCTACCGATTTCGGTACTTAGAAAATTCTGACGATTTCGGTACTTGGAAAATTTCTGTCCTTTTCGGACTTAGAAAATTTCTGACCTTTTATGTACTTAGAAAAATTCTGACGATTTCGGTACTTAGAAAACATTCAGAAGTTATCGATACTTAGAAAATTTCTGACTTTTTCGTAGCTTTGGAAAATTCTGCCGATTTCGGACTTAGAAAAATTCTAATGATTTCGGTACTTAGTAAAATTCTGTTGATTTCGGTACATAGAAAAATTCTGTCGATTTCGGTACATAGAAAAATTCTGTTGATTTTGGTACTTTGAAAATTTCTGACCTTTTCGGTACTTAGAAAATATCTGACGTTTTCAGTACTTTGAAAATTTCTGCCGATTTCGGAACTTAGAAAACATTCAGAAGTCTTCGGTACTTAGAAAATTTCAGACGTTTTCGGTACTTAGAAAAATTCTGGTGACTTCGGAACATAGAAATATTCTGTTGATTTCGGTACTTAGAAAAATTCCGCCGATTTCGGTACTTAGAAAAGACTCGGAAGTTTTCGGTACTTAGAAAATTTCTGACGTTTTCGGTACTTTGAAAAATTCTGATAATTTCGGTACTTAGAAAATTTCTGACCTTTTCGGTATCTAGAAAATTTCAAACGATTTCGGTACTTGGAAAAATTCCGACGATTTCGGTACTCAGAAAAATTCCGACGATTTCGGTAATTAGAAAATTTCTGCCTTTTTCGGTACTTAGAAAACATTCAGAAATTTTCGATACTTAGAAAATTTCTGACGTTATCGGTACTTAGAAAAATTCTGCCGATTTCAGTACTTAGAAAAATTCTGTCGATTTCGGTACTTAGAAAAATTCTGTTGATATTGGTACTTAGAAAATTCTGACGATTTTGGTACTTTGAAAAGACTCAGAAGTTTTCGGAAATTCAGAAATTTTCGGTACTTTGAAAAATTCTGACGATTTCGGTACTTAGAAAATTCTGACGATTTCGGTACTTAGAATATTTCTGACGTTAGCGGTACTTAGAAAAATTCTTACGATTTCGATACTTGATATACATTCAGAAGTTTTCGGTACTTAGAAAAATTCTGCCGATTTCGGTACTTAGAAAAATTCTGTCGATTTCGGTACTTGGAAAATTTCTGACGTTTTCGGTACTTAGAAATATTCTGTCGATTTCGGTACTTAGAAAACATTCAGAAGTCTTCGGTACTTCGAACATTTCTGACGTTTTCGGTACTTAGAAAAATTCTGCCGATTTCGGTACTTAGAAAATCCTGACGATTTCGGTACTTTGAAAAATTCTGCCTTTTTCGGTACTTTGAAAAGACTCAGAAGTTTTCGGAACTTAGAAAATTTCTGACGATTTCGGTACTTAGAAAATTCTGACGATTTCGGTACTTAGAATATTTCTGACGTTAGCGGTACTTAGAAAAATTCTGCCGATTTCGGTACTTAGAAAAATTCTGTTGATTTTGGTACTTGGAAAATTTCTGACGTTTTCGGTACTTAGAAATATTCTGTCGATTTCGGTACTTAGAAAATTCTGATGATTTCGGTACTTAGAAATATTCTGTCGATTTCGGTACTTAGAAAACATTCAGAAGTCTTCGGTACTTCGAACATTTCTGGCGTTTTCGGTACTTAGAAAAATTCTTACGATTTCGATACTTATTAAACATTCAGAAATTTTCGGTACTTAGAAAAATTCTGCCGATTTCGGTACTTAGAAAAATTCTGTTGATTTCGGTTCTTAGAAAAATTCTGTCAATTTCGGTACTTAGAAAAATTCTGTTGATTTCGGTACTTAGAAAATTTCTACCTTTTTCGGTACTTTGCAAAGTTTCGGAAGTTTTCGGTACTTTGTAAATTTCTGACGTTCTGCCTTTTTCGGTACTTTGAAAAGACTCAGAAGTTTTCGGTACTTAGAAAATTTCTGACGTTTTCGGTACTTAGAAAAATTCTGGTGACTTCGGAACATAGAAATATTCTGTTGATTTCGGTACTTAGAAAAATTCCGCCGATTTCGGTACTTTGAAAAGTCTCGGAAGTTTTCGGTACTTTGTAAATTTCTGACGTTCTGCCTTTTTCGATACTTTGAAAAGACTCAGAAGGTTTCGGTACTTTGAAAAGACTCAGAAGTTTTCGGTACTTTGAAAATTTCTGACGTTTTCGGTACTTAGAAAAATTCTGCCGATTTCGGTACTTAGAAAATTCTGATGATTTCGGATCTTAGAAAATTTCTGACCTTTTCGGTACTTAGAAAATTTCTGATGATTTCGGATCTTAGAAAATTTCTGACCTTTTCGGTCCTTAGAAAATTTCTGACGTTTTCGGTACTTAGAAAACATTCAGAAGTTTTCTGTACTTAGAAAACTTCTGCCGATTTCGGTACTTGAAAAATTCTGTTGATTTCAGTACTTCGAAAAATTCTTTTGATTTCGGTACTTTGAAAAATTCTGTTGATTTCGGTACTTAGAAAATTTCTGCCTTTTTCGGTACTTTGAAAAGACTCAGAAGTTTTCGGTACTTAGAAAATTTCTGACGATTTCGGTACTTAGAAAATTCTGACGATTTCGGTACTTAGAATATTTCTGACGTTAGCGGTACTTAGAAAAATTCTTACGATTTCGATACTTGATAAACATTCAGAAGTTTTCGGTACTTAGAAAAATTCTGCCGATTTCGGTACTTAGAAAAATTCTGTTGATTTCGGTACTTAGAAAAATTCTGTCGATTTCGGTACTTGGAAAATTTCTGACGTTTTCGGTACTTAGAAATATTCTGTCGATTTCGGTTCTTAGAAAACATTCAGAAGTCTTCGGTACTTCGAACATTTCTGGCGTTTTCGGTACTTTGAAAAATTCTTACGATTTCGATACTTATTAAACATTCAGAAATTTTCGGTACTTAGAAAAATTCTGCCGATTTCGGTACTTAGAAAATTTCTACCTTTTTCGGTACTTTGCAAAGTCTCGGAAGTTTTCGGTACTTTGTAAATTTCTGACGTTCTGCCTTTTTCGGTACTTTGAAAAGACTCAGAAGTTTACGGTACTTAGAAAATTTCTGACGTTTTCGGTACTTAGAAAAATTCTGCCGATTTCGGTACTTAGAAAATTCTGATGATTTCGGATCTTAGAAAATTTCTGACCTTTTCGGTCCTTAGAAAATTTCTGACGTTTTCGGTACTTAGAAAACATTCAGAAGTTTTCTGTACTTAGAAAATTTCTGCCGATTTCGGTACTTGAAAAATTCTGTTGATTTCAGTACTTCGAAAAATTCTTTTGATTTCGGTACTTAGAAAAATTCTGTTGATTTCGGTACTTAGAAAATTTCTGCCTTTTTCGGTACTTTGAAAAGACTCAGAAGTTTTTGGTACTTAGAAAATTTCTGACGATTTCGGTACTTAGAAAAATTCTGCCGATTTCGGTACTTAGAAAATTCTGATGATTTCGGATCTTAGAAAATTTCTGACCTTTTCGGTACTTAGAATATTTCTGACGTTATCGGTACTTAGAAAAATTCTTACGAATTCGATACTTGATAAACATTCAGAAGTTTTCGGTACTTAGAAAAATTCTGCCGATTTCGGTACTTAGAAAAATTCTGTTGATTTCGGTACTTAGAAAAATTCTGTCGATTTCGGTACTTAGATAATTTCTAACGTTTTCGTTACTTAGAAAAATTCTGCCGATTTCGGTACTTAGAAAAATTCTGTTGATTTCGGTACTTAGAAAATTTCTGACCTTTTCGGTATTTAATTTATCATAGCGGTAACCGAAGACTTCTGAATGTTTTCTAAGTACCGAAATCGACAGAATATTTCTTAGTACTGAAAACGTCTGATATTTTCTAAGTACCGAAAAGGTCAGAAATTTTCAAAGTACCAAAATCAACAGAATTTTTCTAAGTACCGTAATCGACAGAATTTTTCTAAGTACCGAAATCAACAGAATTTTTCTATGCACCGAAATCGTCGGAATGTGTTCTAAGTACCGAATTCGACAGAATTTTTCTAAGTACCGAAATCAACAGAATATTTCTAAGTTCCGAAATCACCAGAATTTTTCTAAGTAACGAAAACGTCAGAAATTTTCTAAGTACCGAAGACTTCTGAATGTTTTCTAAGTACCGAAATCGACAGAAATTTTCAAAGTACCGAAAACGTCAGATATTTTCTAAGTACCGAAAAGGTCAGAAATTTTCAAAGTACCAAAATCAACAGCATTTTTCTAAGTACCGAAATCGACAGAATTTCTCTAAGTTCCGAAATCACCAGAATTTTTCTAAGTACCAAAATCGTCGGAATGTTTTCTAAGTACCGAAAACGTCTAAAATTTTCAAAGTACCGAAAAAGGCAGAAATTTTCTAAGTACCGAAATCAACAGAATTTTTCTAAGTACCGAAATCAACAGAATATTTCTAAGTTCCGAAATCACCAGAATTTTTCTAAGTACCGAAAACGTCTAAAATTTTCAAAGTACCGAAAAAGGCAGAAATTTTCTAAGTACCGAAATCAACAGAATTTTTTTAAGTACCGAAATCAACAGAATATTTCTAAGTTCCAAAATCAACAGAATTTTTCTAAGTACCGTAATCGACAGAATTTTTCTAAGTACCGAAATCAACAGAATTTTTCTATGCACCGAAATCGTCGGAATGTTTTCTAAGTACCGAAATCGTTTGAAATTTTCTAAATACCGAAAAGGTCAGAAATTTTCTAAGTACCGAAATCATCAGAATTTTTCTAAGTACCGAAAACGTCAGAAATTTTCTAAGTACCGAAAACTTCCGAGTCTTTTCTAAGTACCGAAATCGACAGAATTTTTCTAAGTACCGAAATCGACAGAATTTTTCTAAGTACCGAAATCGTCAGAGTTTTTCTAAGTACCGAAAAGGTCAGAAATTTTCTAAGTTCCGAAAAGATCAGAAATTTTCCAAGTACTGAAATCGTCAGAATTTTCTAAGCACCGAAATCGTCGGAATTTTTCTAAGTAAAGAAATCGTCAGAATTTTTCTATGTACCAAAATCAACAGAATTTTTCTAAGTACCGAAATCGACAGAATTTTTCTAAGTTCCGAAATCGTCAGAGTTTTTCTAAGTACCGAAAAGGTCAGAAATTTTCTAAGTACCGAAAAGTTCAGAAATTTTCCAAGTACTGAAATCGTCAGAATTTTCTAACTACCGAAATCGTCGGAATGTTTTCTAAGTACCGAAAACGTCTGAAATTTTCAAAGTACCGAAAAAGGCAGAAATTTTCTAAGTACCGAAATCGACAGAATTTTTCTAAGTACCGAAATCAACAGAATTTTTCTAAGTACCGAATTCGACAGAATTTTTCTAAGTTCCGAAAACTTCCGAGTCTTTTCCAAGTACCGAAATCGTCAGAATTTTCTAAGCACCGAAATCGTCGGAATTTTTCTAAGTACCGAAATCGGCAGAATTTTTCTAAGTACCGAAAACTTCTGAATGTTTAATAAGTATCGAAATCGTATGTTTATACTATGTTTGTACATTTATACCAGCGAAATCTGAAGAACAAAAAATGCTTTTTACAAAACTTTTGAGATACTAAATTAAGGACAAACATTTCAAATTTCTTTTAAAAAATGCATTCTTTCAACTGATTTTGTATAGTGTTGTTTTGAAAAACTTTTTAGAAGGGGAGCCTTAAAAATTCCAAACTTTCATCCAGACTTTTTTCTTTCTTTTTTTTTAAAAGTGTTTTAGAAACTTACCTTATTATTTGCATTTGGGTGAAACTGTTTACCAAATTACAACCGTTTTAAAGTAAGTTTCTTTTTCAACTTAATCTAAATACTATTTTAAAGTTAAATAAAAAAATAAATTAGTACAAAATGCAAGCCTCTTATACGTTGTAAAAATGATAAAACATATTTAAAATAATTATCGGAACTAATATATTTTTTTTTCTTTTTTAATTTTGTGTTTTATGGCTCAGATAGCTGTATCGAAGAGGGGAAAAAAAAGTCGTTATCAATCTTAATTTGAAATTATGGTTTAAGTGTTTCGTGTCAAATATCCAATTTTTGACTAATAGCATTACGTCTGAGGGCTTTTCAATTAGGACGCGTTTAAGATAGCTCGTTTAAGAAAAAAAACAAAAAACGCGTTTAAGAAAGCGGCCAAAAAAAAAAGCCTTTTCAAGTAAACGAGTAATTCCGTATTTATACTTTTTTATTGATTGATTTGTTCATTTACGTCGCACTAGAGCTGCACAATGGGCTATTGGAGACGATCTGGGAAACATCCCGGAGGATTAAGATCCGGAGATCACAATTTTGATCCTCTGCGGAGGGGATGGCACCCCCGCTTCGGTAGCCCGACGACCTGCGCGCGAAGTCGAGCACTTTACGGTAGCACAGTTTAGCGAGGACCAATACCGCGCACCATCAGTCCCTACGCAGACTGATCCAAGTGGCCACCCTCCCGCACACTGACCGCAGCCAGTGATGCTTGACTTCGGTGATCTGCTGGGAGCAGTGTCTTAACGATCAGTCCACTGCGGGACTATACTTGTCAGTGTGCGGATGGGTGACCACTTGGATCAGTCTGCGTAGGGACCGAGGGTGCGCGTTATCGATTCTCATTAAACTGTTCTACCGTGAAGTGCTCGACTTCGCACGCAAGTCGTTGGCCTACCAAAGCAGAGGAGCCATCCCCTCTACATAGGATCAAAATTGGCATGACATGACCCTCAGGCAGGTCCGTAGCCAGGGGGGGAGGGCGTCGGGACAAATCCCCCCCCGAAGTTACGACTATCAACTCCGCAGTCTTATAATTTTGAACCCAACTACGAAGACACGGCATCAAGTATTGGGCGAAATTAGCCTTCGTGGAAGACTAAGATGGAACTAAGCCGCACTTTCATTACATGGAGTGGGAAAGCACGAAAACATACTACGGTTATCAAGACGGCAAGGGGATTCAAACCCAATATATTCTCAATTAATAATTTCTATCATAGTCTAATTAACTATATAAATTAAAATATTTGATTATCCTTATTTACTTTCTCCAAACATAACAAAACTACTAGTACTCTAAACATGATGTATATGGATGTAGTTTAGTAGAAACATGCTGTATATTTTATGGTAACTAAAACCCATTACCAAAAATATGAATTTACGAAAATCAAGTTTAAAATGTTTAGAAACACGAAGAAACCATTTGTTTTCTTCAAATAAATTTTAAAGAATACCATCTCATTCTACTTCCATAAGTTACTATACAATTTAATTTGGGTCAAAAAAATCCTAAATATTTTACGTAGGCTCATTGCCAATCTAAGCTGTGCAGTCCGAAAAAAAAAAAAAAAATGAATCACCCTGAATAACTTTCGTTCTAATGATTGGATTTTCACAAACTAAGTGTCTATCTTAATGGTTCCAGGGGGTGACCTCAAATATGCTAATTATCTAGTGCTAACTATTAATTAAGTTACGAAATCAGACACAAAAACGTACTTTCTCTGAACAAACATGTATTTTTTTGTACATATTTGGAATCCTGACAATTAAAATATAGGGAGTAGCCGCAATCTGGGAAATATGGTCCCCATAGTTCGGTCAGGAGAGCGATCCAGAATTCGTACCCCTTAATGTTAATTTAACTTTTTACGTTTTTAGTCATATTTTTAAAACTAATAAAGCAATTCAAAGAAAATTTCACCCAGTCATAAAACTCATTTACCCAAAGATAATTTCATGAAAAAAATAATTTTTAATAATTGTTAATTATTTTTTATTATTTAATTAAATTGAGGATGAAAAAATTTTGAATTATAAGGTATGAATTTTTTTATACCATATTAATCTACATATATTTCAATTGAAAAATCTAAAGTTTCAACTGTTTTTATTTACTAAGAAGCTGAGAAAAACTAAAATTAATTATTTAAAAAAAAATAATTTGGCGACAATGAAGAAATGATTCAATGGGGCGATTAATATTAAAATGTGATAAACTTGCGAGGTACTTGACTTCCCGCGCGTAGAAAAAAATTTCATCGTATTTCGCTAATAATCGTTTGCTAATCTTTTTATTTTTTATTTCCTTCTGACAATAAAATACGACGTTTCTTTTTTAGTTCTCTAATAATTAATTTGAAATTTAGAAAAGAAATTTGAATAAAACATTCTGAATAAAAAACACTTTATTGAACGGATGTCTAGTTTCATAAAAGCGTGCTTCTGATAGAATATGATTATACACCAGATTATGCTTATTTAATGTGATTATTTTTTGATTTTGTTTCTCAATAACTGATACAATTTCAATAATATACATACGTATCCTAGATTTGGAATAATATATTTATCAATTTCCTGAACACATATTTTATAAATATTAATAAAAATACGAAGTCAGCATTTTTAATGATCTTAAAACTTTTTTACATCTTATATATCGCCTTAATCTTAAAATAAATTTGTAAATTATATGTCTGCGCTTGTTTCGCAGAATTATTTTTCTAACTTTTTAATTAAATTTTAACGCAAAATCTTATTTTTTATGCAACTATCTATATTATTTTCCAATAATATACTAATCAATCGTTTTAGTACTTTAATTTATGTTTTCCTTTAAAATAAAATTACTTTTTAAATGATTGCAAAGTTCTTATTGAAAGAAAACTTAGAATTATTGTCAGCTATCTGAGAATTAAATCTTGTTACGGAATTAAAAGTATTCTACCGATCACATACAATGTCATTCGATGCAGAACAGCTGACTGTTTACTAAGAGTACTATTGTTTACGAAAAATGAAGAAAAATTAGTAATTTTCTTTTTTTTTTATTGTTTCTTATTTATTCGAGTAAAGAAAAGTAAATGCGTATGTGTGCTCAGCGAAAAAATACAATATATTGTTTTGTTTTTTAAATGAACAAAAAAGTAAGGACATACAATTTTATTTTAACATTAACAGTTATTCTTGTGCGCTAACTTAAAGAAAGTTACCCTTTTGTTTTAAAAAGTTGAAAATATTTGCTTAAAAAGGTTTTTATATGACTTCTCAACTTTTGCACAGTTCAAAAAAATATTGCTATGTCAGGAAAATGTTCGATATGCCTTGTTTTGTTAAACAATACAACTACTAAAATGAAAAAGTGTAAAAAGACTCGAAAAACGTGTTATTTTTAGAATCATCTCAAAAATTGATCTTTTCCTCCATTTGACTTTTTTCTACTTAATTAACTTATAATAATAGTTTTAACACACGTTTTGAAGAAATTATGAATTCAAATTTCTCCTAATATTTCGTAATAAAAAAACAAGAATATTAATGATTCATTTATAATTGTTTCATTGATCCGGAGTAGTTAATTGTTTTCAAAATAATCGGCCTTACAACTATTTAACTTAGATTCTTTGGACTAGGGGCCACTTCATACATGTTTTTCGACATTGAAATTTCAAATATAAAAATTACAAGAATGCGTAAGCTTGTTTTAACTAACAAAAAAAAAGGGACAAAATCGTTGGCAAAAGAAGTTATCTCATGAAAAGATTGTCAGAGTTAAAAAAGTATTGTAAAAACTGTAACAATTGTTACTCTTGTTTAATTAAGGGTATTATAAACCGAATTTTCTTTTAATTTTTTTAAATTATATTTTTTAAAGAACTAACGAAGGGAGTGTGTAAATAACATCAACTCTTTTTACTGCAAACTAAGTTTACTTAATATCATTTGCAAATCTTATGAAGTGCAAATTCTTGACCTGCTCCTTAAAATAAAGTTTTATTTTGATCGTAGTTGAAGGAGTACAGATATGTAGTTAAAGGAGGTATGTGACATTCGGAAATAAAAGTCGTGTGATAGGGATAGTTTTAAACAGAACGAATTAGTTCTTTTGGTTGAAATGCATTACAGCACCTTGGTTAACAAGTGTCACGAAATAAGGTTCTGAACTTAAATATGCATTTTAATATATTTTCCCATTTACATACCTCCTTGATCTCAGCACCGTTTTAATATTCTGCAAAGTATAAAATGAAATAATGTTGAATAAGAAGAGAGATTTCGAATGAAATATTTTATTTTCCTTAATACAGGGTAGGGTATCTGCTACATTTCAGATTTTCAAATTCATGTGACTTTTCATGTCTAATTCCAAGAACTTTTCATGACTTAACGAAGTTACTATTTTCACCGACAAAAACAGAATAATAAATTTAAAAAGCATTATAATAACATTTATTTATATAAAAATTTCTTTGTTAATTTATATAATTTTTTCACGCGCAAATCAATTTCGGGCAAATCCGTGGCTAAAATTATGTGCGAAACAAGCAATTCATGTTTCTTTCGCTTTTCTATTTTTTTTCTTACATAAATATTAATTTTCTAAAATTATTAATTATCAACTTCTGTAAATTATCCAGTGTAATATTACCTTGCGCACATCCATTTTCGGGCTCATCTTTGGTTACTAACACATCAAACGCACTTCAGTAGTGCAAAGTACGAACTCACTTTAATACAAAATCTCTTCATTTACCTCAATTTTCGCTTTTGGTTTCATATTTTGTAATCTGGCAATCTTGCTTCGAAAATATTTTAAATCATTCTTGAAAAATTTCACGTTCATGTAAGTTCATTTGAATTCGCTACTTTCTTTATAGATTATGTTTTATTCTGTTTTTTCTTTATATTTAATTTTCTGTTTTAACGTGATATTTTTACTTATTGTGTTCCATTTTATTTGTTGTAACTATTTCGTAAAAATTTTTTGAGTGCTTCTCACACTATTGTATTGATATATTTTGCTTTGGCTATATTGATACAATATTAGAAAGCACTCTTTTTTACGGATATAATCGTGTGAGCTGATGAAAATATTATATCTTTTATTTCCCGGATATTTTTAGAATTTGTTTTCCGGTTTCATGTTATTTTATTTTTATCATTATTTTTCTTTTTTTCTTCCTTTTTTTATTGTTCTGTAATTTTTCCCATGTTTTCTCTGCATTTTGAACTTATTTTATGAGTTCTACTTACTTGCAGCTTAGGCGCAATAAATAAAACTGTTTTTCTTAATTTTCTTCGTTTTATTTTGTATTTATTTAATATATATATATATATATATATATATATATATATATATATATATATATATATATATATATATATATATATATATATATATATATATCAAAATACTTTTAAAATGCCGTATAACATTTACTAAGTTTTACAATTTTATCGAAAATAAATACCGTGAATTTTATAAAATCTTGTGATTATGCATCAGAATAGCTATCTTTTTTCAGGTCCACCTTTGCTTTATCATTCTTTTTCCTTTCCTAAGAAACTCGAAGTGAGTTGCAAAAGCAATTAACCCTACAACTCTTCATAAATTTAATAAGAACTTATAAAAATTTAGTTTTAAATCAAAATTGTCATACAAATGACGCTAAAACAGCTTTAAAATAATAAATAATATCAGATAGAAAGTTCAACGTCAAAATTCTAAAATCTTGAAGAATCAAAAATAATTTATTAAATGATTTAAATTTCCTTTTCAAGGGAGATTAAAAAAAACAATAACAATCTGTTTCTTTTAACCAGAAAGCAACAAGAAATTCTTTTTTGGTGGCTTAGCAGCGAAAAGCACTAATGTTTTCCCGTCTTGTCATTCATTCAGTTTCTTTATGGTTGTAATCAGTTATTTCCCCTTCTATGGCTAGGTAATTTGCCATATTTTTAAACTTTCGCCATATATATAAATCTTTATTGCGATCCAATTTCCGACTAATTTTTTCGAAATTTCTATTTTAAGTGTTAGGATTCCAAATATGTAAAAAACAATAAATGTTTATTCAGAGAAAGTACGTTTTTCTGTCTGATTTCGTAACTTAACTAATAGTTAGCACTAATTAATTAGCATATTTGAAGTCACCCCCCCCCCCTGAACCATTAAGATTGACAGTTAATTCGTGAAAATCCGATCATTAGAATGAAAGTTATTCAGGGTGATTCGTTTTTTTTTTTTTTTTTTTTTTGCGGACTGTACACGATTTTATAACTGTATGAGCTTAAATCTAGAAATTTCATTGTTTTGAAAATATTACTTAACGTACTTTTTTCATTGAACTAAAAATGTAAACTGTCACGCTGTCAGACTAAGCATTTTGGTATAAAATGTTTAGCACTTCAGCTCTCTTACAGTTCAGAACTAAAAAAAAAAAAAAAAAATCTAAGAGACAAATACTTTATCTCAAAGCACATTTATCTCAGAACACATTTACCTCAATACACATTTGTCTTTAAATTTTATTATGTTCAGGCTAAAAGCATCATAAACGGCAATTTGCAGGTATAAAAGATTCAGAGTTTTCATTTTGTTCTTTATTTGAAGATTGTTCAGAATTCAAATCTAATAAAGGCACAGAATTTATTTGCACATTATTTTTCGTTGCTTGAAGACATGTCAGGTTCTATAACTGATAAAGGTGTGTAAGGCTTTTAGATTTTCTTGTATAGGTTTTATTCGATTTCATGTCTTTAGATTTCCCAGAATCAAACAAAAGCACAGAAATATTATGTGGATTATTTGATATATTATTTTCTGCGGATTCATCCTCCATTGGTTTGTCGGATTCTGCATTCAATAAAGGCAAAGCAAAACTGAGACGCGAATAGGACCAATTGCACTTTTTTAACAGTTTAATGGATTCATTCATATTTAAATGTAGTTCCTGCAAAACCTAATGAATATTGAAAAGTATTAATGATACAAAAATATATATGATTGAAAAATTTTTTCAAAATTTACGAGACCAATTATACGCACTCACAAATATAATTTTCTTCCGATGAGAACAGTTTACTTTTTTCATCTATAATCATTATTATTTTGTAATTACAAATAGTATAGGGCAAAAATAAGTAATTTAAGCAAAGAGTTAATCATTTTAGAAAACTAATGACTCTTACACTTACCTATTATTTAAAAGGTGAAAAAATTTCAGACCCGATATAACTTGAATATCACTAGCAACCAAGAAAAAAATATGTGCTGTTGCAGAAGTGGCAGGCTACTGTTTTAAATAAAAAATTAAAATTTTTCTTCCTTAATTAATCACTGAGTGAAGATTAATGTTTTTGAACAATTAATTTTTGAAATAAAATTCTCTGACATCTAGTCATTGCAATTTTTCATCAAAAAATGGCCATTTTCTTTTCCTTTTTTTAAAATTTAATAATTCAAATATAATATTTTAAGAGAAAAAAATTATTGAATAGAGATACATGTATTATTAGCTAGATAGTTATTTTTTGTGTGCAAAAGCCAAAGGTTATACCTCGTTTAACATCTGGTCAAAAGTAAAAATCTGTTTAAAAGGTTTGGAAGAATACAGTGTCTTTAAGATATTCAACAAGGTTTTCATGTGGATTGTCTCCAATTAAAATCGATAATTCAGGACATTCACTGTTAAAATATCGTTTTCTCTTCATTTCAGAATTGGAACACTGGTTCAAGATGTGCTTTAAGGTTCTCTACAGCTGGTGCGAATAGGTACGTTAAGTAAAAGGTGTGTTAATTTAGTATGGCCAAGACATACATGGTCTACTGCTTATTCTTACTTATCTTAATAATTACAATAATTAGTTAACCATTCCATGATATGTTATTCTCGACGGAATTTAAGTCTCCATTTAATAAAAAGAAAATTTTTTTCCTTGAATTTAAGTGGTGCCGAAATCAAATATATCCAGACTTACCGGACTCATTGAAGAACAATATTAATGTTTAGAAACGGTGGCGAATCGATAGGCTTCAATAGTATGATTATTTCCTCGAGAAATGCATCTGGCAATCCAAAAAAGTTCTGTAGTATAGGAAATGGAGAATTAAAGCTAGTTTTCAACTCTTATAACTCTGTCTTAAGTGTATTTTTTGCATAACTGAACTTTAATCTTGTCTAGTCTGTGATTTAAGATAATATCTGCGACTTTCATTAGAAAACTGTACTATTAATACAATAAATCGAAATAAGCCTACTTTGAAATTTTGCCTGGATATAACTAAGGAAAACGATGATGCAAGTAACTTGTAAGCTTTGAAAAAAAGCGGGAACACATCATGTATTTATTACTGCTTCTAATCAATTTGCGAAGTTACAAGAATACTAGAAAATTGAAAGTAAAGAAATCCACACACTAAATCTGGTTACATTTTTAAAAAAGGTACTATTTTATTCATTTAAACTAATTATTCCCTTCATTTATTAAAGTCCTTGCTTTATATTGTTTAATATTGATATCAAATGATTAAATTTAAAATTACCATTTCTAAGTATAACATTTTGCAACTTCATAAATCTTAAAGTTTGTTTCAAATATCAGACTTATATTTTTTAGAAATATTGCATATGATAAATTATACTTTAAAATAATGTAGTTCTTTTAAAAAAAGTCTTTGGATTTTTAATCTAAACAAAAAACTATACTAAAAATTTCACACTAAACAAAAATTTTTGAAAAAATAGGCAAATAAAAAAATGCAAAGAGGATATCATTTCTCAATGCCTTAAAAAAATAACTATTTTTGAAAATTTTTCTAAAACTAGTTTGAATTAAGCTAATGTATATGATATTTTTAAAATATATTTTTAGTTCTGCAAATATCCCTAAATAAATTTAATTGTAACTTGAACATTGTTTTGTTGGACTTGAATGTAATTTACTTTAAATAAAGAAAATCCAAGGTTATTTGGAGAAACTGTTTCAGTGATTTTGTATTAAGAAAACCTCCAAACACAATTGATCATGAAAAATATGGAAAAAATTAAATAAAATAAATGAAAAAGATGAAGAAAAATCATGCATATTAAAATTAAAAATTTTATTAAAAATTATAATTTATTAGCAACAATAACAGGAAAATATAGAACATAGTGAATCATTAAATATTTAACAAATATAAATGCAAGAATGGAAAAAATTATTCAGTAAACTTAGAAGAAGGATTGAAAATAGTTGTAACAAAATTTTTTTAAAATTAATGCTCAGAATGTTGGAGGTTAAAACAAATTATAGTATAGGAGTGGCTCTAAAAGTTTTTATTTTTTTACTTAAATTAAAGGCTCATTTTTAAGTTGGTAAAAGACAAAGTACAAGTTTTAAAATCAAAAATGCTGTAGATATCTGGTGTAAATATACATAACTTTATAGCATAAAAGGGTAAGAGCATTTAAACATAACATACCAAAATGGTTACAACAGCTTAAGAAAGGTTTCTTAAATATTTACAATACTAAAGTTAATTATTAAAATATTAAGAATTTTCTAATTGAAAATAATAATAAAAAAAAACAGTTCAGTAAATAAATTACACAGAAAACAGAAATAAAGGATTTTAACTCGATTAAGCAAGATATAAAAAAAAAATTAAGCATTGCTACAGAAGACAGGCAATTTTTAAACTCAAAAATAAAAAGAAAGGAGAGTTAGAAAACAGAGTCATTAAATACAAAAAAAAATTGTTGCAAATGAAAGTACACAATATTCGAAACAAAAAGGATTATAAAATGTTCAATAGTTAACTATATACAAGAATTAAATACAATTCTTCCTTAAAGTATTACAAGCAATCTTCATCAGAAAGTTTGATCTGTATTATTCAATACTAGTTTATAATATTTTCATGCTTCAATACAGTTAGCTAAGATAATTAAGTACTTTAAAATACAAAACTAATTTTAATTAAATAGAAGAGAATAGTATATTTTATAAGATAAAAACATGTGAAGTCAAATGTAATCTTAATAATGTTCAGAATGGTGATATTAACAATTATGTGACCGAAACAAACCTAGTTTTATTGATGCTTAAATAAGAAAATCTAAAAGCTGTAAGTACATAGAAGTCACATAATGTGATAAAAATACAAAGAGAACAAGGAAAGAAAACAAATTAAAGTAGAAAAACTGCCAAAAATAATTATATTTATTTAAAAAATTCTTTTAAATTTGTTTTAATAATTTTAAAAAAATTAAAAATCAAGAAAACAAAATATATTTAAGTCTTATAAACTCCCGGTCAGCTCACATGATTATATCCGTAAATTAGAGTGCTTTTTAATATTGTATTAATATAGCAAAATATATTAAAACATATCTTGTTTTGGCTATATTAATGCAATATAAAAAGCACTCTAATTTATGGACATATTCATATGTGCTGGAGGGTAGTTCATTAGTTCGTTTTCTTGCTATTTAATTTTTTTAAAAAGAATTTTTAAAATATATTTAATTATTCTTGGTAGTTTTTTTTGTCTCTCTCTCTCTCTATATATATAAAGCATAATAAGTAAATACAAAATGGACAACAACAAAAAAAAGAGAGAAAAACAAAGGAAATTAAGAAAATCAATAGGTTTCAATACTGTGCATAAGCTGCAAGCATATAGAACTCATAAAATAAGATCAAAATACAATACAAATCAACCAGATATAATTGTGTGCAGTGATGAAAAGATTATATATATATTTCTTCCAGATTTCTATAAATTTCTCTTAATAATTTTCTTTTTTCATTATTCTGTAATTTTTTCCATGTTTTCTCCACATTTTGAACTTATATATGTATGATATATATATTACCACAATTTGTAAAAAACTTATTTCTCCAAAAATTTAAGTCTAGTATATGAAAAAGAAAAAATAATTCTATACTGGACATATGTATATGCCCTTTTATTGCCTTATAACTTGAAATTTAGAAGAATGCTAACATCCAGAAATAGTCTCAAAGCCATTTTTCACCAGTTACAGAGAAAAAGATTGACAACATTAAATTCAAATCAAATAAAAATTAATTTAATTATTAAATTAATAAAATATTTGTAAAATCTTAATGCATTTCTTAAAATAGCTTTAATATTTAAACTGATATGGGTGAATAATAAATGTTGAATGCATAATTCAAAAGCAAAACTAGTTATTCCTCTTCAACGTTTTCATTTATTTCTACTTGAATTGAAATCAGAAGAGGTTTTTTTCTTCCTCCTTTTTTACCGTCAAAATGAAATTTTAACTTTTATTATAAACTTTCATACAAATTTCGAGTAGTCAGCTGGATAAATTACTTAAAAAATGTAATTTTTTCTACCCATAAAATTTAGCAGAAAAATTCAATATAATTTAAACAGGTTTTGCAATCGAATGACTCATATAGAAGAAAGAAATCTTATGTTTGGATAAGTTAGTTATTTGTATTAAATTTTTTAAGAAGTTTGATGAAAAAGTGTTTTTGGAAAGCACCGAATTAAAAATGGGGTAGCAAATAATAAAATATTTAAACACAGAAATTGTTGAAAGAAGAGAAGTCTGTAGCAAGATTTTAAAATAAGGTGTTAAATCATTTTTCAATTATTTTCGATACAAAGTGTTGTTTCAAATTACCATCTTCTCTCGATGCCTTCTTTCAATCCCAGCTACTATGTTGGTAACTCAAGCAGGGAATTTTCTTTTTTGTGTTTGCTTCAATCAGTAACCACTAATGGCAGGGGTCATTTCTTCTTGCATTTCTGAAAACTTTAAGAAAAATAAA
This sequence comes from Parasteatoda tepidariorum, assembly GCF_982258835.1. Taxonomy (NCBI): domain Eukaryota; kingdom Metazoa; phylum Arthropoda; class Arachnida; order Araneae; family Theridiidae; genus Parasteatoda; species Parasteatoda tepidariorum. The sequence goes on along the minus strand of NC_141756.1, from coordinate 131,500,011 downwards.
ATAAAACAATCAAAAAAATATTACATTTGTGTGACAATCAAAAAGTATTACATTTCATATCAGTTACGTTTCAAATACAGAGAGAAAATAGTAAAAAAAGTAGCATATTTCAATCTCAATCTGTTTACATTAAAAAATTGTTAAAATAATTTAAAATGCTTTAATAAAGCCTTAAAAAATTCTCAAATTAAGCTGTATTTTAGACTTTTCCCAGACCATAACTTTTAATTAGGTATTTGTGATCAATGACAAGCATACACTCTGTTTTTTAATGGTGGACATTCTGATAAAGAAAACAAAATGTTTTGATTATATCACATTATCACACCATAACACATTTTATTTATAATACAAACTAATGAGTAAAATGACACTCAAATCAATACTTATAAAAATATGGGGGAAATATTTTTGTGCTTTATCTATTATAAAGTTAATCTAACACACTGTGAGATCAACTCATATTTAATGTTACATAAAAAAAAAAAATTAAGATGTATAATATGCATTTAAATATAAAATCATATATGGCATTGAATTCTATTCATTTGAAGAAATTAACTGTATTCCTTTTTATTGATTTTTAAAATACCATGAAAGTTTATTTCAGTTACAGACAAAACTAAAGATAGGTTTTGAAAAAAAAAATCATTTTGGGCTTCTTCAAAGCACGAAGGGTCTAATTTTTATATTTTTTAAGCTTCCTGTTATAACATTAATCAAAAAGGTACTTTATGTATTTTCATTTGTGAAATATTAATATCCAGTAATGTACAGCATATAAATTTATAATTGTTTTATTAGAGTACCCATCTAATTTTATTCTTTCATTGTTAGTAATTACTAACTTATGGGCAATTCTATGATACAAAGGACAACATAATTAAAAGAAAAACATTTAACAGCAACCCTCCATTAACAAATTTCTTAGCTTTTATTTATTTAAGATATGAAATTAAAAACTTTTGTAGTAATAATAATCAAAATTATAATGTCCGTACATTATCTGTCAGTAACCTGTAACGTTAGTCTCATAGCTTTTTCTCAATTTGCCACTTTCTCACTACATTTTTATAAGTCAATTCAAGTAAACTTTCAATATTTCTAATTAATTTGAACATCTTTTTTTAAATAAATTTAAAAAATAATCTCATTATTGCTCATAGAAGAAGAATTAAGTGAGGAGAGAAGGAAACATCTCAGATAATTAAAAAAAAGTATTTATCAATGAAAAGAAAGTTTAAAAAATAAGAAAATCCAGCAAAAACCTAAATCAGTCACTATAAAACTAACCTATAATGAAAAATTTTTTTTGTTGCATTTTTAAAAAAATTTTAAGCAATTTTTTACGAAATTCTGTGTGTGTGTTTTTTTTAAGTATAAATATAAAACTTTAAGTAGCATACCATTTGCGCCCTCAGTAGTGCCGGGATAAGGACAATTATTCCTGTCTCTTTTTTTGCCCCCAGATGCGTTTAACCTTGGAAACAAATAATATCATGCTGATATTAAAGCACAAAATTTCATTTGTAACTAAAAAATGAAAGGAATCAGAATGAAAAATTTCTACTAAGTTATAATATCTATCTAATGGGGATTGTGTTGCTTAAATTCAAAGCAAAAGTTGTTGACTAGTTGAAAATATTTTGAAAGACCATAACCCAGTAAATTATAAGTCACACTTTTTCATCTTATTTTATATATTAATATTAAATAACTATAAAATAATTTTAAAAATCATGTTTAAAAAATTATATAATGTATCATATTTTTTAAAATTTAATAAAATTTTAAAAATAATAAAAGTGTAAAATTTCAGGCGTATAACAATGTTTTAAAAAATAACAAAATTTTAAAATCATATGAAATACAATAAAAAACTATTTAACTATACATAATTTGAATACCATATTTTAAGTTCAGGGTTTTAAAAGTTTTTATTATCCCTCCACTCTGGTTCAGAAAGGTCTAATTTTAAAATTAAGATCTTGGGTATACAAGTAAAAACATATAAAACCTGTATTTTTAATTCCACTAAAAAAATAACAGTCAATAAATGATCGAAATAGAAAATTTTGTTTATAGTTAAAATTGATATTATGCTCTAAACAGTTTAAATTGACATATATAAAACTGCAAGAGAACTCAAAACCTTTTTCTATATGCAATTTTAATGCTATATTGTAAATGTTTTATTTCATCAAAAAATTACAGCCTTGAAGAATTTTTTTTATGTACTTTAACTTTAGACATGGAGTATAACAAGGGGAAAAAATATAGCCCTTCGGTTCAAAAATGCTCAGTATTACTGAAGTACACAAAAGCAATAAATAAAACCAGGTATGAACAAAAATTCAAAGTGACTGTTTTTATTTTTCACTGCCAACATATTTAAAAAATAAAATATTTTATAGAAAACTTTTGCATAAAGAGTTCAGAAACTTCAAAAATAAGTATAACAGATAAAACAGAAATAAATAAATAAATAAAAATAAAACAATAATAATAATAATAAAACTTACAAACTATTATAATTCAATGCAATAGAATCAAGCTGCATTTAAATTAAAAATTAATATTTGGATTTCAACTATTAAATAAACAAACACAGGAATTCACAATAACCAGACTAACAAAATTAAACATATTTTCAAAGAAAAAAAAAGTCAACTTTATTCATGTTATTTCAAAATTTTTTTAACAGTTAAAACTTTTTTGAAATTTCTATCAATAAAAACTTTAAACTTAAAATAGTTTTCATTAAGACAACAATACCTTAAAATAACACCTACAAACAAACTAAAAATGTAGATATTTACCATTCAATGAGCCTATAGTATCCCTGCTTGAATCACCTATAAAATTTACACAAGTTAGATATAATATATGGTTATTATACTTAAGGAAAATTTACAAAATGCAAATGTCACATTAAATGAATACATAAACACAATGGGACCCTTATGAATATCAGTCTCAGATATAGAATTACAACATTTGAAAATAATGTAAAAAAAAAAAAAAATTTCCACAAAAATTAAAAGTAATTATTTCACTCTTTACAAGAAAGATTTTTTAAAATTTGATTTCTAATTTAAAAGCCAAAGAGTGCCATTTATAAAAAATTGTTAAATATTAAAAAATAGTCTAGGTAGAAATTTATTATCCTTAATATTATTTTATTAATTTCACATAAAATGCATCCATAATAAATCTTGAATGACTAAAAAACAATGTAATCAACTGAGGTGCAAGAACTAGGTAAGTCCTGATTTACAAACTTTAACTAAACTAAACTAAATAAAACAATATGTTTTTTTAATCATACACTGAAAAGGGGTAGTTTAACATTTGTGCCCAGTTCCAGAACTAACCTAATATTCACAGTCAAAAATAAATAAAAAATTTCTTTGAAAAATTTGGACTTAACTTGATGTATTAGTGCCCTAATACATCAAGACAACATATTCAAAAATGTTTTTACTGAAAAACACAGCATAATAGAAAGAGATATAGATTAATGACTGTAAATTAAAATATTGGTTGATATATTCAACACATAATAAAAATGTGCACAGGTTAGATATGGATTATGACTTTTATATACATATTTACACACACACACAGAGTGGAACCCTAATTTTAGGTTTTCCATCGAACTAGAACTAAAAAAAGCATGAAGTGCAATAATGTAAAATCACCATAAAAATTAAAGTAAATATAACGTTTGACTGAGAATAGAAAAAATAGAAATATATTGAGGAATTAAAACAGACATAGATTGAGGAGCTTCCGTAGTTGGACAGCTGACATGGCTGATTTATCTTTTATAGTGATTACACACTTTATTATTGTTGATGTTAAAAAATTTTGGAAATTCTCTGCAGTTTTCCAGTTTTTATGACTTTTTTAATTCCCTGTATTCGTCCGGTTTTTCCAGATGCTGCGGCAACCCTGATGAAGGTATTTTCATAAAAATTTTAGATACTAATTCATATTATATTTGAAACTGTTGTTAAAACAAGATACAATAAATAATATTTTTAGAATTACTATTCAACGAAATTGGAAGATTATTTATAAATACATATATTAAATATTATTTTCTCAGTGAGTAAGACTTGTTATGAACAGTTTAAAATCATTTTTTTTAAAATTGAGTTAAATTAACACAAATATATTATATTAATGATGTTTATCAATGCAGCAAGACTTTCTCTAAGACTATAATGAAGAATAAAAATCAAAACGCCAATTAAGTTACTGATAAAAACCTGAAAAAGCTTAGTGGCATCTTTTGACACTAACACAATCTTTTATAGTGAGGGGGCAGTCTGCAAATTGAGAAAAAATAATAGAAAGCAATCTTGCCAGCAGTATCTTAATTAAAAAACTTGCAGACAAAAATCAATATAACATTGCAAGATTGTTTCCTGGGACCATAAAACTTATGTGTGCCTTCATATTGCATGGACTAAGCATAAATCTTCTGTTACTATCAAAATGATACATGAAAATTTCAAGAATAAGATACAAAACCGTGTTTCACTTTTTTAAATGACCTAAAACTCTCTCCAGAGGTAATTATACATTTTTAATCTAAAAATGAATGCATTTTTAATGAAATTATACTCAATTGTTTTTTAAAATAACAAAAGTAGTCCTTTAAGATTAAGATTCGAAAGACAATATTAGACTGAAAGACTGAAATTAAGATTTGAAAGATAGTATCCGTTGAAGGAGTTTCATTGTTGAAATGGCTGCAGTATTTAATACATTATGTTTAATTTTTTTAGCCGCCCTCTCCCCAACCAAGAGACACAGCTATGCCAAAGTTGCACAAATTATTTATCAACTAGCTCAGATCTCTTAATGAAGTGCCAAGTATAGCTATCACACTTTTTTGATATTCCACTTGATGAAGTTAATGACTAAATTTATGTTAATGACTATGAGGTAAATATTTGTTTAGTTTCTCTTTAGTAAACTTTAGCTCTCAATCAATGAGGCACAGAAAATGTTACTCTAGCTACTCTACTTAAATATAAGGATTTAGGATAAAATTATTTTAATTTTGCTTTAGCTGGATTTTAAATTTTAAGGAATATGGTGAATTTGTAACTAAAATGAAGAACTTTGTAGAACAGCACATGAAGTGACATTTTTTAACAACAAATTGTCCCTTTTGAGAGAATGTCCTTAAAAGAAACAATTAGAAAATATGGTTTGTTACTCTTTGCAGAAATACAAGTTGACAATTAGTGCACTGAAGTGTTTTGCTATTGTGTCAGAAATCAATTTAAATGTGGAAGGGAGAAAAAAAAATAGGTATGTGCAGTTTCTCAATTTTTACAAAAATATAAGTTGAAAATTAGTGTACAGTTTTACTATGGAGCTAGTGCAACAAAAAAAAAAAAAAAAATAAATAAATAATAATAAAAAAAAAACATTACTAATTTTTTTTTACTGAAATATAAGGTGACAATTAATTAAGTTTATTGAAATTTTTTGCTAAGCACAAAAATAGAAAGAAAGAATAATTGACAAGATGTATACAGACTACAGCATATATAAAATCTTGTTAATTCTTTACTGCAAGTTTACTTATTTGTATTCATGATGAAAATTCTGCTATTATAATTGTTATTTCGCCTTCAATAAACATTCTTATTATGATAAAAGCACTCCTGCAAAAGCCAGTATATTGGCCAAGGGATCTGGCAAGTTAAGGCTTAACAGTAGTATAATGATGTAAGTGTAACAGCTTTAAAATTGTTTCAGGTATTATGAAAGCTGTATATTCCACAAATATTTCATTTGTTTTGATAATATATTTTCATTTCTTTTCTTTATTACATAGTAATAATAATTAAAAAAAAATGTTAATACATTCCCTTAATTGACTATAGTTAATAAAGGTTAAAATGATTGCTAAAAACAGATAAGTATTCTTGATTTTTCACTTAAAAGAGCTAGGAGGGTTTGGTCTTTAACATATTCAGTATCATAAACTGTTAAAATTATTATTGAAATCAAAATGTTCTATTTCATTTTTATAATTTGCAGCATTTTGTTTTATCAACTGCACAATATTAATAAAAGTGGAATAAATCCAAATTATAACATTGGATCAGTTTCAAAACAGAATTGACAAAATCAGAAAAAAAGCTGATAAAAGCATAAATTTTCTATATTTTGTAATTAGTAATTTAACTTTTAAACTTAAGAGTTTCAAATCACCCTATTTTATTCTATGTAAAGGAATGACATAAATAATTGTTAGAATGTTTAAGGTACTTTTCAATAATTAAAATGTCTTATTAAAAGTAACTTAACAATTACAGAGCTTTCAGCAAGCAGATCTCTTGTTAGCATATAGTGTTCATATATAAAGTACATTTATGTATCAAAAGGATATTTTTTTTCTGAGAAATTTACTTTTCAACGTAAGTTTAATCTGCACAAGAAAAGTGGTAACTGAATACTTAAATACATAAAATTACTTCAATGAGCTAAATTTAGGTGAAAATAACAAACTTATAATAATAAGGATACAGTATACACTTATATAGTTTAAAACAGTTTTTTGTATAATATACAGTTAATTAAGTTTAAAACAGTTTTTTGATGGTTCGGTTCTATCAATGGTAAAATTGTCAAAACTTGATAAGAAGTGAAACGTAAATAAATCTACTCACTGTCTGAAGTAATTTTAGAGTTAAAAGTTAACAAAGTTAAAATAAATAATGATAATTACTCAGAACGCACTTTACACCGTCTTTATCTGTAAGTTGCGAAGTATTGTCTAAACTGCTAGCAAAAACACAAGACTATCTTTTGTGAAGTTAACACAGTTGACTGAACCTAAAATATATGACAACACACTTTTAGATCATGTTAAAATTATTTAATGGAAATAATCACCTTAACACAAAAGATCATAATATTTAATGGCCTGAGTAAAACATATGTAGTCCTTAAAATTTCTTTTTTACATACATTGTATGTATATTTATTAGGTATTATTAAAAATAATAAAACAATTTTCACAGTCACAAAATCAATAAAAATGTTAATACAAGGGAGAAAAAAACAAAAAATACACACTTAATGACTATTTGCTTTATATCTAACTAGAAAATTATACAACATTTAAAGTAATAGATTTTCTATGCCATTCTGGAATAAAATGAATATAGTAATTAGTTCATTCTAACTCATGTGTATTAACACTTTGAAAAAAAACTGTAAAAATATTCATAGATAAAAAAAAAAAGAAGTTCTGAAACTATTTATCATTAACTAGCTGAATACCCATTTTTTTGTACAGAGTGAAATAAAGTAAACCATCACTTTATCAGTACTGAAACAGCCTAATGATTGAGTAAATATCGATTGACTAGTCATTATTTCAATTATTTTTTAAATAATGTTCTCATGAAGCTTTTTCAATGAAGCATTATGCAGCAATTTCAAGAAAAAAAATTTTCATACGACCTAAGATTTTTATTAAACCAGGCATAGAGGCATACATATGTTATTATAGTAGGTTTTAGGAATTATGGTTTCTGGTCGATCATGGCGATCAATAAATTTTGAGTGATTATACTTTTAGCTTTTCAATTATGATCAATCTCATTTTTAGTAAAAAATTATGTAAAAAAATGTTTTTCAATTGCATTAAAACGTAATTTATTTATTTAATATTTTTCTTTTTTTGCCATTCTTATACGTGTTTTTAACAATCACTAGGAGAAAAATCCCATTTATCCTTCTCTTTCCTCGAACTTGTAATTCTGAATTTTGTTACATAGTGTTAAAAAAATACAGGGTATCTGCTACATTTTAGATTTTCAAATTCATAACTTTTCATGACTAATTCCACGAATTTTTCAAGACTTACCGAGGTTACTATTTTCTCCAACAAAAATACAACAGTAAATTTAAAAAAGCATTATACCATTAATTGAAATGATAGGTATAACCAAAATTGCTATACTCTGCATCTTCATATTAATAGATTTTAAATTTAAAAAACAGAGTAAAGAAAGAGTTGAAGCAATAAAATAGCTAAAAAAAATACAGAAGCAAATAATAATTTTCTTTTTTTCTGCAGAATTATATTTTAAAGATACTTTTCTTGTTCATCAGAAAGGAAAGAAACTCCTAGTTTTTTTCTGTACTCATTTCCTATAAAAAAATTCGTCAATGACTGTCTTGCTTCAGCTAGAATTTGATATTGATAAAATAAAAAAAATAAACAATAACAAAAATTCTGAAATCACAGAAGTTTAAAAGATAATGCCCTCTAGAAGGGATGCTTTTTCTTTCATTTTTTGAAAGAACACCATAATTTTTAAAGAACATGATAAAAACATTTTATATTTTAATAAAATATGACTGTGAGTGGGGATTTTATAACAAATTCAGATGTTCAGAACACAATGATATTTGGGGGTTAAATTCCATTTTAAAAATTAGATTTTTCAGCAATCCATGTTTTTTTTACAAACAAAAATAGTTAAAATCATGACAAAATACAGAAATTTATGGTTTTCCATGATGACTCTCCAGGTACCCTGAAAATAGGAATTTGAGAAGTCGCGCTGAAATCCATAAAAATAACTGCACAATTGCGATCAAAAAACCATATAGGTTTATAATTTCCCCATTTTTATTTATGTAATTCTTCAATTTAAAATAATTTATTTTAAATTGAAATTATTAAAACAATTTAAATATATTTTTTGATTTAATATTAAAAAATCACAATATGATAAAGACAAATGAAGAAAAACAGACTCCAAAAATATAAACTAAAATAAGTACGTATCTTTACAATCAATTTACAAAAGATTGTAAAGTATGTTTTAGTACAAACAGTTTGAAGAATAAAGAATAAAATAACTATTTTATTACTACTTAATTTAACATAATAGAGCTTTAAATTTAACAATATTCTTATTGACATATTGCTGCATTATATAAATAAGAAAAAAATATTCTTTAGATTAGATTAAAAAATAATATTAAAAATGTAATTTGAAAATTACAATAAGGAATATAAGCATACTGGATAAGTACAATACCGATTTATTTACGCTGGTGATGGAAAACACCTAATCCCCATTGATACTTTCTACTGTAGCAAAAGTAGTGTGTTTAACAAGTAGATAAAAATAAACTTTGGGAAGCTTAAATTCTTTCAATAATTACATTACATAAATAATTTTAAAAACTACAAGAACATGGAATGTCTATTTTATTTTAAACATTTTTTAGAGACATTGACTTAATCTTAAATTTGTTCACTTTATTTTACATCAGGTACGGCAAATTTCGTCCACAGTGATGAGAAAAACCACTTTTAAAGAAATAGATTTCTTTCATCCCAATTGGAAGAAACTCTTTCCCAATCAGAAATATTACATATTTAAAGAGTTTTTTTTCTAAACAGTTTATAACTGCAATCTAGTTTAAATAATAATATTAATTTTTGAGGTTTTAATAACCTATCATTTTATACATAGGTAAAAAACAAACAGCAGAAAAAATTCTGAACGTTTTTATGACTTTCTAATGAAATTAAGGGTAGCTAGTTTATCATTACTATTTAATTTTAAAGAATATATTAAACTCTAATTTTATATTTAAAGACCTATCAAAATAAAATAATTGAATTTTATAATTACTACTAAATCAATAAATCACATACTGAACATAGATACAATTAAAAACCCATATTGAATTCTCAATTGCAAATAGTTTATTTTTATGATTAAATAATGTTAATTATGAATACTCAAACCTAATGATGAACTTCCCGTTACTATAAAAATTTGTTTTAGTTATAATACCTATTCTTGAGCAATTGTATTAGTAATTTTTATTTTATTTCGTTTTGTCCAGTTTCTTCCTGTCCTGTAAGAATAAGTTTCTTCTGAAAAAAATGTCACCATTTAACACAGATGATTTTGTGGCAAATCATTTCTATGTAAAAATTTAAAAATTGTTGATTAATGTTTATTTGAAACTGTACAAATTCCCATAAGCAATAAATCTCACAATTATAAAGTACGTAAGAAGAAATTTTTTTTATTTATTATGTTACAATCAAACTGGAAGTATTTATACGAACAATAGAAAATTTTATTATATAACTTTCTTTAAAATTTTTATTTTCAAGAGAACAATTTTAGTTTGAAAGAATACGTTTTTTGAAAAATTATAATTCAATAATTAATTGAAATTTTAAAAAAATTAACTTTATAATTTTGTTTTATCCCAATGGTATTAATGAAAAATTTTTAATATATTCTCTTCTAGGAGCAGGGATAAAATATTATGTTAGCTTTGTTTTTTTACATTAATATTTGTTAGCTTTGTTTTTATTGTTCATGACATTTTTTTTTTAAGATTTAGATTTATTTTTTTGTGAATATAAAGCTATTACCAGTTAATGAAATTTGCCGGACAGCTTAATACTGCTGAAGTATTTAATGATTTTTATATTAATTGATTCACACTAATAGCATTCCCTTCATCCTATAAGAACTACATATATATAATTTTACTTAAAATACCACAATCAACAGACCTGAGATTAACATTAAATTCAACTTCAACAATCTATATTCAGTTTGTTTTCACTATTAATCAGTATTACTGCTATATACATACACTAAGATTATGTAAAAAAGGTCATATAATTAAAATTAAATAAGTAAATAATTGATTTAAAGAAAGGAAAGACTTTAGTCAATACCCCCCCCCCCCGAAAAAAAAAAGTTTTAATTAGGCAAAGTGGAAAACAGACCCCTGAAAATTTTTAAAAACAAAACCAGTTTTTTTTTTTTGGGGGGGGGGGGGTTAAAAACCCTGATACAAAACGCTTTTGATCTTACTTTTTTTTAAAAAAATACTATTTTTATATTATTAATTTTATTATTTGTATTACTAAAATCTATCACCTATTGTAAGATTTTATTTTTTGATAAGATTTATGTCATCCCTATTTTTCTCCCAAAGAAAATTTCATAGATATTTTAGCAGTTTCTTAAAAATCTGGTTTTTATTTCCTTAGTTTATGTTTCATTTATTTTGAAACAATGTAAGAAATAACTTGTAAAATAACTATTAACTTGCATTACAATAAACTGAATTGCAATTACATGTTTATAATAAAATGAACTGCTTTAATATTGGATGACAATGCTTTTTTAAAGAGTATCTTATATTTCTTTCGCATAGTTGGGAGAGATCTAATTCTTCAAAGGCAGAATATTTAATTGTTTTTTCTACTGGGGAAGAAACTTGTCCTATTTAGTTTTTAAGTGACATTTTTGATAATTTATATACAATTAACTTTACAAAATATGGTACAATAGGAAGCTCTTTACTAAACTTATTTTCTCATAAAATGACTTATTTAAAGAGGTCACAGAAATTTTTTTTATTCAATATACATATAGGGTTGCCACAGGCAACTAAAATACGACTATTTGCAACTATTTTTGATCTGAGTCAACTTTTTCACCTGAAAAAGCAACTATTTTCAGGAGAAGGAGACTTTTCTGTGCTCCAAGTGATGTTTTTAATTGCATAAATTGGGTTGACAACCTAGGGCCCAAGGTAACTTCTTTATTCTACTACGTTTTTTATTTATGATGCATTAGTAACCTATGATCACTTCATTATATTTTTCTGGAAAGTTTTTTCTTAAATTATTTATTATAACATTGTTTAGCAATTACTTTAATTTTTTAACTGCACATTATGTTTTTCTAGTTGCTGATCCTGTATTTTAATGCAGAAAACCCTTCATATTTACATAGGAAAATACAAAACTATTTGATGATTAAATGTATTTTATTTTCAGTTATGTTTATTATGTTGCAATGAAGCAATTTAGTTAAAGTGAATTGTATTTTTTTAAAATTTATGTAATAAAAAGTGATGTATTAATTTAGTTATTTCTTTGAATGTGATTTTGATACATAATAGTAGGAGTTATTAAAATTTCTTTTAAACAGAGCATTGCATCTAAACCTAACATCTGTTGTCAGTAAAAAGAAAAAAATTATTGCAAAAAAGGAGAGAAAAATAATAAAAATAATATAAGAAAAAAATTATTTTATTTAATTTTGATAATTTATTATAAATATTTCATATATTTTTAACAATTAATTATACAAATTTCATAGGATTGTTAAAACAAAAAGTATCTTGAATAAATTACTGATAATTACATAATTACAGACACATAACTGATTTTAAGACTCCAAGTTCTTTATTTTCTTTTGAAAATAAACCTATTCTTTCTTTGGGCATATATATATAAAGCTAAATACTTTTTGAAAAAACAAATGTCAAACTGAGCAGTCTTTTGTATATCAATAAAAAATTTTCATTAATACTTAGACTAATTGAAGTGGATGAACCAAGTTCTTGTAGTCAAATTTTTTTTTATTAAAGTATTTCTTTTCAAATAAATTATAACTATATCTATAAGTACTTAACAAGATAAAAAATTCTTTCTATCTCAACAATTTACTTCGATTATTACTTATATGCCAAAATTAGGAATTTAATTAGTACTTAACAAGATTAAGATTTGATTTGTCTGCTATATATCGAAGAATAAATTAATTTAGACCAAGATTCATAAAAATTTTTTAAAATTACTCTTGGAAGAAAGTCTTTTTTCATTATTGATATAGATAAACCTCATGCTTTTATAAGTTTTAAATTTGTGTTTAAACAAATATAAAACTAAATGTATATAATTTAAACATTATTTTCACCAACATATAGAAAATTGAAAAATTTTACCACTAAAAATATTTTTTAACATATGTGAAGGAAAAAAAACTTACTTTAACAAACATATCTGCATCCATAAGACCAAACTCTAAAATCTCACGTGTGAGAACACCCATAATGCAATAACATTCATCTCCACTCTCAACAGCCATGATTTTACTGCAGATTCAATATAAATAAAAATTAATATGATAAAATAAAACACGAAAAAATAAATTTCTTTGTTGGAAAACAAAAATAATTAAAACAAAGATTTCAGTATTATGTGTAAGTATCAGTACATGGATAAAGAAAAAAGGCATATTATATTAAAGTTAAACTTCTTAAATTTTATAAGCTGATTATATTTTGGACAGAAAAGGATTAAGAGTAAAAGGATTAAAGTCTGTAAAATTAAAGTAGCTGTATTAGAGCAGTGCTCCTGAAAGAAAAGAAAAAATAGCTAACCTGGTTGCAGTTGGCAGTTATTGTTGCTGGTTATTTCTAGAAAAGTAATATGAAAACATTTATTATTTTTAAATTTAAACTGTACACCACTTTTTTACCTTTTTATATTAGAAACAGTCATAGATGTTTTAACTTTAAATCTTGGTGGAGCTAACCCGCACTTGGTGTAAATAAAAACAATAACTAGAGAAGGAGATTCAACGAGATTTATAAACAGTCTGATATTATTAAATATGTGAAATAAATAGAATGGATTGGATGGCCCACGTGATTCGAAGGAGTGATGACAATACAATTAGAAAGATATTACTTTTTAGATTCAATGGATCAAGAAAGCGGGGTTGATTTGGAGGAGTCTGATTTTCTTGGAATTAATTAAAAGAATCGAAGATAAATCAGAAATCGTTATGGAGAAATCTTCAGAGAAAGGCATTGGCCTACATTGAGCTGTCTGAACAACTATGATGATGATGGAACTAGCCTGCATTAGCGTTACAAGGAGAGAAATCCAAGATAACCTCCCACGGCAAGGGAATTTAACACTGATATTTTGCATAAGAATAGTGGTTTAAGTATAGATGTGGGTTGAGTAAATATCCAGTGGTTAGTTTTTTTTTAATTTTAAAAAAAGGTAATTATCCAGGTATTTACCATTGCCTCAGGTAAATAACCCAAAAACATATCTGGACATTTACCACTTTTTGGTCTTTTTAAAGCATATAACCAGAATTTGTTTTGCTTATAATCCTGAAAATAATATATTAATTTTATCTTTATTTTCAAAAACAAACTTTTAACTATACATATCTGTTTCTAAAGAAATATTTCAAAAAAACTGTAAATATAGAGGAACATGATAAGTTGTTACAATAAAAAATTAATGTAAAAAGGTTCGCAATGAGTGATGTAATAAAATGGATATCATATTAAACTATTTAAGTTCACATTTGCAATTTTTTAAAGAAACACATAATTTTTTTCAATGCAATGGGATAAACTGGATTAAATAGAAGAAATCCTGAATGAACACAGAGAGTACGATTAAAGTTTTTGGAAACTAGGTTCTTAAAAAGGTTTTAATTTATACTGAGCTTGTAAATTTAATATTGGTTATAAAACTAAAACTACAAATTTCATACCTAAATTTGAAGAGAAATTTATCCATAAAACAATTTAATTTAAACTAAATTTGTCTGGTTTAAAAATATATAAATAAATGTAATTAGTTCAAAATCCTTTGATCTTTTGTTTAGTTTTTTCTGTATCTGTTGTTTAGGATTTTCAGAATCTGCATTGTTTGATTAAAAATAATTTTGTTTTTAAAAATTAGACATATTTGTGACTTTCAAAATTTAATCATTATCAAAATAAATATTGAAGTATGCAATTTTTTTATATTAATGAGTTATTTTTCAAGCTTAAAATACAAAACAATTTATACAAAGGAACAAAATGTAGTCTTATTTACTGTATTCTATAAGAAATATTCATTATTAATAAAGCTCCTGAATGTTGTTCTATGTCTTTAATTAAATTAACAATATTAAATTTTGATTAAATATGTCTTTAAATTAAAATATCTTGTGATTTGTATTAAAAATACATCGTGTGATTAGTAATATGAAACATTTTATAAGTTTTTAGTGATAAATTTTGTCAATACAAAAACTAATTTAAGAATAAAAAGTGAACATGTACATCAACTGCTCTTAATACAGTTTAATATATAAAATTTTAGTCATCTAATGTTTATTCACATAATAAAATTAAGAAAGATAAACTTTATAAATTCTAAATCCATCAAGTATTACTCTACACTTATACCAATCAGGAGTAAAAGATATTTAATGCCAATAAAATTTATAATAATTAATTATTATTTATTTGTAAACTTATGCTAGGTATATTTTCACTTTTAATGTCCAAATCAGACTGATGCCTATAGCATTTAATTTATGAAAAAAAAATTTTTTTTAATTGAAAACAATAAATGATGTGTATTTAATTAAAAAATATTAAATAAATACAATTTTAATAAAGCAGGGTTTGTTTTTTTGCAAACTTTTAGAAGATTTTCTATCTTATTTGTTAATTCATTAGCAATTATGGTGTAAAACTCAACAAATTTTTCAGCTACATAAGACATAATTATTATTTAGAAAGATAGCATCACTTCATAACTAATTATGGATCAATCAATAAATTATGCATTATTCATATTCAGGATAAGTATTGTATGATAAATTTATTAAAGTACATTACTTAACACTTGAATAAATTTTCGCACTTCAAAAACATATTTGTGGCAAAACTTTCCTTTAGATTTTACTTTTAAAATCACAAATTCTGAGAATTAAGATTAGAAATGTGAATTTTATGAGTATTAAACCATAACTGCTTTCAAATAAAGAAAACTAAAAACAGCACAATTTTACTAATTAACATGTTAAATTGAATGAATTTTTCTTCGTAAATAATGAATTAACTTTTGAAAATGTAAGTAAATCTTAAATATGCTTTACATAATTTTGTAAAAATCTTTAAAGAAACAGATAATCATTGAATTTGCAATAAAATTGATAAATACCCATTTATTTATAAATTTTGGGTATTTACCTTGAGTTAGAAAAACCCAGGTAATTTACATCTACAGGTTTGAATGAGCTGTGCGCAGAATTCCAGCCACTGCTGAAGTTTACAACTGGGTTACCTAATTGTGAGATAAGCACTCCACTCTCTGAGCCACCGTGACTTTTTATTAACTTTTTTAAATTTGTGTATAAGTGACATAATTTTTGGTCTTTTAACAATATTTTAGCCTTATTTGTATACAATACAAAATTAACATAACCTTTATTTGTATTATCAGATTAAGTTTTACAAATTTTTACAGAGGCAATGTAATTTTTCTTATACATTTGTCAAACGAATAAATGAAACTTAACTTGTAACAGTTTCTTATGATGCTTAAAAGCAGAGATGTAGTATAAATATTTGGGTAAATAGCGGATCATCCAAAATTACCCTCAAAAACTTTTTAGCGACAGTAGGTGTCCCGAACAGGTAGCGATAGGGAAATATTACCTAATGTAATGCGAAAAAAAAAGCCATTCATTAAAACAATTAAGATCTCCAATAATTACATATGAAATCAACATTAAGAAAATTTCTCTCTCCCCCACCCAAAAAAGAACACACCTGCATGACATCGAAACTTTCTTATTATTTGAGCTGTTCTAACGTCCCAATAAAAATGCTTTTTGTCCATTCCACCGGATGCTATATGTGAGCTATTTGTTGAAGATTAAGCATCTACGACATTATATCCATGCCCCATATAAGTCTTCAAGATCGACGATTGCCAAGGAATCTAATGTCCCCATAATTTCATTGATTTATCAGATCCACCGGTCATCAATAGTTTCCATCAACTAAAAGTAAATAAAAGGGTTTAGCAACAAAAACAAAGTGCTTTACAATATAATTAGTTTACAAAACATACAATAAAAGCGGATTGTGCGAACAGCGCCTATTTTACAACAGAATTGATATCTTAAAATATTAGGACGTCCCATTGCTAGAGAAATATATAAATGGGAAAAAAGTTTTTAGTTTGAAAAAGTTTCTAGCTAACCAACTTTCAAACTTCCAGCAGAGAATTGATTATGATGGGTCTGCATCCCCACTGGTTGTGGTGGGGAAAAAATATAACATTAATGTATAGCTTACATAGTACTACAGTTAAAATCTCTGCAATGTGTTAAAAAGCCATAAGCTCATAATTTTGCAGCATAAAGCTAAAAAACTGTTAAGTATAAGCAAGTTCGAATTTTACTAAACTTACTTTAAGCCGTAGTTATGTAATTGAGCTCACAAGCATGCAAAAAATAAGTGGAACAAACACCAGTAAAGTGTTGCATACATTGCAAAAGCGAAATCTTAAAACTACTTTGATTATAAGACTACTTTATTATGGACTTCACAAAAGTCGAAACACGAAGATTTGTTTCAGGGCGGAAAGGATCATTCTGAACATGGGTCGAAGAATTCTTGCCGACAAATGTTGTAAGACTAAGCATTGTACAACTCGTCTGCTTCCTTTTCTCTGAAATTATAACTATTAATTTCTCTTTGTATGTCAATGTTATAAGTTGATTTATAACAGAGCAAATCTTGAACTCCTGTCTATTCTTGATCTGGAGTATATTTTAGAATTTTTAAGCTTTATTCTTGTGAAAAATGAAATCTTGTAGTTAATTTTATGTTTAGTAATTTTTGATCCAAATGGAGTAATGTAAAATATCTAAGAATTATATTGAAATACAGTGGAGCATCGTTTATACGACGATCACTTATACGATGCTTACATTTATACGACGTTTTAGTGTGGTCTCAAATCATTCCTATTCATTTTAATGTAGAAATATATCGTTTATACGGCGCATAGAATCGGTTATACGTCGATTTTTAGATTTTGTTCACGTTTATTTAATTTTTTATTTTTTCTTGTGTATTTTAAAAAAGGGCGGAATTTGCCAACATGAATGATACAGAAAAGGGTGCTAACAAGAATGCTTGGATGACGACCGTAATTTTTACTAGATGACTGAAAAAACTAGACAATGTTATGAAGAGGCAAAAACGAAACATTTTGCTATTCATCGACCAATGTCCAGCTCACCCATCGATACTAATTATTTTGGAAAATGTAAAAGCTCTCTTTTTTCCTGCAAATTGCACAAGCGCGCTTCAGCCATTAGATTTGGCCGTGATTAGAAATCTAAAATTGCATCATAGAAAGCAGTAAGTTCAATTTGCTATTCAAAGCATTGTAGAGACTAATAGCAAGAAAATATAATTAAAGGTAACATACATTCAAATTGCTCACTGCAATTTTTCTTCTTTGGTTATTTGTTTGTTTTGCTTTGTCTAATTTAGAAATTTATGTAAATCAACACGTTAAACATTAAAATTAACTGAAAACAGAGTTAGTTTAAGTTTTAGAAGTAAAAATCGATTATACGACGTTTTTCGGTGATCCCTTCGGCGTCGTAGAAACGATGCTCCACTGTATCAAATTTGTTTTAATATCAATAGTACTTGAAACTATGGTTACAGCTTTCAGGGGCCTAACTAGGTTTTTCTCTGAGGTACCTATTTTGTGAAAATTTTGACATAATTTGTGAAAATTAAGAATTATTTTAAAAAATTAACACAAAAATGTGGTAAAAATATGGTTTATTATTTCTTACGGGACAAAATATAAAATTTGAAGAAAAAGTATTATAAGACTACCTATTCTCCTAAAATTTAATTTGTGAAGATACCTGACATGGACAGACCCCTGACTTTATTTTACTCTATTTATTTGTTTCTTACAGATCAAGCTTTTACCAATCCTTTGTTCGATTAGCTATATATTTCACAGTAGTAAAATGTGCTTGATTTTTTTTTTCTTCTTTTACTGAGATATACTGTTTTAAATTTTAATAAAATTTTTTCTTTCGTTTGAAAAGATTTTCCAGCAATTGCTCATATTATTCCTCAGTGTTGTGGTTTCTCATTATCCCTTTATTTGCATAAAAAAATCAATATCACT